>NW_028262313.1:13138997-13442027 GCF_047370975.1 Nipponia nippon
ACCCACGTGTGGAAAAAATTTTTGTGTCGCATGGCTGAGCTATGCAGGGCCATTATCTGTTTTTATTTCTTTTGGAATACCAAGCGCTGCAAAGGCAGCTCGGAAATGGCTTTGTACGTGCCGGCTAGTTTCACCTGTCATTGCAGCGGCCCAGCTTGCATGGGAGTAGGTATCTACGGGAACGTGAACATATCTCTGCCCACCAAAGTCGGGTACACGACTCACGTCAGTTTGCCAGAGCCGAAGGGAGGACAGTCCCCTAGGGTTTGTCGCAAACAATGGGTGGGATGGTGGTTGTTGACAGTCTGGGCGTGTTTGCACCACGAGTTTTGCATTCCCCCCGAGAGACTGCAAATTGTTTCACACGAGCTTTGGCAGACTGGCGGAAAAATTGATGCGCTAATTGAGCTTGAGAAAGTGTGTTTGGTACTAGGCTATGTAATGCAGTGTTCGTTAGGTAATCGGCTCGTGCATTGCCTTCTGTAAAGAACCCGCGTAAGCTTGTATGGCTTCTAATGTGGATTACACACTAGGGATGTTGTCGTTGTTCTAGTAAGACTAATAGCCCCTTAAACTTCAAAACCAAGGCTTCTTTCAGTATATGTTTTAGTTGTGCCCTTTCAATGCGTTGCACAATTCCCACAGCGTATAATGAGTCTGATACAATATTTCGTGGCGTTAGAGGCCATTCTCTAAAAGGCACGGTAATGGCGTGCAACTCAACTAATTGAGGTGAACCCTCAGTTTGTTCTATTTTGTGTTGCCATGGACCTTCTTTTTGCCACGTGAGGACTGCTTTTCCTGTTTTCCCTGAGCCATCGGTGAACACCGTTTGACCGTTAACCGGTTGCCACTGGTATAGTGGCGCCCCTTCAATTTTCACATTATTGTAAAAGGCGAACATTTTGCGGGGGGAGGGGGTGATGAGTATCAGTTCTTCCACTAAACCCTGATGAGGCCATTTGAAGTTCTCGACTCTTTTGTAAGCACCAATCTAAGCAGTCCTTTACGACAGGAAGGACAATGAGAAGAGGCTCTTCTCCAGCCATTTCTACAATTCGTTTTCTGCCCTTTGTTATCAAGGCGGCGAACATCTCGATACGAGGAGCCAGGGTTTTCGCAGGTTGATGTGGCAAAAACACCCATTCCAACATTATGAGAGGGTCTATTCCTTTGTTCTCCCATTGTCCGATGATTGCTAGAGGCTGTTGGTTTGGGTTGCAGATATATAATTGTATGGGTAAATTTTCCAGGCGTCGGTGACATTGTTGCAGCGAGAGTTTTTCAGTTATGATTCGCAGTGCGTTTTTTGCTTCGGTCGTCCATTGGCGTGGAGCGTTGATCTCGGTATCTCCTTTAAGTGGCTCAAAGAAGGGTGTTAATGTGCAGTTATCGATACCGCACCGCGCTCTAATCCAATTTATGTGTCCCGATAGCTTTTGGACATCATTCAAGGTTTTTATGTCTGCTGAAATGATCACATTTTGCGGTTGGCTACTTTGTTGTAAGATTTTCCACCCAAGCTATTTCCATGGTGCTTCCATTTGAATTTTTCTGGTGCGATGCGCAGTCCTTTGCTTTGCAATGCCTATTTTAAAACAGGTAGTGCTTCACGCACCATGGTGTTTGTGGGGCCTGCTAGTAAAATGTCGTCCATGTGGTGATAGGTATACATTGCCGGGAATTTTAGTCATACAGGACGTACGGCTTTAGCCACATATGTTTGACAGATCGTTGGAGAATTCTTCGTTCCTTGAGGCAGGACAGTCCGGTGGTATCTGTCCATTGGCTCGCCTCGGTTAATTTTTGGTACGAAAACGCAAAACGCGGGGCATCCGTAGGACGTCGTGGGATAGTAAAGAAGCAGTCTTTTAAGTCTACTATGATTATGTCCCAGTTTCGGGGTAGCATTGTTGGCGAGGGCAAGCCGGGTTGGAGTGCTCCCATTTCTTCCATAGCTTCGTTTATTTCTCTCAAGTCACGTAGCAGTCGCCATTTTCCACTCTTCTTTTTTAGAACAAATACAGGAGAATGCCAGGGGCTGCTGTAGGAGTGATGCGTCCTTGCTGAAGTTGTTCTTTGACCAGTTCGCGAAGGGCAGCAACCTTTTCTTTGGGGAGCGGCCATTGATCTAGCCAAATGGGTGTTTCTTTTTTTTTCCAGATTAGTTTCGTTGTCGGTCGCTCATCAATGGTCGCTAGTGACAATTTTCAGGGCAATTTAAGGTGAAGCCGCATTGGGACATTACGTCTCGCCCCAACAGCCTCATGGGCAAATTTGTCACATATGGCCGTCCGGTAAATGTAGACCCTTCTTGGGTATTGCTATTGAGCAGGTGGGTACTTTGAAAGGTTTGAGAAAGGCCGCCGACTCCAATCGAGCCCTCTGTGGGGGTGGCTATTAAAGCTTTTGAGTGAAGAGAGAGAAAATGAGAGATAATAGCAGGAATATTGTTTTCAGACATATTCAGGTAGTTTAACACAGACACGGCTTTACTTAGTCTGCCTGCTGGAGTGGCTCCTGGCATTCCCCCTTGTTGTTTTTGCAGGTTCAGTTGTTTGTTGCAATTTTTTCCAGCCCAGATATTTCCAAGGCTCAGTTTTTTGCGCTTTTTCGGGGGCTATTTCAAGTCCGTATCTGTTTAGAGCTCGTCGTATCTCTTTTTCTTAGTTGTGGGCAATCTCTTTCAGAAGGGCCAGTTTCACCACAGGAGAAACAGGATTTGTGAACTTTCATCGCGGCGGCAAAAGCTGTAGCTAATGTTTCCATATAATGGGACCTTGACCCCACCTTTTGGGTAGCTTCTATCATAGCCATTAAGGAGGGACTTTTTAGAGGCAAAAGCACTTTTTTTACAGTCCGTATTCGCATTTCCAAAGGCTAATTTCAAGAGTAGGACCTCTCTTGCTTCTGCATTTTCGACTTGTTTGTCCAAAGCCTCTTTAAGACGATCTAAGAATGAGCTATAGCCCTCTCCTCTCCCTGCCTTTATTAAGGTAAATTATTCTGTCGCTCTTCTGGCATCCGGCACTTTTAGTAATGCCTGTAAAGCAAGGTCTCTGCCTTGTGCTACTATCTCTGGTCGTAATCGTGCCTGCAACATTGGATGATTGAACGGCGGATCCCCCATAAACTGTGGGAGTCCTGCCCCTTGTAAAGGGTCGCCTGGTTGTCGCTGCATAGTGATAATTGTGGCGTTTTGGCAGGCGGTACGCCAGGTGCTTTCAAAGATCACCTTTTGCGTTGGGGGTCAATATAAGATTAGTAAGCGTGTAAATATCAAATGGTACTATTGCATTTGTAAATATTCCCCGTAGCAGGGATTGCGTAAAAGGAGAACCCAGTCCGTGCGCGGCAACTGTTTGTCGTAGATCTTTTAAAAGATGATAGCCAAAAGGTTCATGCTCATCGCGGACATTTGCGTTGCCGCGTAGGACGGGCCATGCTATCGCTGAACAAAAAGCTGTCTCTCCCGCTTGCAATGCTTGGTGTCTAATCTTTTGCCACCTTGTAGCAGGCGGCTGACGCCCCCTAAATTCCTCGGGCGGCAATTGATTATGGGTTTGTGGAGTATCGGCATCAGGAGCGGCAGAGAAAGGCGGTACGAGTTCCGAGGCAGGAGGGGCCGGGGCGGGCGGGCGCAGAAGCAGAGGGGTACTGATTGCAAGGATTGGAAGGTCTAGCAGAGGTGTTGAAGCCATAGGAGCAGGTGAAGGAGAAAACGGCGCGGAGGGTAGCGTCGGCGCGGTGGGGCGTGCGGGGGGGAGGGCGGGGTGGCTGCTATTACCTGTAAGCGTACCGGAACCGCAAACCCGGCGGTTTCTCCATCTTTCAACGCTTCCCTACGGAGCTGCTCCCAGCGATCCCGGGGGTCGAAGGCTCGCTCAGGCTGTGCTACAGCCTGCGGCGCGGCGGCTGCATCGGACACGGGGGACAGGACGGAGTGGGTTTCATTGGAATGGAACTTGAGGGAGGTGGTCTGACTCCTGTTCCCTTGTCTGTTTCACCCAAGTTCTCATGCTTTTCTTTTTTCCCCCAGTCTGTAAGAGCTTCCTTGTCTTCGGGCTTGCTTTCACTCAGTTCATCATGCCTTCTCTGCGCCGCTTGAGTGACTGCGTTTTGTACCGTTTTTGTCCTCTCGCTTTTTGTTTTCCTAGGTTGCCATTAGCGCAAGGGCTCAGTCACTAATCGCCAAGTGCTCATGACTTCGGTGGCGGTGGCGTCCCCTCTGGACGCCGCCTCCCAAATCGTCTCCCCTGCCTGTTCCCACGTTTTCACATCCAATACTGCAGAGACTGTAGAGGGAGCCCCTTGCGTTTGTACGAGCTTCAGTAATAATTTCATTTTCTAGGCGTCCTCCTTCACTCCTCGTTTCGCTAATAGCTGCATTAAAAGTTTAACTACAGCTGCTTCTTCAGCTGATATGTTAGCTCCCATGATTACTGCCCAGCTGCTCACCTGTTTCTTAAGGCGATGTCCCGGGATTAAAGCCGCGGTCCTGCCGTCAGCTTGAGTCGTTCAGCTGGGGTTCCCTCCGGACGCTACTTGCTGCAGCGCTGCCTCCTCCGAATCACGTCGGGGTCGCCATTTCAAGGGAATGAGACACGGACTCCGCATATGCGTTCAGGCGAAGACACTTTCTTTTTACAATCTATCCCTTTTCGAGTATGATCTAGCGTTCACGAGCAAGCAAAACCCATTTCATTGGCTACTGTCTTTCGTCCACGCGGCTCTTCAGCGTAAGTTACTTCTTGGTTCTTCAAGCTGGTGCACGCCAATTCCTCTTTCAGGGATGTATCCAGTCTCATCCTTATTTTTCTGCCTCTAAGTTTCACAAACTTGTTTGTAACGAGCCTCAAGGGCACAGCTGCATCTCGTCAAAGTAAAACACCATCTCACTTATTCGTACAAATCCCCCTTTTTGTTTTTTATCACAAAAGGTGTTTAATCATATTCTATAGCATTTTCTATACCCAAGACACTAGACAAGAAACGATCGTTATTACAGTGCAAAATATTAGTAACAAGAAAAAACCCATTTTGATTAGAGACACTATCCACCCGCCAATTCCACAACTTGTTAGTAAGTGATTCAGCCAATCAAATCCATCACTGACTTGTAATTTGCTAACTTCAAATCTTTGATTGCTTTATGGATTAATTTGGAGTTATCTGATAAGTCATTCCCCTTCAGTCTTCTCAGAGGTCAGTGTCTTCTGCTGTTCGTTCTTCTTATCCGACGCAAGAGCCGGTCTTATGCACCTTGCGGGTACCCACTTCGGTCCTACCTCTGTGGAGACACAAGCATACCCTCGCCCCCAAGTTAGTAGCCGATATGGCCCTTCCCAACATCCAGTATTTAAATTTTCCAGCATTACCATCGCTTTCTCCTGTGATGTATGTGCCATTCCCGACTCCGTAGCTTTAGAATGTTTGACTATGGCTGTGACATCTTCATGTTGAAAAGGCAGCGATAAATGGTGTAGTACATATATAGCTTTTTCTAATCTGTTTTGGGGAGATTCCTGCGCTTCCCCCTCTTTTTGGGTTTTTAATAGAGTTTTTAAGGTTCTGTGTGCACGTGCTAGAATAGCTTGCCCTGTGGGGGAATGGGGTATCCCTGTCTTATGAGTGTGGAAAAAAACACACCCACGTGTGGAAAAAATTTTTGTGTCGCATGGCTGAGCTATGCAGGGCCATTATCTGTTTTTATTTCTTTTGGAATACCAAGCGCTGCAAAGGCAGCTCGGAAATGGCTTTGTACGTGCCGGCTAGTTTCACCTGTCATTGCAGCGGCCCAGCTTGCATGGGAGTAGGTATCTACGGGAACGTGAACATATCTCTGCCCACCAAAGTCGGGTACACGACTCACGTCAGTTTGCCAGAGCCGAAGGGAGGACAGTCCCCTAGGGTTTGTCGCAAACAATGGGTGGGATGGTGGTTGTTGACAGTCTGGGCGTGTTTGCACCACGAGTTTTGCATTCCCCCCGAGAGACTGCAAATTGTTTCACACGAGCTTTGGCAGACTGGCGGAAAAATTGATGCGCTAATTGAGCTTGAGAAAGTGTGTTTGGTACTAGGCTATGTAATGCAGTGTTCGTTAGGTAATCGGCTCGTGCATTGCCTTCTGTAAAGAACCCGCGTAAGCTTGTATGGCTTCTAATGTGGATTACACACTAGGGATGTTGTCGTTGTTCTAGTAAGACTAATAGCCCCTTAAACTTCAAAACCAAGGCTTCTTTCAGTATATGTTTTAGTTGTGCCCTTTCAATGCGTTGCACAATTCCCACAGCGTATAATGAGTCTGATACAATATTTCGTGGCGTTAGAGGCCATTCTCTAAAAGGCACGGTAATGGCGTGCAACTCAACTAATTGAGGTGAACCCTCAGTTTGTTCTATTTTGTGTTGCCATGGACCTTCTTTTTGCCACGTGAGGACTGCTTTTCCTGTTTTCCCTGAGCCATCGGTGAACACCGTTTGACCGTTAACCGGTTGCCACTGGTATAGTGGCGCCCCTTCAATTTTCACATTATTGTAAAAGGCGAACATTTTGCGGGGGGAGGGGGTGATGAGTATCAGTTCTTCCACTAAACCCTGATGAGGCCATTTGAAGTTCTCGACTCTTTTGTAAGCACCAATCTAAGCAGTCCTTTACGACAGGAAGGACAATGAGAAGAGGCTCTTCTCCAGCCATTTCTACAATTCGTTTTCTGCCCTTTGTTATCAAGGCGGCGAACATCTCGATACGAGGAGCCAGGGTTTTCGCAGGTTGATGTGGCAAAAACACCCATTCCAACATTATGAGAGGGTCTATTCCTTTGTTCTCCCATTGTCCGATGATTGCTAGAGGCTGTTGGTTTGGGTTGCAGATATATAATTGTATGGGTAAATTTTCCAGGCGTCGGTGACATTGTTGCAGCGAGAGTTTTTCAGTTATGATTCGCAGTGCGTTTTTTGCTTCGGTCGTCCATTGGCGTGGAGCGTTGATCTCGGTATCTCCTTTAAGTGGCTCAAAGAAGGGTGTTAATGTGCAGTTATCGATACCGCACCGCGCTCTAATCCAATTTATGTGTCCCGATAGCTTTTGGACATCATTCAAGGTTTTTATGTCTGCTGAAATGATCACATTTTGCGGTTGGCTACTTTGTTGTAAGATTTTCCACCCAAGCTATTTCCATGGTGCTTCCATTTGAATTTTTCTGGTGCGATGCGCAGTCCTTTGCTTTGCAATGCCTATTTTAAAACAGGTAGTGCTTCACGCACCATGGTGTTTGTGGGGCCTGCTAGTAAAATGTCGTCCATGTGGTGATAGGTATACATTGCCGGGAATTTTAGTCATACAGGACGTACGGCTTTAGCCACATATGTTTGACAGATCGTTGGAGAATTCTTCGTTCCTTGAGGCAGGACAGTCCGGTGGTATCTGTCCATTGGCTCGCCTCGGTTAATTTTTGGTACGAAAACGCAAAACGCGGGGCATCCGTAGGACGTCGTGGGATAGTAAAGAAGCAGTCTTTTAAGTCTACTATGATTATGTCCCAGTTTCGGGGTAGCATTGTTGGCGAGGGCAAGCCGGGTTGGAGTGCTCCCATTTCTTCCATAGCTTCGTTTATTTCTCTCAAGTCACGTAGCAGTCGCCATTTTCCACTCTTCTTTTTTAGAACAAATACAGGAGAATGCCAGGGGCTGCTGTAGGAGTGATGCGTCCTTGCTGAAGTTGTTCTTTGACCAGTTCGCGAAGGGCAGCAACCTTTTCTTTGGGGAGCGGCCATTGATCTAGCCAAATGGGTGTTTCTTTTCTTTTTTCTTCCAGATTAGTTTCGTTGTCGGTCGCTCATCAATGGTCGCTAGTGACAATTTTCAGGGCAATTTAAGGTGAAGCCGCATTGGGACATTACGTCTCGCCCCAACAGCCTCATGGGCAAATTTGTCACATATGGCCGTCCGGTAAATGTAGACCCTTCTTGGGTATTGCTATTGAGCAGGTGGGTACTTTGAAAGGTTTGAGAAAGGCCGCCGACTCCAATCGAGCCCTCTGTGGGGGTGGCTATTAAAGCTTTTGAGTGAAGAGAGAGAAAATGAGAGATAATAGCAGGAATATTGTTTTCAGACATATTCAGGTAGTTTAACACAGACACGGCTTTACTTAGTCTGCCTGCTGGAGTGGCTCCTGGCATTCCCCCTTGTTGTTTTTGCAGGTTCAGTTGTTTGTTGCAATTTTTTCCAGCCCAGATATTTCCAAGGCTCAGTTTTTTGCGCTTTTTCGGGGGCTATTTCAAGTCCGTATCTGTTTAGAGCTCGTCGTATCTCTTTTTCTTAGTTGTGGGCAATCTCTTTCAGAAGGGCCAGTTTCACCACAGGAGAAACAGGATTTGTGAACTTTCATCGCGGCGGCAAAAGCTGTAGCTAATGTTTCCATATAATGGGACCTTGACCCCACCTTTTGGGTAGCTTCTATCATAGCCATTAAGGAGGGACTTTTTAGAGGCAAAAGCACTTTTTTTACAGTCCGTATTCGCATTTCCAAAGGCTAATTTCAAGAGTAGGACCTCTCTTGCTTCTGCATTTTCGACTTGTTTGTCCAAAGCCTCTTTAAGACGATCTAAGAATGAGCTATAGCCCTCTCCTCTCCCTGCCTTTATTAAGGTAAATTATTCTGTCGCTCTTCTGGCATCCGGCACTTTTAGTAATGCCTGTAAAGCAAGGTCTCTGCCTTGTGCTACTATCTCTGGTCGTAATCGTGCCTGCAACATTGGATGATTGAACGGCGGATCCCCCATAAACTGTGGGAGTCCTGCCCCTTGTAAAGGGTCGCCTGGTTGTCGCTGCATAGTGATAATTGTGGCGTTTTGGCAGGCGGTACGCCAGGTGCTTTCAAAGATCACCTTTTGCGTTGGGGGTCAATATAAGATTAGTAAGCGTGTAAATATCAAATGGTACTATTGCATTTGTAAATATTCCCCGTAGCAGGGATTGCGTAAAAGGAGAACCCAGTCCGTGCGCGGCAACTGTTTGTCGTAGATCTTTTAAAAGATGATAGCCAAAAGGTTCATGCTCATCGCGGACATTTGCGTTGCCGCGTAGGACGGGCCATGCTATCGCTGAACAAAAAGCTGTCTCTCCCGCTTGCAATGCTTGGTGTCTAATCTTTTGCCACCTTGTAGCAGGCGGCTGACGCCCCCTAAATTCCTCGGGCGGCAATTGATTATGGGTTTGTGGAGTATCGGCATCAGGAGCGGCAGAGAAAGGCGGTACGAGTTCCGAGGCAGGAGGGGCCGGGGCGGGCGGGCGCAGAAGCAGAGGGGTACTGATTGCAAGGATTGGAAGGTCTAGCAGAGGTGTTGAAGCCATAGGAGCAGGTGAAGGAGAAAACGGCGCGGAGGGTAGCGTCGGCGCGGTGGGGCGTGCGGGGGGGAGGGCGGGGTGGCTGCTATTACCTGTAAGCGTACCGGAACCGCAAACCCGGCGGTTTCTCCATCTTTCAACGCTTCCCTACGGAGCTGCTCCCAGCGATCCCGGGGGTCGAAGGCTCGCTCAGGCTGTGCTACAGCCTGCGGCGCGGCGGCTGCATCGGACACGGGGGACAGGACGGAGTGGGTTTCATTGGAATGGAACTTGAGGGAGGTGGTCTGACTCCTGTTCCCTTGTCTGTTTCACCCAAGTTCTCATGCTTTTCTTTTTTCCCCCAGTCTGTAAGAGCTTCCTTGTCTTCGGGCTTGCTTTCACTCAGTTCATCATGCCTTCTCTGCGCCGCTTGAGTGACTGCGTTTTGTACCGTTTTTGTCCTCTCGCTTTTTGTTTTCCTAGGTTGCCATTAGCGCAAGGGCTCAGTCACTAATCGCCAAGTGCTCATGACTTCGGTGGCGGTGGCGTCCCCTCTGGACGCCGCCTCCCAAATCGTCTCCCCTGCCTGTTCCCACGTTTTCACATCCAATACTGCAGAGACTGTAGAGGGAGCCCCTTGCGTTTGTACGAGCTTCAGTAATAATTTCATTTTCTAGGCGTCCTCCTTCACTCCTCGTTTCGCTAATAGCTGCATTAAAAGTTTAACTACAGCTGCTTCTTCAGCTGATATGTTAGCTCCCATGATTACTGCCCAGCTGCTCACCTGTTTCTTAAGGCGATGTCCCGGGATTAAAGCCGCGGTCCTGCCGTCAGCTTGAGTCGTTCAGCTGGGGTTCCCTCCGGACGCTACTTGCTGCAGCGCTGCCTCCTCCGAATCACGTCGGGGTCGCCATTTCAAGGGAATGAGACACGGACTCCGCATATGCGTTCAGGCGAAGACACTTTCTTTTTACAATCTATCCCTTTTCGAGTATGATCTAGCGTTCACGAGCAAGCAAAACCCATTTCATTGGCTACTGTCTTTCGTCCACGCGGCTCTTCAGCGTAAGTTACTTCTTGGTTCTTCAAGCTGGTGCACGCCAATTCCTCTTTCAGGGATGTATCCAGTCTCATCCTTATTTTTCTGCCTCTAAGTTTCACAAACTTGTTTGTAACGAGCCTCAAGGGCACAGCTGCATCTCGTCAAAGTAAAACACCATCTCACTTATTCGTACAAATCCCCCTTTTTGTTTTTTATCACAAAAGGTGTTTAATCATATTCTATAGCATTTTCTATACCCAAGACACTAGACAAGAAACGATCGTTATTACAGTGCAAAATATTAGTAACAAGAAAAAACCCATTTTGATTAGAGACACTATCCACCCGCCAATTCCACAACTTGTTAGTAAGTGATTCAGCCAATCAAATCCATCACTGACTTGTAATTTGCTAACTTCAAATCTTTGATTGCTTTATGGATTAATTTGGAGTTATCTGATAAGTCATTCCCCTTCAGTCTTCTCAGAGGTCAGTGTCTTCTGCTGTTCGTTCTTCTTATCCGACGCAAGAGCCGGTCTTATGCACCTTGCGGGTACCCACTTCGGTCCTACCTCTGTGGAGACACAAGCATACCCTCGCCCCCAAGTTAGTAGCCGATATGGCCCTTCCCAACATCCAGTATTTAAATTTTCCAGCATTACCATCGCTTTCTCCTGTGATGTATGTGCCATTCCCGACTCCGTAGCTTTAGAATGTTTGACTATGGCTGTGACATCTTCATGTTGAAAAGGCAGCGATAAATGGTGTAGTACATATATAGCTTTTTCTAATCTGTTTTGGGGAGATTCCTGCGCTTCCCCCTCTTTTTGGGTTTTTAATAGAGTTTTTAAGGTTCTGTGTGCACGTGCTAGAATAGCTTGCCCTGTGGGGGAATGGGGTATCCCTGTCTTATGAGTGTGGAAAAAAACACACCCACGTGTGGAAAAAATTTTTGTGTCGCATGGCTGAGCTATGCAGGGCCATTATCTGTTTTTATTTCTTTTGGAATACCAAGCGCTGCAAAGGCAGCTCGGAAATGGCTTTGTACGTGCCGGCTAGTTTCACCTGTCATTGCAGCGGCCCAGCTTGCATGGGAGTAGGTATCTACGGGAACGTGAACATATCTCTGCCCACCAAAGTCGGGTACACGACTCACGTCAGTTTGCCAGAGCCGAAGGGAGGACAGTCCCCTAGGGTTTGTCGCAAACAATGGGTGGGATGGTGGTTGTTGACAGTCTGGGCGTGTTTGCACCACGAGTTTTGCATTCCCCCCGAGAGACTGCAAATTGTTTCACACGAGCTTTGGCAGATTGGCGGAAAAATTGATGCGCTAATTGAGCTTGAGAAAGTGTGTTTGGTACTAGGCTATGTAATGCAGTGTTCGTTAGGTAATCGGCTCGTGCATTGCCTTCTGTAAAGAACCCGCGTAAGCTTGTATGGCTTCTAATGTGGATTACACACTAGGGATGTTGTCGTTGTTCTAGTAAGACTAATAGCCCCTTAAACTTCAAAACCAAGGCTTCTTTCAGTATATGTTTTAGTTGTGCCCTTTCAATGCGTTGCACAATTCCCACAGCGTATAATGAGTCTGATACAATATTTCGTGGCGTTAGAGGCCATTCTCTAAAAGGCACGGTAATGGCGTGCAACTCAACTAATTGAGGTGAACCCTCAGTTTGTTCTATTTTGTGTTGCCATGGACCTTCTTTTTGCCACGTGAGGACTGCTTTTCCTGTTTTCCCTGAGCCATCGGTGAACACCGTTTGACCGTTAACCGGTTGCCACTGGTATAGTGGCGCCCCTTCAATTTTCACATTATTGTAAAAGGCGAACATTTTGCGGGGGGAGGGGGTGATGAGTATCAGTTCTTCCACTAAACCCTGATGAGGCCATTTGAAGTTCTCGACTCTTTTGTAAGCACCAATCTAAGCAGTCCTTTACGACAGGAAGGACAATGAGAAGAGGCTCTTCTCCAGCCATTTCTACAATTCGTTTTCTGCCCTTTGTTATCAAGGCGGCGAACATCTCGATACGAGGAGCCAGGGTTTTCGCAGGTTGATGTGGCAAAAACACCCATTCCAACATTATGAGAGGGTCTATTCCTTTGTTCTCCCATTGTCCGATGATTGCTAGAGGCTGTTGGTTTGGGTTGCAGATATATAATTGTATGGGTAAATTTTCCAGGCGTCGGTGACATTGTTGCAGCGAGAGTTTTTCAGTTATGATTCGCAGTGCGTTTTTTGCTTCGGTCGTCCATTGGCGTGGAGCGTTGATCTCGGTATCTCCTTTAAGTGGCTCAAAGAAGGGTGTTAATGTGCAGTTATCGATACCGCACCGCGCTCTAATCCAATTTATGTGTCCCGATAGCTTTTGGACATCATTCAAGGTTTTTATGTCTGCTGAAATGATCACATTTTGCGGTTGGCTACTTTGTTGTAAGATTTTCCACCCAAGCTATTTCCATGGTGCTTCCATTTGAATTTTTCTGGTGCGATGCGCAGTCCTTTGCTTTGCAATGCCTATTTTAAAACAGGTAGTGCTTCACGCACCATGGTGTTTGTGGGGCCTGCTAGTAAAATGTCGTCCATGTGGTGATAGGTATACATTGCCGGGAATTTTAGTCATACAGGACGTACGGCTTTAGCCACATATGTTTGACAGATCGTTGGAGAATTCTTCGTTCCTTGAGGCAGGACAGTCCGGTGGTATCTGTCCATTGGCTCGCCTCGGTTAATTTTTGGTACGAAAACGCAAAACGCGGGGCATCCGTAGGACGTCGTGGGATAGTAAAGAAGCAGTCTTTTAAGTCTACTATGATTATGTCCCAGTTTCGGGGTAGCATTGTTGGCGAGGGCAAGCCGGGTTGGAGTGCTCCCATTTCTTCCATAGCTTCGTTTATTTCTCTCAAGTCACGTAGCAGTCGCCATTTTCCACTCTTCTTTTTTAGAACAAATACAGGAGAATGCCAGGGGCTGCTGTAGGAGTGATGCGTCCTTGCTGAAGTTGTTCTTTGACCAGTTCGCGAAGGGCAGCAACCTTTTCTTTGGGGAGCGGCCATTGATCTAGCCAAATGGGTGTTTCTTTTTTTTTTCCAGATTAGTTTCGTTGTCGGTCGCTCATCAATGGTCGCTAGTGACAATTTTCAGGGCAATTTAAGGTGAAGCCGCATTGGGACATTACGTCTCGCCCCAACAGCCTCATGGGCAAATTTGTCACATATGGCCGTCCGGTAAATGTAGACCCTTCTTGGGTATTGCTATTGAGCAGGTGGGTACTTTGAAAGGTTTGAGAAAGGCCGCCGACTCCAATCGAGCCCTCTGTGGGGGTGGCTATTAAAGCTTTTGAGTGAAGAGAGAGAAAATGAGAGATAATAGCAGGAATATTGTTTTCAGACATATTCAGGTAGTTTAACACAGACACGGCTTTACTTAGTCTGCCTGCTGGAGTGGCTCCTGGCATTCCCCCTTGTTGTTTTTGCAGGTTCAGTTGTTTGTTGCAATTTTTTCCAGCCCAGATATTTCCAAGGCTCAGTTTTTTGCGCTTTTTCGGGGGCTATTTCAAGTCCGTATCTGTTTAGAGCTCGTCGTATCTCTTTTTCTTAGTTGTGGGCAATCTCTTTCAGAAGGGCCAGTTTCACCACAGGAGAAACAGGATTTGTGAACTTTCATCGCGGCGGCAAAAGCTGTAGCTAATGTTTCCATATAATGGGACCTTGACCCCACCTTTTGGGTAGCTTCTATCATAGCCATTAAGGAGGGACTTTTTAGAGGCAAAAGCACTTTTTTTACAGTCCGTATTCGCATTTCCAAAGGCTAATTTCAAGAGTAGGACCTCTCTTGCTTCTGCATTTTCGACTTGTTTGTCCAAAGCCTCTTTAAGACGATCTAAGAATGAGCTATAGCCCTCTCCTCTCCCTGCCTTTATTAAGGTAAATTATTCTGTCGCTCTTCTGGCATCCGGCACTTTTAGTAATGCCTGTAAAGCAAGGTCTCTGCCTTGTGCTACTATCTCTGGTCGTAATCGTGCCTGCAACATTGGATGATTGAACGGCGGATCCCCCATAAACTGTGGGAGTCCTGCCCCTTGTAAAGGGTCGCCTGGTTGTCGCTGCATAGTGATAATTGTGGCGTTTTGGCAGGCGGTACGCCAGGTGCTTTCAAAGATCACCTTTTGCGTTGGGGGTCAATATAAGATTAGTAAGCGTGTAAATATCAAATGGTACTATTGCATTTGTAAATATTCCCCGTAGCAGGGATTGCGTAAAAGGAGAACCCAGTCCGTGCGCGGCAACTGTTTGTCGTAGATCTTTTAAAAGATGATAGCCAAAAGGTTCATGCTCATCGCGGACATTTGCGTTGCCGCGTAGGACGGGCCATGCTATCGCTGAACAAAAAGCTGTCTCTCCCGCTTGCAATGCTTGGTGTCTAATCTTTTGCCACCTTGTAGCAGGCGGCTGACGCCCCCTAAATTCCTCGGGCGGCAATTGATTATGGGTTTGTGGAGTATCGGCATCAGGAGCGGCAGAGAAAGGCGGTACGAGTTCCGAGGCAGGAGGGGCCGGGGCGGGCGGGCGCAGAAGCAGAGGGGTACTGATTGCAAGGATTGGAAGGTCTAGCAGAGGTGTTGAAGCCATAGGAGCAGGTGAAGGAGAAAACGGCGCGGAGGGTAGCGTCGGCGCGGTGGGGCGTGCGGGGGGGAGGGCGGGGTGGCTGCTATTACCTGTAAGCGTACCGGAACCGCAAACCCGGCGGTTTCTCCATCTTTCAACGCTTCCCTACGGAGCTGCTCCCAGCGATCCCGGGGGTCGAAGGCTCGCTCAGGCTGTGCTACAGCCTGCGGCGCGGCGGCTGCATCGGACACGGGGGACAGGACGGAGTGGGTTTCATTGGAATGGAACTTGAGGGAGGTGGTCTGACTCCTGTTCCCTTGTCTGTTTCACCCAAGTTCTCATGCTTTTCTTTTTTCCCCCAGTCTGTAAGAGCTTCCTTGTCTTCGGGCTTGCTTTCACTCAGTTCATCATGCCTTCTCTGCGCCGCTTGAGTGACTGCGTTTTGTACCGTTTTTGTCCTCTCGCTTTTTGTTTTCCTAGGTTGCCATTAGCGCAAGGGCTCAGTCACTAATCGCCAAGTGCTCATGACTTCGGTGGCGGTGGCGTCCCCTCTGGACGCCGCCTCCCAAATCGTCTCCCCTGCCTGTTCCCACGTTTTCACATCCAATACTGCAGAGACTGTAGAGGGAGCCCCTTGCGTTTGTACGAGCTTCAGTAATAATTTCATTTTCTAGGCGTCCTCCTTCACTCCTCGTTTCGCTAATAGCTGCATTAAAAGTTTAACTACAGCTGCTTCTTCAGCTGATATGTTAGCTCCCATGATTACTGCCCAGCTGCTCACCTGTTTCTTAAGGCGATGTCCCGGGATTAAAGCCGCGGTCCTGCCGTCAGCTTGAGTCGTTCAGCTGGGGTTCCCTCCGGACGCTACTTGCTGCAGCGCTGCCTCCTCCGAATCACGTCGGGGTCGCCATTTCAAGGGAATGAGACACGGACTCCGCATATGCGTTCAGGCGAAGACACTTTCTTTTTACAATCTATCCCTTTTCGAGTATGATCTAGCGTTCACGAGCAAGCAAAACCCATTTCATTGGCTACTGTCTTTCGTCCACGCGGCTCTTCAGCGTAAGTTACTTCTTGGTTCTTCAAGCTGGTGCACGCCAATTCCTCTTTCAGGGATGTATCCAGTCTCATCCTTATTTTTCTGCCTCTAAGTTTCACAAACTTGTTTGTAACGAGCCTCAAGGGCACAGCTGCATCTCGTCAAAGTAAAACACCATCTCACTTATTCGTACAAATCCCCCTTTTTGTTTTTTATCACAAAAGGTGTTTAATCATATTCTATAGCATTTTCTATACCCAAGACACTAGACAAGAAACGATCGTTATTACAGTGCAAAATATTAGTAACAAGAAAAAACCCATTTTGATTAGAGACACTATCCACCCGCCAATTCCACAACTTGTTAGTAAGTGATTCAGCCAATCAAATCCATCACTGACTTGTAATTTGCTAACTTCAAATCTTTGATTGCTTTATGGATTAATTTGGAGTTATCTGATAAGTCATTCCCCTTCAGTCTTCTCAGAGGTCAGTGTCTTCTGCTGTTCGTTCTTCTTATCCGACGCAAGAGCCGGTCTTATGCACCTTGCGGGTACCCACTTCGGTCCTACCTCTGTGGAGACACAAGCATACCCTCGCCCCCAAGTTAGTAGCCGATATGGCCCTTCCCAACATCCAGTATTTAAATTTTCCAGCATTACCATCGCTTTCTCCTGTGATGTATGTGCCATTCCCGACTCCGTAGCTTTAGAATGTTTGACTATGGCTGTGACATCTTCATGTTGAAAAGGCAGCGATAAATGGTGTAGTACATATATAGCTTTTTCTAATCTGTTTTGGGGAGATTCCTGCGCTTCCCCCTCTTTTTGGGTTTTTAATAGAGTTTTTAAGGTTCTGTGTGCACGTGCTAGAATAGCTTGCCCTGTGGGGGAATGGGGTATCCCTGTCTTATGAGTGTGGAAAAAAACACACCCACGTGTGGAAAAAATTTTTGTGTCGCATGGCTGAGCTATGCAGGGCCATTATCTGTTTTTATTTCTTTTGGAATACCAAGCGCTGCAAAGGCAGCTCGGAAATGGCTTTGTACGTGCCGGCTAGTTTCACCTGTCATTGCAGCGGCCCAGCTTGCATGGGAGTAGGTATCTACGGGAACGTGAACATATCTCTGCCCACCAAAGTCGGGTACACGACTCACGTCAGTTTGCCAGAGCCGAAGGGAGGACAGTCCCCTAGGGTTTGTCGCAAACAATGGGTGGGATGGTGGTTGTTGACAGTCTGGGCGTGTTTGCACCACGAGTTTTGCATTCCCCCCGAGAGACTGCAAATTGTTTCACACGAGCTTTGGCAGATTGGCGGAAAAATTGATGCGCTAATTGAGCTTGAGAAAGTGTGTTTGGTACTAGGCTATGTAATGCAGTGTTCGTTAGGTAATCGGCTCGTGCATTGCCTTCTGTAAAGAACCCGCGTAAGCTTGTATGGCTTCTAATGTGGATTACACACTAGGGATGTTGTCGTTGTTCTAGTAAGACTAATAGCCCCTTAAACTTCAAAACCAAGGCTTCTTTCAGTATATGTTTTAGTTGTGCCCTTTCAATGCGTTGCACAATTCCCACAGCGTATAATGAGTCTGATACAATATTTCGTGGCGTTAGAGGCCATTCTCTAAAAGGCACGGTAATGGCGTGCAACTCAACTAATTGAGGTGAACCCTCAGTTTGTTCTATTTTGTGTTGCCATGGACCTTCTTTTTGCCACGTGAGGACTGCTTTTCCTGTTTTCCCTGAGCCATCGGTGAACACCGTTTGACCGTTAACCGGTTGCCACTGGTATAGTGGCGCCCCTTCAATTTTCACATTATTGTAAAAGGCGAACATTTTGCGGGGGGAGGGGGTGATGAGTATCAGTTCTTCCACTAAACCCTGATGAGGCCATTTGAAGTTCTCGACTCTTTTGTAAGCACCAATCTAAGCAGTCCTTTACGACAGGAAGGACAATGAGAAGAGGCTCTTCTCCAGCCATTTCTACAATTCGTTTTCTGCCCTTTGTTATCAAGGCGGCGAACATCTCGATACGAGGAGCCAGGGTTTTCGCAGGTTGATGTGGCAAAAACACCCATTCCAACATTATGAGAGGGTCTATTCCTTTGTTCTCCCATTGTCCGATGATTGCTAGAGGCTGTTGGTTTGGGTTGCAGATATATAATTGTATGGGTAAATTTTCCAGGCGTCGGTGACATTGTTGCAGCGAGAGTTTTTCAGTTATGATTCGCAGTGCGTTTTTTGCTTCGGTCGTCCATTGGCGTGGAGCGTTGATCTCGGTATCTCCTTTAAGTGGCTCAAAGAAGGGTGTTAATGTGCAGTTATCGATACCGCACCGCGCTCTAATCCAATTTATGTGTCCCGATAGCTTTTGGACATCATTCAAGGTTTTTATGTCTGCTGAAATGATCACATTTTGCGGTTGGCTACTTTGTTGTAAGATTTTCCACCCAAGCTATTTCCATGGTGCTTCCATTTGAATTTTTCTGGTGCGATGCGCAGTCCTTTGCTTTGCAATGCCTATTTTAAAACAGGTAGTGCTTCACGCACCATGGTGTTTGTGGGGCCTGCTAGTAAAATGTCGTCCATGTGGTGATAGGTATACATTGCCGGGAATTTTAGTCATACAGGACGTACGGCTTTAGCCACATATGTTTGACAGATCGTTGGAGAATTCTTCGTTCCTTGAGGCAGGACAGTCCGGTGGTATCTGTCCATTGGCTCGCCTCGGTTAATTTTTGGTACGAAAACGCAAAACGCGGGGCATCCGTAGGACGTCGTGGGATAGTAAAGAAGCAGTCTTTTAAGTCTACTATGATTATGTCCCAGTTTCGGGGTAGCATTGTTGGCGAGGGCAAGCCGGGTTGGAGTGCTCCCATTTCTTCCATAGCTTCGTTTATTTCTCTCAAGTCACGTAGCAGTCGCCATTTTCCACTCTTCTTTTTTAGAACAAATACAGGAGAATGCCAGGGGCTGCTGTAGGAGTGATGCGTCCTTGCTGAAGTTGTTCTTTGACCAGTTCGCGAAGGGCAGCAACCTTTTCTTTGGGGAGCGGCCATTGATCTAGCCAAATGGGTGTTTCTTTTTTTTTCCAGATTAGTTTCGTTGTCGGTCGCTCATCAATGGTCGCTAGTGACAATTTTCAGGGCAATTTAAGGTGAAGCCGCATTGGGACATTACGTCTCGCCCCAACAGCCTCATGGGCAAATTTGTCACATATGGCCGTCCGGTAAATGTAGACCCTTCTTGGGTATTGCTATTGAGCAGGTGGGTACTTTGAAAGGTTTGAGAAAGGCCGCCGACTCCAATCGAGCCCTCTGTGGGGGTGGCTATTAAAGCTTTTGAGTGAAGAGAGAGAAAATGAGAGATAATAGCAGGAATATTGTTTTCAGACATATTCAGGTAGTTTAACACAGACACGGCTTTACTTAGTCTGCCTGCTGGAGTGGCTCCTGGCATTCCCCCTTGTTGTTTTTGCAGGTTCAGTTGTTTGTTGCAATTTTTTCCAGCCCAGATATTTCCAAGGCTCAGTTTTTTGCGCTTTTTCGGGGGCTATTTCAAGTCCGTATCTGTTTAGAGCTCGTCGTATCTCTTTTTCTTAGTTGTGGGCAATCTCTTTCAGAAGGGCCAGTTTCACCACAGGAGAAACAGGATTTGTGAACTTTCATCGCGGCGGCAAAAGCTGTAGCTAATGTTTCCATATAATGGGACCTTGACCCCACCTTTTGGGTAGCTTCTATCATAGCCATTAAGGAGGGACTTTTTAGAGGCAAAAGCACTTTTTTTACAGTCCGTATTCGCATTTCCAAAGGCTAATTTCAAGAGTAGGACCTCTCTTGCTTCTGCATTTTCGACTTGTTTGTCCAAAGCCTCTTTAAGACGATCTAAGAATGAGCTATAGCCCTCTCCTCTCCCTGCCTTTATTAAGGTAAATTATTCTGTCGCTCTTCTGGCATCCGGCACTTTTAGTAATGCCTGTAAAGCAAGGTCTCTGCCTTGTGCTACTATCTCTGGTCGTAATCGTGCCTGCAACATTGGATGATTGAACGGCGGATCCCCCATAAACTGTGGGAGTCCTGCCCCTTGTAAAGGGTCGCCTGGTTGTCGCTGCATAGTGATAATTGTGGCGTTTTGGCAGGCGGTACGCCAGGTGCTTTCAAAGATCACCTTTTGCGTTGGGGGTCAATATAAGATTAGTAAGCGTGTAAATATCAAATGGTACTATTGCATTTGTAAATATTCCCCGTAGCAGGGATTGCGTAAAAGGAGAACCCAGTCCGTGCGCGGCAACTGTTTGTCGTAGATCTTTTAAAAGATGATAGCCAAAAGGTTCATGCTCATCGCGGACATTTGCGTTGCCGCGTAGGACGGGCCATGCTATCGCTGAACAAAAAGCTGTCTCTCCCGCTTGCAATGCTTGGTGTCTAATCTTTTGCCACCTTGTAGCAGGCGGCTGACGCCCCCTAAATTCCTCGGGCGGCAATTGATTATGGGTTTGTGGAGTATCGGCATCAGGAGCGGCAGAGAAAGGCGGTACGAGTTCCGAGGCAGGAGGGGCCGGGGCGGGCGGGCGCAGAAGCAGAGGGGTACTGATTGCAAGGATTGGAAGGTCTAGCAGAGGTGTTGAAGCCATAGGAGCAGGTGAAGGAGAAAACGGCGCGGAGGGTAGCGTCGGCGCGGTGGGGCGTGCGGGGGGGAGGGCGGGGTGGCTGCTATTACCTGTAAGCGTACCGGAACCGCAAACCCGGCGGTTTCTCCATCTTTCAACGCTTCCCTACGGAGCTGCTCCCAGCGATCCCGGGGGTCGAAGGCTCGCTCAGGCTGTGCTACAGCCTGCGGCGCGGCGGCTGCATCGGACACGGGGGACAGGACGGAGTGGGTTTCATTGGAATGGAACTTGAGGGAGGTGGTCTGACTCCTGTTCCCTTGTCTGTTTCACCCAAGTTCTCATGCTTTTCTTTTTTCCCCCAGTCTGTAAGAGCTTCCTTGTCTTCGGGCTTGCTTTCACTCAGTTCATCATGCCTTCTCTGCGCCGCTTGAGTGACTGCGTTTTGTACCGTTTTTGTCCTCTCGCTTTTTGTTTTCCTAGGTTGCCATTAGCGCAAGGGCTCAGTCACTAATCGCCAAGTGCTCATGACTTCGGTGGCGGTGGCGTCCCCTCTGGACGCCGCCTCCCAAATCGTCTCCCCTGCCTGTTCCCACGTTTTCACATCCAATACTGCAGAGACTGTAGAGGGAGCCCCTTGCGTTTGTACGAGCTTCAGTAATAATTTCATTTTCTAGGCGTCCTCCTTCACTCCTCGTTTCGCTAATAGCTGCATTAAAAGTTTAACTACAGCTGCTTCTTCAGCTGATATGTTAGCTCCCATGATTACTGCCCAGCTGCTCACCTGTTTCTTAAGGCGATGTCCCGGGATTAAAGCCGCGGTCCTGCCGTCAGCTTGAGTCGTTCAGCTGGGGTTCCCTCCGGACGCTACTTGCTGCAGCGCTGCCTCCTCCGAATCACGTCGGGGTCGCCATTTCAAGGGAATGAGACACGGACTCCGCATATGCGTTCAGGCGAAGACACTTTCTTTTTACAATCTATCCCTTTTCGAGTATGATCTAGCGTTCACGAGCAAGCAAAACCCATTTCATTGGCTACTGTCTTTCGTCCACGCGGCTCTTCAGCGTAAGTTACTTCTTGGTTCTTCAAGCTGGTGCACGCCAATTCCTCTTTCAGGGATGTATCCAGTCTCATCCTTATTTTTCTGCCTCTAAGTTTCACAAACTTGTTTGTAACGAGCCTCAAGGGCACAGCTGCATCTCGTCAAAGTAAAACACCATCTCACTTATTCGTACAAATCCCCCTTTTTGTTTTTTATCACAAAAGGTGTTTAATCATATTCTATAGCATTTTCTATACCCAAGACACTAGACAAGAAACGATCGTTATTACAGTGCAAAATATTAGTAACAAGAAAAAACCCATTTTGATTAGAGACACTATCCACCCGCCAATTCCACAACTTGTTAGTAAGTGATTCAGCCAATCAAATCCATCACTGACTTGTAATTTGCTAACTTCAAATCTTTGATTGCTTTATGGATTAATTTGGAGTTATCTGATAAGTCATTCCCCTTCAGTCTTCTCAGAGGTCAGTGTCTTCTGCTGTTCGTTCTTCTTATCCGACGCAAGAGCCGGTCTTATGCACCTTGCGGGTACCCACTTCGGTCCTACCTCTGTGGAGACACAAGCATACCCTCGCCCCCAAGTTAGTAGCCGATATGGCCCTTCCCAACATCCAGTATTTAAATTTTCCAGCATTACCATCGCTTTCTCCTGTGATGTATGTGCCATTCCCGACTCCGTAGCTTTAGAATGTTTGACTATGGCTGTGACATCTTCATGTTGAAAAGGCAGCGATAAATGGTGTAGTACATATATAGCTTTTTCTAATCTGTTTTGGGGAGATTCCTGCGCTTCCCCCTCTTTTTGGGTTTTTAATAGAGTTTTTAAGGTTCTGTGTGCACGTGCTAGAATAGCTTGCCCTGTGGGGGAATGGGGTATCCCTGTCTTATGAGTGTGGAAAAAAACACACCCACGTGTGGAAAAAATTTTTGTGTCGCATGGCTGAGCTATGCAGGGCCATTATCTGTTTTTATTTCTTTTGGAATACCAAGCGCTGCAAAGGCAGCTCGGAAATGGCTTTGTACGTGCCGGCTAGTTTCACCTGTCATTGCAGCGGCCCAGCTTGCATGGGAGTAGGTATCTACGGGAACGTGAACATATCTCTGCCCACCAAAGTCGGGTACACGACTCACGTCAGTTTGCCAGAGCCGAAGGGAGGACAGTCCCCTAGGGTTTGTCGCAAACAATGGGTGGGATGGTGGTTGTTGACAGTCTGGGCGTGTTTGCACCACGAGTTTTGCATTCCCCCCGAGAGACTGCAAATTGTTTCACACGAGCTTTGGCAGATTGGCGGAAAAATTGATGCGCTAATTGAGCTTGAGAAAGTGTGTTTGGTACTAGGCTATGTAATGCAGTGTTCGTTAGGTAATCGGCTCGTGCATTGCCTTCTGTAAAGAACCCGCGTAAGCTTGTATGGCTTCTAATGTGGATTACACACTAGGGATGTTGTCGTTGTTCTAGTAAGACTAATAGCTCCTTAAACTTCAAAACCAAGGCTTCTTTCAGTATATGTTTTAGTTGTGCCCTTTCAATGCGTTGCACAATTCCCACAGCGTATAATGAGTCTGATACAATATTTCGTGGCGTTAGAGGCCATTCTCTAAAAGGCACGGTAATGGCGTGCAACTCAACTAATTGAGGTGAACCCTCAGTTTGTTCTATTTTGTGTTGCCATGGACCTTCTTTTTGCCACGTGAGGACTGCTTTTCCTGTTTTCCCTGAGCCATCGGTGAACACCGTTTGACCGTTAACCGGTTGCCACTGGTATAGTGGCGCCCCTTCAATTTTCACATTATTGTAAAAGGCGAACATTTTGCGGGGGGAGGGGGTGATGAGTATCAGTTCTTCCACTAAACCCTGATGAGGCCATTTGAAGTTCTCGACTCTTTTGTAAGCACCAATCTAAGCAGTCCTTTACGACAGGAAGGACAATGAGAAGAGGCTCTTCTCCAGCCATTTCTACAATTCGTTTTCTGCCCTTTGTTATCAAGGCGGCGAACATCTCGATACGAGGAGCCAGGGTTTTCGCAGGTTGATGTGGCAAAAACACCCATTCCAACATTATGAGAGGGTCTATTCCTTTGTTCTCCCATTGTCCGATGATTGCTAGAGGCTGTTGGTTTGGGTTGCAGATATATAATTGTATGGGTAAATTTTCCAGGCGTCGGTGACATTGTTGCAGCGAGAGTTTTTCAGTTATGATTCGCAGTGCGTTTTTTGCTTCGGTCGTCCATTGGCGTGGAGCGTTGATCTCGGTATCTCCTTTAAGTGGCTCAAAGAAGGGTGTTAATGTGCAGTTATCGATACCGCACCGCGCTCTAATCCAATTTATGTGTCCCGATAGCTTTTGGACATCATTCAAGGTTTTTATGTCTGCTGAAATGATCACATTTTGCGGTTGGCTACTTTGTTGTAAGATTTTCCACCCAAGCTATTTCCATGGTGCTTCCATTTGAATTTTTCTGGTGCGATGCGCAGTCCTTTGCTTTGCAATGCCTATTTTAAAACAGGTAGTGCTTCACGCACCATGGTGTTTGTGGGGCCTGCTAGTAAAATGTCGTCCATGTGGTGATAGGTATACATTGCCGGGAATTTTAGTCATACAGGACGTACGGCTTTAGCCACATATGTTTGACAGATCGTTGGAGAATTCTTCGTTCCTTGAGGCAGGACAGTCCGGTGGTATCTGTCCATTGGCTCGCCTCGGTTAATTTTTGGTACGAAAACGCAAAACGCGGGGCATCCGTAGGACGTCGTGGGATAGTAAAGAAGCAGTCTTTTAAGTCTACTATGATTATGTCCCAGTTTCGGGGTAGCATTGTTGGCGAGGGCAAGCCGGGTTGGAGTGCTCCCATTTCTTCCATAGCTTCGTTTATTTCTCTCAAGTCACGTAGCAGTCGCCATTTTCCACTCTTCTTTTTTAGAACAAATACAGGAGAATGCCAGGGGCTGCTGTAGGAGTGATGCGTCCTTGCTGAAGTTGTTCTTTGACCAGTTCGCGAAGGGCAGCAACCTTTTCTTTGGGGAGCGGCCATTGATCTAGCCAAATGGGTGTTTCTTTTTTTTTCCAGATTAGTTTCGTTGTCGGTCGCTCATCAATGGTCGCTAGTGACAATTTTCAGGGCAATTTAAGGTGAAGCCGCATTGGGACATTACGTCTCGCCCCAACAGCCTCATGGGCAAATTTGTCACATATGGCCGTCCGGTAAATGTAGACCCTTCTTGGGTATTGCTATTGAGCAGGTGGGTACTTTGAAAGGTTTGAGAAAGGCCGCCGACTCCAATCGAGCCCTCTGTGGGGGTGGCTATTAAAGCTTTTGAGTGAAGAGAGAGAAAATGAGAGATAATAGCAGGAATATTGTTTTCAGACATATTCAGGTAGTTTAACACAGACACGGCTTTACTTAGTCTGCCTGCTGGAGTGGCTCCTGGCATTCCCCCTTGTTGTTTTTGCAGGTTCAGTTGTTTGTTGCAATTTTTTCCAGCCCAGATATTTCCAAGGCTCAGTTTTTTGCGCTTTTTCGGGGGCTATTTCAAGTCCGTATCTGTTTAGAGCTCGTCGTATCTCTTTTTCTTAGTTGTGGGCAATCTCTTTCAGAAGGGCCAGTTTCACCACAGGAGAAACAGGATTTGTGAACTTTCATCGCGGCGGCAAAAGCTGTAGCTAATGTTTCCATATAATGGGACCTTGACCCCACCTTTTGGGTAGCTTCTATCATAGCCATTAAGGAGGGACTTTTTAGAGGCAAAAGCACTTTTTTTACAGTCCGTATTCGCATTTCCAAAGGCTAATTTCAAGAGTAGGACCTCTCTTGCTTCTGCATTTTCGACTTGTTTGTCCAAAGCCTCTTTAAGACGATCTAAGAATGAGCTATAGCCCTCTCCTCTCCCTGCCTTTATTAAGGTAAATTATTCTGTCGCTCTTCTGGCATCCGGCACTTTTAGTAATGCCTGTAAAGCAAGGTCTCTGCCTTGTGCTACTATCTCTGGTCGTAATCGTGCCTGCAACATTGGATGATTGAACGGCGGATCCCCCATAAACTGTGGGAGTCCTGCCCCTTGTAAAGGGTCGCCTGGTTGTCGCTGCATAGTGATAATTGTGGCGTTTTGGCAGGCGGTACGCCAGGTGCTTTCAAAGATCACCTTTTGCGTTGGGGGTCAATATAAGATTAGTAAGCGTGTAAATATCAAATGGTACTATTGCATTTGTAAATATTCCCCGTAGCAGGGATTGCGTAAAAGGAGAACCCAGTCCGTGCGCGGCAACTGTTTGTCGTAGATCTTTTAAAAGATGATAGCCAAAAGGTTCATGCTCATCGCGGACATTTGCGTTGCCGCGTAGGACGGGCCATGCTATCGCTGAACAAAAAGCTGTCTCTCCCGCTTGCAATGCTTGGTGTCTAATCTTTTGCCACCTTGTAGCAGGCGGCTGACGCCCCCTAAATTCCTCGGGCGGCAATTGATTATGGGTTTGTGGAGTATCGGCATCAGGAGCGGCAGAGAAAGGCGGTACGAGTTCCGAGGCAGGAGGGGCCGGGGCGGGCGGGCGCAGAAGCAGAGGGGTACTGATTGCAAGGATTGGAAGGTCTAGCAGAGGTGTTGAAGCCATAGGAGCAGGTGAAGGAGAAAACGGCGCGGAGGGTAGCGTCGGCGCGGTGGGGCGTGCGGGGGGGAGGGCGGGGTGGCTGCTATTACCTGTAAGCGTACCGGAACCGCAAACCCGGCGGTTTCTCCATCTTTCAACGCTTCCCTACGGAGCTGCTCCCAGCGATCCCGGGGGTCGAAGGCTCGCTCAGGCTGTGCTACAGCCTGCGGCGCGGCGGCTGCATCGGACACGGGGGACAGGACGGAGTGGGTTTCATTGGAATGGAACTTGAGGGAGGTGGTCTGACTCCTGTTCCCTTGTCTGTTTCACCCAAGTTCTCATGCTTTTCTTTTTTCCCCCAGTCTGTAAGAGCTTCCTTGTCTTCGGGCTTGCTTTCACTCAGTTCATCATGCCTTCTCTGCGCCGCTTGAGTGACTGCGTTTTGTACCGTTTTTGTCCTCTCGCTTTTTGTTTTCCTAGGTTGCCATTAGCGCAAGGGCTCAGTCACTAATCGCCAAGTGCTCATGACTTCGGTGGCGGTGGCGTCCCCTCTGGACGCCGCCTCCCAAATCGTCTCCCCTGCCTGTTCCCACGTTTTCACATCCAATACTGCAGAGACTGTAGAGGGAGCCCCTTGCGTTTGTACGAGCTTCAGTAATAATTTCATTTTCTAGGCGTCCTCCTTCACTCCTCGTTTCGCTAATAGCTGCATTAAAAGTTTAACTACAGCTGCTTCTTCAGCTGATATGTTAGCTCCCATGATTACTGCCCAGCTGCTCACCTGTTTCTTAAGGCGATGTCCCGGGATTAAAGCCGCGGTCCTGCCGTCAGCTTGAGTCGTTCAGCTGGGGTTCCCTCCGGACGCTACTTGCTGCAGCGCTGCCTCCTCCGAATCACGTCGGGGTCGCCATTTCAAGGGAATGAGACACGGACTCCGCATATGCGTTCAGGCGAAGACACTTTCTTTTTACAATCTATCCCTTTTCGAGTATGATCTAGCGTTCACGAGCAAGCAAAACCCATTTCATTGGCTACTGTCTTTCGTCCACGCGGCTCTTCAGCGTAAGTTACTTCTTGGTTCTTCAAGCTGGTGCACGCCAATTCCTCTTTCAGGGATGTATCCAGTCTCATCCTTATTTTTCTGCCTCTAAGTTTCACAAACTTGTTTGTAACGAGCCTCAAGGGCACAGCTGCATCTCGTCAAAGTAAAACACCATCTCACTTATTCGTACAAATCCCCCTTTTTGTTTTTTATCACAAAAGGTGTTTAATCATATTCTATAGCATTTTCTATACCCAAGACACTAGACAAGAAACGATCGTTATTACAGTGCAAAATATTAGTAACAAGAAAAAACCCATTTTGATTAGAGACACTATCCACCCGCCAATTCCACAACTTGTTAGTAAGTGATTCAGCCAATCAAATCCATCACTGACTTGTAATTTGCTAACTTCAAATCTTTGATTGCTTTATGGATTAATTTGGAGTTATCTGATAAGTCATTCCCCTTCAGTCTTCTCAGAGGTCAGTGTCTTCTGCTGTTCGTTCTTCTTATCCGACGCAAGAGCCGGTCTTATGCACCTTGCGGGTACCCACTTCGGTCCTACCTCTGTGGAGACACAAGCATACCCTCGCCCCCAAGTTAGTAGCCGATATGGCCCTTCCCAACATCCAGTATTTAAATTTTCCAGCATTACCATCGCTTTCTCCTGTGATGTATGTGCCATTCCCGACTCCGTAGCTTTAGAATGTTTGACTATGGCTGTGACATCTTCATGTTGAAAAGGCAGCGATAAATGGTGTAGTACATATATAGCTTTTTCTAATCTGTTTTGGGGAGATTCCTGCGCTTCCCCCTCTTTTTGGGTTTTTAATAGAGTTTTTAAGGTTCTGTGTGCACGTGCTAGAATAGCTTGCCCTGTGGGGGAATGGGGTATCCCTGTCTTATGAGTGTGGAAAAAAACACACCCACGTGTGGAAAAAATTTTTGTGTCGCATGGCTGAGCTATGCAGGGCCATTATCTGTTTTTATTTCTTTTGGAATACCAAGCGCTGCAAAGGCAGCTCGGAAATGGCTTTGTACGTGCCGGCTAGTTTCACCTGTCATTGCAGCGGCCCAGCTTGCATGGGAGTAGGTATCTACGGGAACGTGAACATATCTCTGCCCACCAAAGTCGGGTACACGACTCACGTCAGTTTGCCAGAGCCGAAGGGAGGACAGTCCCCTAGGGTTTGTCGCAAACAATGGGTGGGATGGTGGTTGTTGACAGTCTGGGCGTGTTTGCACCACGAGTTTTGCATTCCCCCCGAGAGACTGCAAATTGTTTCACACGAGCTTTGGCAGATTGGCGGAAAAATTGATGCGCTAATTGAGCTTGAGAAAGTGTGTTTGGTACTAGGCTATGTAATGCAGTGTTCGTTAGGTAATCGGCTCGTGCATTGCCTTCTGTAAAGAACCCGCGTAAGCTTGTATGGCTTCTAATGTGGATTACACACTAGGGATGTTGTCGTTGTTCTAGTAAGACTAATAGCTCCTTAAACTTCAAAACCAAGGCTTCTTTCAGTATATGTTTTAGTTGTGCCCTTTCAATGCGTTGCACAATTCCCACAGCGTATAATGAGTCTGATACAATATTTCGTGGCGTTAGAGGCCATTCTCTAAAAGGCACGGTAATGGCGTGCAACTCAACTAATTGAGGTGAACCCTCAGTTTGTTCTATTTTGTGTTGCCATGGACCTTCTTTTTGCCACGTGAGGACTGCTTTTCCTGTTTTCCCTGAGCCATCGGTGAACACCGTTTGACCGTTAACCGGTTGCCACTGGTATAGTGGCGCCCCTTCAATTTTCACATTATTGTAAAAGGCGAACATTTTGCGGGGGAGGGGGTGATGAGTATCAGTTCTTCCACTAAACCCTGATGAGGCCATTTGAAGTTCTCGACTCTTTTGTAAGCACCAATCTAAGCAGTCCTTTACGACAGGAAGGACAATGAGAAGAGGCTCTTCTCCAGCCATTTCTACAATTCGTTTTCTGCCCTTTGTTATCAAGGCGGCGAACATCTCGATACGAGGAGCCAGGGTTTTCGCAGGTTGATGTGGCAAAAACACCCATTCCAACATTATGAGAGGGTCTATTCCTTTGTTCTCCCATTGTCCGATGATTGCTAGAGGCTGTTGGTTTGGGTTGCAGATATATAATTGTATGGGTAAATTTTCCAGGCGTCGGTGACATTGTTGCAGCGAGAGTTTTTCAGTTATGATTCGCAGTGCGTTTTTTGCTTCGGTCGTCCATTGGCGTGGAGCGTTGATCTCGGTATCTCCTTTAAGTGGCTCAAAGAAGGGTGTTAATGTGCAGTTATCGATACCGCACCGCGCTCTAATCCAATTTATGTGTCCCGATAGCTTTTGGACATCATTCAAGGTTTTTATGTCTGCTGAAATGATCACATTTTGCGGTTGGCTACTTTGTTGTAAGATTTTCCACCCAAGCTATTTCCATGGTGCTTCCATTTGAATTTTTCTGGTGCGATGCGCAGTCCTTTGCTTTGCAATGCCTATTTTAAAACAGGTAGTGCTTCACGCACCATGGTGTTTGTGGGGCCTGCTAGTAAAATGTCGTCCATGTGGTGATAGGTATACATTGCCGGGAATTTTAGTCATACAGGACGTACGGCTTTAGCCACATATGTTTGACAGATCGTTGGAGAATTCTTCGTTCCTTGAGGCAGGACAGTCCGGTGGTATCTGTCCATTGGCTCGCCTCGGTTAATTTTTGGTACGAAAACGCAAAACGCGGGGCATCCGTAGGACGTCGTGGGATAGTAAAGAAGCAGTCTTTTAAGTCTACTATGATTATGTCCCAGTTTCGGGGTAGCATTGTTGGCGAGGGCAAGCCGGGTTGGAGTGCTCCCATTTCTTCCATAGCTTCGTTTATTTCTCTCAAGTCACGTAGCAGTCGCCATTTTCCACTCTTCTTTTTTAGAACAAATACAGGAGAATGCCAGGGGCTGCTGTAGGAGTGATGCGTCCTTGCTGAAGTTGTTCTTTGACCAGTTCGCGAAGGGCAGCAACCTTTTCTTTGGGGAGCGGCCATTGATCTAGCCAAATGGGTGTTTCTTTTTTTCCAGATTAGTTTCGTTGTCGGTCGCTCATCAATGGTCGCTAGTGACAATTTTCAGGGCAATTTAAGGTGAAGCCGCATTGGGACATTACGTCTCGCCCCAACAGCCTCATGGGCAAATTTGTCACATATGGCCGTCCGGTAAATGTAGACCCTTCTTGGGTATTGCTATTGAGCAGGTGGGTACTTTGAAAGGTTTGAGAAAGGCCGCCGACTCCAATCGAGCCCTCTGTGGGGGTGGCTATTAAAGCTTTTGAGTGAAGAGAGAGAAAATGAGAGATAATAGCAGGAATATTGTTTTCAGACATATTCAGGTAGTTTAACACAGACACGGCTTTACTTAGTCTGCCTGCTGGAGTGGCTCCTGGCATTCCCCCTTGTTGTTTTTGCAGGTTCAGTTGTTTGTTGCAATTTTTTCCAGCCCAGATATTTCCAAGGCTCAGTTTTTTGCGCTTTTTCGGGGGCTATTTCAAGTCCGTATCTGTTTAGAGCTCGTCGTATCTCTTTTTCTTAGTTGTGGGCAATCTCTTTCAGAAGGGCCAGTTTCACCACAGGAGAAACAGGATTTGTGAACTTTCATCGCGGCGGCAAAAGCTGTAGCTAATGTTTCCATATAATGGGACCTTGACCCCACCTTTTGGGTAGCTTCTATCATAGCCATTAAGGAGGGACTTTTTAGAGGCAAAAGCACTTTTTTTACAGTCCGTATTCGCATTTCCAAAGGCTAATTTCAAGAGTAGGACCTCTCTTGCTTCTGCATTTTCGACTTGTTTGTCCAAAGCCTCTTTAAGACGATCTAAGAATGAGCTATAGCCCTCTCCTCTCCCTGCCTTTATTAAGGTAAATTATTCTGTCGCTCTTCTGGCATCCGGCACTTTTAGTAATGCCTGTAAAGCAAGGTCTCTGCCTTGTGCTACTATCTCTGGTCGTAATCGTGCCTGCAACATTGGATGATTGAACGGCGGATCCCCCATAAACTGTGGGAGTCCTGCCCCTTGTAAAGGGTCGCCTGGTTGTCGCTGCATAGTGATAATTGTGGCGTTTTGGCAGGCGGTACGCCAGGTGCTTTCAAAGATCACCTTTTGCGTTGGGGGTCAATATAAGATTAGTAAGCGTGTAAATATCAAATGGTACTATTGCATTTGTAAATATTCCCCGTAGCAGGGATTGCGTAAAAGGAGAACCCAGTCCGTGCGCGGCAACTGTTTGTCGTAGATCTTTTAAAAGATGATAGCCAAAAGGTTCATGCTCATCGCGGACATTTGCGTTGCCGCGTAGGACGGGCCATGCTATCGCTGAACAAAAAGCTGTCTCTCCCGCTTGCAATGCTTGGTGTCTAATCTTTTGCCACCTTGTAGCAGGCGGCTGACGCCCCCTAAATTCCTCGGGCGGCAATTGATTATGGGTTTGTGGAGTATCGGCATCAGGAGCGGCAGAGAAAGGCGGTACGAGTTCCGAGGCAGGAGGGGCCGGGGCGGGCGGGCGCAGAAGCAGAGGGGTACTGATTGCAAGGATTGGAAGGTCTAGCAGAGGTGTTGAAGCCATAGGAGCAGGTGAAGGAGAAAACGGCGCGGAGGGTAGCGTCGGCGCGGTGGGGCGTGCGGGGGGGAGGGCGGGGTGGCTGCTATTACCTGTAAGCGTACCGGAACCGCAAACCCGGCGGTTTCTCCATCTTTCAACGCTTCCCTACGGAGCTGCTCCCAGCGATCCCGGGGGTCGAAGGCTCGCTCAGGCTGTGCTACAGCCTGCGGCGCGGCGGCTGCATCGGACACGGGGGACAGGACGGAGTGGGTTTCATTGGAATGGAACTTGAGGGAGGTGGTCTGACTCCTGTTCCCTTGTCTGTTTCACCCAAGTTCTCATGCTTTTCTTTTTTCCCCCAGTCTGTAAGAGCTTCCTTGTCTTCGGGCTTGCTTTCACTCAGTTCATCATGCCTTCTCTGCGCCGCTTGAGTGACTGCGTTTTGTACCGTTTTTGTCCTCTCGCTTTTTGTTTTCCTAGGTTGCCATTAGCGCAAGGGCTCAGTCACTAATCGCCAAGTGCTCATGACTTCGGTGGCGGTGGCGTCCCCTCTGGACGCCGCCTCCCAAATCGTCTCCCCTGCCTGTTCCCACGTTTTCACATCCAATACTGCAGAGACTGTAGAGGGAGCCCCTTGCGTTTGTACGAGCTTCAGTAATAATTTCATTTTCTAGGCGTCCTCCTTCACTCCTCGTTTCGCTAATAGCTGCATTAAAAGTTTAACTACAGCTGCTTCTTCAGCTGATATGTTAGCTCCCATGATTACTGCCCAGCTGCTCACCTGTTTCTTAAGGCGATGTCCCGGGATTAAAGCCGCGGTCCTGCCGTCAGCTTGAGTCGTTCAGCTGGGGTTCCCTCCGGACGCTACTTGCTGCAGCGCTGCCTCCTCCGAATCACGTCGGGGTCGCCATTTCAAGGGAATGAGACACGGACTCCGCATATGCGTTCAGGCGAAGACACTTTCTTTTTACAATCTATCCCTTTTCGAGTATGATCTAGCGTTCACGAGCAAGCAAAACCCATTTCATTGGCTACTGTCTTTCGTCCACGCGGCTCTTCAGCGTAAGTTACTTCTTGGTTCTTCAAGCTGGTGCACGCCAATTCCTCTTTCAGGGATGTATCCAGTCTCATCCTTATTTTTCTGCCTCTAAGTTTCACAAACTTGTTTGTAACGAGCCTCAAGGGCACAGCTGCATCTCGTCAAAGTAAAACACCATCTCACTTATTCGTACAAATCCCCCTTTTTGTTTTTTATCACAAAAGGTGTTTAATCATATTCTATAGCATTTTCTATACCCAAGACACTAGACAAGAAACGATCGTTATTACAGTGCAAAATATTAGTAACAAGAAAAAACCCATTTTGATTAGAGACACTATCCACCCGCCAATTCCACAACTTGTTAGTAAGTGATTCAGCCAATCAAATCCATCACTGACTTGTAATTTGCTAACTTCAAATCTTTGATTGCTTTATGGATTAATTTGGAGTTATCTGATAAGTCATTCCCCTTCAGTCTTCTCAGAGGTCAGTGTCTTCTGCTGTTCGTTCTTCTTATCCGACGCAAGAGCCGGTCTTATGCACCTTGCGGGTACCCACTTCGGTCCTACCTCTGTGGAGACACAAGCATACCCTCGCCCCCAAGTTAGTAGCCGATATGGCCCTTCCCAACATCCAGTATTTAAATTTTCCAGCATTACCATCGCTTTCTCCTGTGATGTATGTGCCATTCCCGACTCCGTAGCTTTAGAATGTTTGACTATGGCTGTGACATCTTCATGTTGAAAAGGCAGCGATAAATGGTGTAGTACATATATAGCTTTTTCTAATCTGTTTTGGGGAGATTCCTGCGCTTCCCCCTCTTTTTGGGTTTTTAATAGAGTTTTTAAGGTTCTGTGTGCACGTGCTAGAATAGCTTGCCCTGTGGGGGAATGGGGTATCCCTGTCTTATGAGTGTGGAAAAAAACACACCCACGTGTGGAAAAAATTTTTGTGTCGCATGGCTGAGCTATGCAGGGCCATTATCTGTTTTTATTTCTTTTGGAATACCAAGCGCTGCAAAGGCAGCTCGGAAATGGCTTTGTACGTGCCGGCTAGTTTCACCTGTCATTGCAGCGGCCCAGCTTGCATGGGAGTAGGTATCTACGGGAACGTGAACATATCTCTGCCCACCAAAGTCGGGTACACGACTCACGTCAGTTTGCCAGAGCCGAAGGGAGGACAGTCCCCTAGGGTTTGTCGCAAACAATGGGTGGGATGGTGGTTGTTGACAGTCTGGGCGTGTTTGCACCACGAGTTTTGCATTCCCCCCGAGAGACTGCAAATTGTTTCACACGAGCTTTGGCAGATTGGCGGAAAAATTGATGCGCTAATTGAGCTTGAGAAAGTGTGTTTGGTACTAGGCTATGTAATGCAGTGTTCGTTAGGTAATCGGCTCGTGCATTGCCTTCTGTAAAGAACCCGCGTAAGCTTGTATGGCTTCTAATGTGGATTACACACTAGGGATGTTGTCGTTGTTCTAGTAAGACTAATAGCTCCTTAAACTTCAAAACCAAGGCTTCTTTCAGTATATGTTTTAGTTGTGCCCTTTCAATGCGTTGCACAATTCCCACAGCGTATAATGAGTCTGATACAATATTTCGTGGCGTTAGAGGCCATTCTCTAAAAGGCACGGTAATGGCGTGCAACTCAACTAATTGAGGTGAACCCTCAGTTTGTTCTATTTTGTGTTGCCATGGACCTTCTTTTTGCCACGTGAGGACTGCTTTTCCTGTTTTCCCTGAGCCATCGGTGAACACCGTTTGACCGTTAACCGGTTGCCACTGGTATAGTGGCGCCCCTTCAATTTTCACATTATTGTAAAAGGCGAACATTTTGCGGGGGGAGGGGGTGATGAGTATCAGTTCTTCCACTAAACCCTGATGAGGCCATTTGAAGTTCTCGACTCTTTTGTAAGCACCAATCTAAGCAGTCCTTTACGACAGGAAGGACAATGAGAAGAGGCTCTTCTCCAGCCATTTCTACAATTCGTTTTCTGCCCTTTGTTATCAAGGCGGCGAACATCTCGATACGAGGAGCCAGGGTTTTCGCAGGTTGATGTGGCAAAAACACCCATTCCAACATTATGAGAGGGTCTATTCCTTTGTTCTCCCATTGTCCGATGATTGCTAGAGGCTGTTGGTTTGGGTTGCAGATATATAATTGTATGGGTAAATTTTCCAGGCGTCGGTGACATTGTTGCAGCGAGAGTTTTTCAGTTATGATTCGCAGTGCGTTTTTTGCTTCGGTCGTCCATTGGCGTGGAGCGTTGATCTCGGTATCTCCTTTAAGTGGCTCAAAGAAGGGTGTTAATGTGCAGTTATCGATACCGCACCGCGCTCTAATCCAATTTATGTGTCCCGATAGCTTTTGGACATCATTCAAGGTTTTTATGTCTGCTGAAATGATCACATTTTGCGGTTGGCTACTTTGTTGTAAGATTTTCCACCCAAGCTATTTCCATGGTGCTTCCATTTGAATTTTTCTGGTGCGATGCGCAGTCCTTTGCTTTGCAATGCCTATTTTAAAACAGGTAGTGCTTCACGCACCATGGTGTTTGTGGGGCCTGCTAGTAAAATGTCGTCCATGTGGTGATAGGTATACATTGCCGGGAATTTTAGTCATACAGGACGTACGGCTTTAGCCACATATGTTTGACAGATCGTTGGAGAATTCTTCGTTCCTTGAGGCAGGACAGTCCGGTGGTATCTGTCCATTGGCTCGCCTCGGTTAATTTTTGGTACGAAAACGCAAAACGCGGGGCATCCGTAGGACGTCGTGGGATAGTAAAGAAGCAGTCTTTTAAGTCTACTATGATTATGTCCCAGTTTCGGGGTAGCATTGTTGGCGAGGGCAAGCCGGGTTGGAGTGCTCCCATTTCTTCCATAGCTTCGTTTATTTCTCTCAAGTCACGTAGCAGTCGCCATTTTCCACTCTTCTTTTTTAGAACAAATACAGGAGAATGCCAGGGGCTGCTGTAGGAGTGATGCGTCCTTGCTGAAGTTGTTCTTTGACCAGTTCGCGAAGGGCAGCAACCTTTTCTTTGGGGAGCGGCCATTGATCTAGCCAAATGGGTGTTTCTTTCTTCCAGATTAGTTTCGTTGTCGGTCGCTCATCAATGGTCGCTAGTGACAATTTTCAGGGCAATTTAAGGTGAAGCCGCATTGGGACATTACGTCTCGCCCCAACAGCCTCATGGGCAAATTTGTCACATATGGCCGTCCGGTAAATGTAGACCCTTCTTGGGTATTGCTATTGAGCAGGTGGGTACTTTGAAAGGTTTGAGAAAGGCCGCCGACTCCAATCGAGCCCTCTGTGGGGGTGGCTATTAAAGCTTTTGAGTGAAGAGAGAGAAAATGAGAGATAATAGCAGGAATATTGTTTTCAGACATATTCAGGTAGTTTAACACAGACACGGCTTTACTTAGTCTGCCTGCTGGAGTGGCTCCTGGCATTCCCCCTTGTTGTTTTTGCAGGTTCAGTTGTTTGTTGCAATTTTTTCCAGCCCAGATATTTCCAAGGCTCAGTTTTTTGCGCTTTTTCGGGGGCTATTTCAAGTCCGTATCTGTTTAGAGCTCGTCGTATCTCTTTTTCTTAGTTGTGGGCAATCTCTTTCAGAAGGGCCAGTTTCACCACAGGAGAAACAGGATTTGTGAACTTTCATCGCGGCGGCAAAAGCTGTAGCTAATGTTTCCATATAATGGGACCTTGACCCCACCTTTTGGGTAGCTTCTATCATAGCCATTAAGGAGGGACTTTTTAGAGGCAAAAGCACTTTTTTTACAGTCCGTATTCGCATTTCCAAAGGCTAATTTCAAGAGTAGGACCTCTCTTGCTTCTGCATTTTCGACTTGTTTGTCCAAAGCCTCCTGCATTTTCGACTTGTTTGTCCAAAGCCTCTTTAAGACGATCTAAGAATGAGCTATAGCCCTCTCCTCTCCCTGCCTTTATTAAGGTAAATTATTCTGTCGCTCTTCTGGCATCCGGCACTTTTAGTAATGCCTGTAAAGCAAGGTCTCTGCCTTGTGCTACTATCTCTGGTCGTAATCGTGCCTGCAACATTGGATGATTGAACGGCGGATCCCCCATAAACTGTGGGAGTCCTGCCCCTTGTAAAGGGTCGCCTGGTTGTCGCTGCATAGTGATAATTGTGGCGTTTTGGCAGGCGGTACGCCAGGTGCTTTCAAAGATCACCTTTTGCGTTGGGGGTCAATATAAGATTAGTAAGCGTGTAAATATCAAATGGTACTATTGCATTTGTAAATATTCCCCGTAGCAGGGATTGCGTAAAAGGAGAACCCAGTCCGTGCGCGGCAACTGTTTGTCGTAGATCTTTTAAAAGATGATAGCCAAAAGGTTCATGCTCATCGCGGACATTTGCGTTGCCGCGTAGGACGGGCCATGCTATCGCTGAACAAAAAGCTGTCTCTCCCGCTTGCAATGCTTGGTGTCTAATCTTTTGCCACCTTGTAGCAGGCGGCTGACGCCCCCCCATTCCTCGGGCAGCAATTGATTATGGGTTTGTGGAGTATCGGCATCAGGAGCGGCAGAGAAAGGCGGTACGAGTTCCGAGGCAGGAGGGGCCGGGGCGGGCGGGCGCAGAAGCAGAGGGGTACTGATTGCAAGGATTGGAAGGTCTAGCAGAGGTGTTGAAGCCATAGGAGCAGGTGAAGGAGAAAACGGCGCGGAGGGTAGCGTCGGCGCGGTGGGGCGTGCGGGGGGGAGGGCGGGGTGGCTGCTATTACCTGTAAGCGTACCGGAACCGCAAACCCGGCGGTTTCTCCATCTTTCAACGCTTCCCTACGGAGCTGCTCCCAGCGATCCCGGGGGTCGAAGGCTCGCTCAGGCTGTGCTACAGCCTGCGGCGCGGCGGCTGCATCGGACACGGGGGACAGGACGGAGTGGGTTTCATTGGAATGGAACTTGAGGGAGGTGGTCTGACTCCTGTTCCCTTGTCTGTTTCACCCAAGTTCTCATGCTTTTCTTTTTTCCCCCAGTCTGTAAGAGCTTCCTTGTCTTCGGGCTTGCTTTCACTCAGTTCATCATGCCTTCTCTGCGCCGCTTGAGTGACTGCGTTTTGTACCGTTTTTGTCCTCTCGCTTTTTGTTTTCCTAGGTTGCCATTAGCGCAAGGGCTCAGTCACTAATCGCCAAGTGCTCATGACTTCGGTGGCGGTGGCGTCCCCTCTGGACGCCGCCTCCCAAATCGTCTCCCCTGCCTGTTCCCACGTTTTCACATCCAATACTGCAGAGACTGTAGAGGGAGCCCCTTGCGTTTGTACGAGCTTCAGTAATAATTTCATTTTCTAGGCGTCCTCCTTCACTCCTCGTTTCGCTAATAGCTGCATTAAAAGTTTAACTACAGCTGCTTCTTCAGCTGATATGTTAGCTCCCATGATTACTGCCCAGCTGCTCACCTGTTTCTTAAGGCGATGTCCCGGGATTAAAGCCGCGGTCCTGCCGTCAGCTTGAGTCGTTCAGCTGGGGTTCCCTCCGGACGCTACTTGCTGCAGCGCTGCCTCCTCCGAATCACGTCGGGGTCGCCATTTCAAGGGAATGAGACACGGACTCCGCATATGCGTTCAGGCGAAGACACTTTCTTTTTACAATCTATCCCTTTTCGAGTATGATCTAGCGTTCACGAGCAAGCAAAACCCATTTCATTGGCTACTGTCTTTCGTCCACGCGGCTCTTCAGCGTAAGTTACTTCTTGGTTCTTCAAGCTGGTGCACGCCAATTCCTCTTTCAGGGATGTATCCAGTCTCATCCTTATTTTTCTGCCTCTAAGTTTCACAAACTTGTTTGTAACGAGCCTCAAGGGCACAGCTGCATCTCGTCAAAGTAAAACACCATCTCACTTATTCGTACAAATCCCCCTTTTTGTTTTTTATCACAAAAGATGTTTAATCATATTCTATAGCATTTTCTATACCCAAGACACTAGACAAGAAACGATCGTTATTACAGTGCAAAATATTAGTAACAAGAAAAAACCCATTTTGATTAGAGACACTATCCACCCGCCAATTCCACAACTTGTTAGTAAGTGATTCAGCCAATCAAATCCATCACTGACTTGTAATTTGCTAACTTCAAATCTTTGATTGCTTTATGGATTAATTTGGAGTTATCTGATAAGTCATTCCCCTTCAGTCTTCTCAGAGGTCAGTGTCTTCTGCTGTTCGTTCTTCTTATCCGACGCAAGAGCCGGTCTTATGCACCTTGCGGGTACCCACTTCGGTCCTACCTCTGTGGAGACACAAGCATACCCTCGACCCCAAGTTAGTAGCCGATATGGCCCTTCCCAACATCCAGTATTTAAATTTTCCAGCATTACCATCGCTTTCTCCTGTGATGTATGTGCCATTCCCGACTCCGTAGCTTTAGAATGTTTGACTATGGCTGTGACATCTTCATGTTGAAAAGGCAGCGATAAATGGTGTAGTACATATATAGCTTTTTCTAATCTGTTTTGGGGAGATTCCTGCGCTTCCCCCTCTTTTTGGGTTTTTAATAGAGTTTTTAAGGTTCTGTGTGCACGTGCTAGAATAGCTTGCCCTGTGGGGGAATGGGGTATCCCTGTCTTATGAGTGTGGAAAAAAACACACCCACGTGTGGAAAAAATTTTTGTGTCGCATGGCTGAGCTATGCAGGGCCATTATCTGTTTTTATTTCTTTTGGAATACCAAGCGCTGCAAAGGCAGCTCGGAAATGGCTTTGTACGTGCCGGCTAGTTTCACCTGTCATTGCAGCGGCCCAGCTTGCATGGGAGTAGGTATCTACGGGAACGTGAACATATCTCTGCCCACCAAAGTCGGGTACACGACTCACGTCAGTTTGCCAGAGCCGAAGGGAGGACAGTCCCCTAGGGTTTGTCGCAAACAATGGGTGGGATGGTGGTTGTTGACAGTCTGGGCGTGTTTGCACCACGAGTTTTGCATTCCCCCCGAGAGACTGCAAATTGTTTCACACGAGCTTTGGCAGATTGGCGGAAAAATTGATGCGCTAATTGAGCTTGAGAAAGTGTGTTTGGTACTAGGCTATGTAATGCAGTGTTCGTTAGGTAATCGGCTCGTGCATTGCCTTCTGTAAAGAACCCGCGTAAGCTTGTATGGCTTCTAATGTGGATTACACACTAGGGATGTTGTCGTTGTTCTAGTAAGACTAATAGCTCCTTAAACTTCAAAACCAAGGCTTCTTTCAGTATATGTTTTAGTTGTGCCCTTTCAATGCGTTGCACAATTCCCACAGCGTATAATGAGTCTGATACAATATTTCGTGGCGTTAGAGGCCATTCTCTAAAAGGCACGGTAATGGCGTGCAACTCAACTAATTGAGGTGAACCCTCAGTTTGTTCTATTTTGTGTTGCCATGGACCTTCTTTTTGCCACGTGAGGACTGCTTTTCCTGTTTTCCCTGAGCCATCGGTGAACACCGTTTGACCGTTAACCGGTTGCCACTGGTATAGTGGCGCCCCTTCAATTTTCACATTATTGTAAAAGGCGAACATTTTGCGGGGGAGGGGGTGATGAGTATCAGTTCTTCCACTAAACCCTGATGAGGCCATTTGAAGTTCTCGACTCTTTTGTAAGCACCAATCTAAGCAGTCCTTTACGACAGGAAGGACAATGAGAAGAGGCTCTTCTCCAGCCATTTCTACAATTCGTTTTCTGCCCTTTGTTATCAAGGCGGCGAACATCTCGATACGAGGAGCCAGGGTTTTCGCAGGTTGATGTGGCAAAAACACCCATTCCAACATTATGAGAGGGTCTATTCCTTTGTTCTCCCATTGTCCGATGATTGCTAGAGGCTGTTGGTTTGGGTTGCAGATATATAATTGTATGGGTAAATTTTCCAGGCGTCGGTGACATTGTTGCAGCGAGAGTTTTTCAGTTATGATTCGCAGTGCGTTTTTGCTTCGGTCGTCCATTGGCGTGGAGCGTTGATCTCGGTATCTCCTTTAAGTGGCTCAAAGAAGGGTGTTAATGTGCAGTTATCGATACCGCACCGCGCTCTAATCCAATTTATGTGTCCCGATAGCTTTTGGACATCATTCAAGGTTTTTATGTCTGCTGAAATGATCACATTTTGCGGTTGGATACTTTGTTGTAAGATTTTCCACCCAAGCTATTTCCATGGTGCTTCCATTTGAATTTTTCTGGTGCGATGCGCAGTCCTTTGCTTTGCAATGCCTATTTTAAAACAGGTAGTGCTTCACGCACCATGGTGTTTGTGGGGCCTGCTAGTAAAATGTCGTCCATGTGGTGATAGGTATACATTGCCGGGAATTTTAGTCATACAGGACGTACGGCTTTAGCCACATATGTTTGACAGATCGTTGGAGAATTCTTCGTTCCTTGAGGCAGGACAGTCCGGTGGTATCTGTCCATTGGCTCGCCTCGGTTAATTTTTGGTACTGAAAACGCAAAACGCGGGGCATCCGTAGGATGTCGTGGGATAGTAAAGAAGCAGTCTTTTAAGTCTACTATGATTATGTCCCAGTTTCGGGGTAGCATTGTTGGCGAGGGCAAGCCGGGTTGGAGTGCTCCCATTTCTTCCATAGCTTCGTTTATTTCTCTCAAGTCACGTAGCAGTCGCCATTTTCCACTCTTCTTTTTTAGAACAAATACAGGAGAATGCCAGGGGCTGCTGTAGGAGTGATGCGTCCTTGCTGAAGTTGTTCTTTGACCAGTTCGCGAAGGGCAGCAACCTTTTCTTTGGGGAGCGGCCATTGATCTAGCCAAATGGGTGTTTCTTTTTTTCCAGATTAGTTTCGTTGTCGGTCGCTCATCAATGGTCGCTAGTGACAATTTTCAGGGCAATTTAAGGTGAAGCCGCATTGGGACATTACGTCTCGCCCCAACAGCCTCATGGGCAAATTTGTCACATATGGCCGTCCGGTAAATGTAGACCCTTCTTGGGTATTGCTATTGAGCAGGTGGGTACTTTGAAAGGTTTGAGAAAGGCCGCCGACTCCAATCGAGCCCTCTGTGGGGGTGGCTATTAAAGCTTTTGAGTGAAGAGAGAGAAAATGAGAGATAATAGCAGGAATATTGTTTTCAGACATATTCAGGTAGTTTAACACAGACACGGCTTTACTTAGTCTGCCTGCTGGAGTGGCTCCTGGCATTCCCCCTTGTTGTTTTTGCACGTTCAGTTGTTTGTTGCAAGATTTTCCAGCCCAGATATTTCCAAGGCTCAGTTTTTTGCGCTTTTTCGGGGGCTATTTCAAGTCCGTATCTGTTTAGAGCTCGTCGTATCTCTTTTTCTTAGTTGTGGGCAATCTCTTTCAGAAGGGCCAGTTTCACCACAGGAGAAACAGGATTTGTGTACTTTCATTGCGGCGGCAAAAGCTGTAGCTAATGTTTCCATATAATGGGACCTTGACCCCACCTTTTGGGTAGCTTCTATCATAGCCATTAAGGAGGGACTTTTTAGAGGCAAAAGCACTTTTTTTACAGTCCGTATTCGCATTTCCAAAGGCTAATTTCAAGAGTAGGACCTCTCTTGCTTCTGCATTTTCGACTTGTTTGTCCAAAGCCTCTTTAAGACGATCTAAGAATGAGCTATAGCCCTCTCCTCTCCCTGCCTTTATTAAGGTAAATTATTCTGTCGCTCTTCTGGCATCCGGCACTTTTAGTAATGCCTGTAAAGCAAGGTCTCTGCCTTGTGCTACTATCTCTGGTCGTAATCGTGCCTGCAACATTGGATGATTGAACGGCGGATCCCCCATAAACTGTGGGAGTCCTGCCCCTTGTAAAGGGTCGCCTGGTTGTCGCTGCATAGTGATAATTGTGGCGTTTTGGCAGGCGGTACGCCAGGTGCTTTCAAAGATCACCTTTTGCGTTGGGGGTCAATATAAGATTAGTAAGCGTGTAAATATCAAATGGTACTATTGCATTTGTAAATATTCCCCGTAGCAGGGATTGCGTAAAAGGAGAACCCAGTCCATGCGCGGCAACTGTTTGTCGTAGATCTTTTAAAAGATGATAGCCAAAAGGTTCATGCTCATCGCAGACATTTGCGTTGCCGCGTAGGACGGGCCATGCTATCGCTGAACAAAAAGCTGTCTCTCCCGCTTGCAATGCTTGGTGTCTAATCTTTTGCCACCTTGTAGCAGGCGGCTGACGCCCCCTAAATTCCTCGGGCGGCAATTGATTATGGGTTTGTGGAGTATCGGCATCAGGAGCGGCAGAGAAAGGCGGTACGAGTTCCGAGGCAGCAGGGGCCGGGGCGGGCGGGCGCAGAAGCAGAGGGGTACTGATTGCAAGGATTGGAAGGTCTAGCAGAGGTGTTGAAGCCATAGGAGCAGGTGAAGGAGAAAACGGCGCGGAGGGTAGCGTCGGCGCGGTGGGGCGTGCGGGGGGGGGTGTGTGCGGCTGCTATTACCTGTACCCGCACCGGAACCGCAAACCCGGCGGTTTCTCCATCTTTCAACGCTTCCCTACGGAGCTGCTCCCACCGATCCCGGGGGTCGAAGGCTCGCTCAGGCTGTGCTACAGCCTGCGGCGCGGCGGCTGCATCGGACACGGGGGACAGGACGGAGTGGGTTTCATTGGAATGGAACTTGAGGGAGGTGGTCTGACTCCTGTTCCCTTGTCTGTTTCACCCAAGTTCTCATGCTTTTCTTTTTTCCCCCAGTCTGTAAGAGCTTCCTTGTCTTCGGGCTTGCTTTCACTCAGTTCATCATTCCTTCTCTGTGCCGCTTGAGTGACTGCGTTTTGTACCGTTTTTGTCCTCTCGCTTTTTGTTTTCCTAGGTTGCCATTAGCGCAAGGGCTCAGTCACTAATCGCCAAGTGCTCATGACTTCGGTGGCGGTGGCGTCCCCTCTGGACGCCGCCTCCCAAATCGTCTCCCCTGCCTGTTCCCACGTTTTCACATCCAATACTGCAGAGACTGTAGAGGGAGCCCCTTGCGTTTGTACGAGCTTCAGTAATAATTTCATTTTCTAGGCGTCCTCCTTCACTCCTCGTTTCGCTAATAGCTGCATTAAAAGTTTAACTACAGCTGCTTCTTCAGCTGATATGTTAGCTCCCATGATTACTGCCCAGCTGCTCACCTGTTTCTTAAGGCGATGTCCCGGGATTAAAGCCGCGGTCCTGCCGTCAGCTTGAGTCGTTCAGCTGGGGTTCCCTCCGGACGCTACTTGCTGCAGCGCTGCCTCCTCCGAATCACGTCGGGGTCGCCATTTCAAGGGAATGAGACACGGACTCCGCATATGCGTTCAGGCGAAGACACTTTCTTTTTACAATCTATCCCTTTTCGAGTATGATCTAGCGTTCACGAGCAAGCAAAACCCATTTCATTGGCTACTGTCTTTCGTCCACGCGGCTCTTCAGCGTAAGTTACTTCTTGGTTCTTCAAGCTGGTGCACGCCAATTCCTCTTTCAGGGATGTATCCAGTCTCATCCTTATTTTTCTGCCTCTAAGTTTCACAAACTTGTTTGTAACGAGCCTCAAGGGCACAGCTGCATCTCGTCAAAGTAAAACACCATCTCACTTATTCGTACAAATCCCCCTTTTTGTTTTTTATCACAAAAGATGTTTAATCATATTCTATAGCATTTTCTATACCCAAGACACTAGACAAGAAACGATCGTTATTACAGTGCAAAATATTAGTAACAAGAAAAAACCCATTTTGATTAGAGACACTATCCACCCGCCAATTCCACAACTTGTTAGTAAGTGATTCAGCCAATCAAATCCATCACTGACTTGTAATTTGCTAACTTCAAATCTTTGATTGCTTTATGGATTAATTTGGAGTTATCTGATAAGTCATTCCCCATCAGTCTTCTCAGAGGTCAGTGTCTTCTGCTGTTCGTTCTTCTTATCCGACGCAAGAGCCGGTCTTATGCACCTTGCGGGTACCCACTTCGGTCCTACCTCTGTGGAGACACAAGCATACCCTCGACCCCAAGTTAGTAGCCGATATGGCCCTTCCCAACATCCAGTATTTAAATTTTCCAGCATTACCATCGCTTTCTCCTGTGATGTATGTGCCATTCCCGACTCCGTAGCTTTAGAATGTTTGACTATGGCTGTGACATCTTCATGTTGAAAAGGCAGCGATAAATGGTGTAGTACATATATAGCTTTTTCTAATCTGTTTTGGGGAGATTCCTGCGCTTCCCCCTCTTTTTGGGTTTTTAATAGAGTTTTTAAGGTTCTGTGTGCACGTGCTAGAATAGCTTGCCCTGTGGGGGAATGGGGTATCCCTGTCTTATGAGTGTGGAAAAAAACACACCCACGTGTGGAAAAAAATTTTTGTGTCGCATGGCTGAGCTATGCAGGGCCATTATCTGTTTTTATTTCTTTGGGAATACCAAGCGCTGCAAAGGCAGCTCGGAAATGGCTTTGTACGTGCCGGCTAGTTTCACCTGTCATTGCAGCGGCCCAGCTTGCATGGGAGTAGGTATCTACGGGAACGTGAACATATCTCTGCCCACCAAAGTCGGGTACACGACTCACGTCAGTTTGCCAGAGCCGAAGGGAGGACAGTCCCCTAGGGTTTGTCGCAAACAATGGGTGGGATGGTGGTTGTTGACAGTCTGGGCGTGTTTGCACCACGAGTTTTGCATTCCCCCCGAGAGACTGCAAATTGTTTCACACGAGCTTTGGCAGATTGGCGGAAAAATTGATGCGCTAATTGAGCTTGAGAAAGTGTGTTTGGTACTAGGCTATGTAATGCAGTGTTCGTTAGGTAATCGGCTCGTGCATTGCCTTCTGTAAAGAACCCGCGTAAGCTTGTATGGCTTCTAATGTGGATTACACACTAGGGATGTTGTCGTTGTTCTAGTAAGACTAATAGCTCCTTAAACTTCAAAACCAAGGCTTCTTTCAGTATATGTTTTAGTTGTGCCCTTTCAATGCGTTGCACAATTCCCACAGCGTATAATGAGTCTGATACAATATTTCGTGGCGTTAGAGGCCATTCTCTAAAAGGCACGGTAATGGCGTGCAACTCAACTAATTGAGGTGAACCCTCAGTTTGTTCTATTTTGTGTTGCCATGGACCTTCTTTTTGCCACGTGAGGACTGCTTTTCCTGTTTTCCCTGAGCCATCGGTGAACACCGTTTGACCGTTAACCGGTTGCCACTGGTATAGTGGCGCCCCTTCAATTTTCACATTATTGTAAAAGGCGAACATTTTGGGGGGGGGAGGGGGTGATGAGTATCAGTTCTTCCACTAAACCCTGATGAGGCCATTTGAAGTTCTCGACTCTTTTGTAAGCACCAATCTAAGCAGTCCTTTACGACAGGAAGGACAATGAGAAGAGGCTCTTCTCCAGCCATTTCTACAATTCGTTTTCTGCCCTTTGTTATCAAGGCGGCGAACATCTCGATACGAGGAGCCAGGGTTTTCGCAGGTTGATGTGGCAAAAACACCCATTCCAACATTATGAGAGGGTCTATTCCTTTGTTCTCCCATTGTCCGATGATTGCTAGAGGCTGTTGGTTTGGGTTGCAGATATATAATTGTATGGGTAAATTTTCCAGGCGTCGGTGACATTGTTGCAGCGAGAGTTTTTCAGTTATGATTCGCAGTGCGTTTTTGCTTCGGTCGTCCATTGGCGTGGAGCGTTGATCTCGGTATCTCCTTTAAGTGGCTCAAAGAAGGGTGTTAATGTGCAGTTATCGATACCGCACCGCGCTCTAATCCAATTTATGTGTCCCGATAGCTTTTGGACATCATTCAAGGTTTTTATGTCTGCTGAAATGATCACATTTTGCGGTTGGATACTTTGTTGTAAGATTTTCCACCCAAGCTATTTCCATGGTGCTTCCATTTGAATTTTTCTGGTGCGATGCGCAGTCCTTTGCTTTGCAATGCCTATTTTAAAACAGGTAGTGCTTCACGCACCATGGTGTTTGTGGGGCCTGCTAGTAAAATGTCGTCCATGTGGTGATAGGTATACATTGCCGGGAATTTTAGTCATACAGGACGTACGGCTTTAGCCACATATGTTTGACAGATCGTTGGAGAATTCTTCGTTCCTTGAGGCAGGACAGTCCGGTGGTATCTGTCCATTGGCTCGCCTCGGTTAATTTTTGGTACTGAAAACGCAAAACGCGGGGCATCCGTAGGATGTCGTGGGATAGTAAAGAAGCAGTCTTTTAAGTCTACTATGATTATGTCCCAGTTTCGGGGTAGCATTGTTGGCGAGGGCAAGCCGGGTTGGAGTGCTCCCATTTCTTCCATAGCTTCGTTTATTTCTCTCAAGTCACGTAGCAGTCGCCATTTTCCACTCTTCTTTTTTAGAACAAATACAGGAGAATGCCAGGGGCTGCTGTAGGAGTGATGCGTCCTTGCTGAAGTTGTTCTTTGACCAGTTCGCGAAGGGCAGCAACCTTTTCTTTGGGGAGCGGCCATTGATCTAGCCAAATGGGTGTTTCTTTTTTTTCCAGATTAGTTTCGTTGTCGGTCGCTCATCAATGGTCGCTAGTGACAATTTTCAGGGCAATTTAAGGTGAAGCCGCATTGGGACATTACGTCTCGCCCCAACAGCCTCATGGGCAAATTTGTCACATATGGCCGTCCGGTAAATGTAGACCCTTCTTGGGTATTGCTATTGAGCAGGTGGGTACTTTGAAAGGTTTGAGAAAGGCCGCCGACTCCAATCGAGCCCTCTGTGGGGGTGGCTATTAAAGCTTTTGAGTGAAGAGAGAGAAAATGAGAGATAATAGCAGGAATATTGTTTTCAGACATATTCAGGTAGTTTAACACAGACACGGCTTTACTTAGTCTGCCTGCTGGAGTGGCTCCTGGCATTCCCCCTTGTTGTTTTTGCACGTTCAGTTGTTTGTTGCAAGATTTTCCAGCCCAGATATTTCCAAGGCTCAGTTTTTTGCGCTTTTTCGGGGGCTATTTCAAGTCCGTATCTGTTTAGAGCTCGTCGTATCTCTTTTTCTTAGTTGTGGGCAATCTCTTTCAGAAGGGCCAGTTTCACCACAGGAGAAACAGGATTTGTGTACTTTCATTGCGGCGGCAAAAGCTGTAGCTAATGTTTCCATATAATGGGACCTTGACCCCACCTTTTGGGTAGCTTCTATCACAGCCATTAAGGAGGGACTTTTTAGAGGCAAAAGCACTTTTTTACAGTCCGTATTCGCATTTCCAAAGGCTAATTTCAAGAGTAGGACCTCTCTTGCTTCTGCATTTTCGACTTGTTTGTCCAAAGCCTCTTTAAGACGATCTAAGAATGAGCTATAGCCCTCTCCTCTCCCTGCCTTTATTAAGGTAAATTATTCTGTCGCTCTTCTGGCATCCGGCACTTTTAGTAATGCCTGTAAAGCAAGGTCTCTGCCTTGTGCTACTATCTCTGGTCGTAATCGTGCCTGCAACATTGGATGATTGAACGGCGGATCCCCCATAAACTGTGGGAGTCCTGCCCCTTGTAAAGGGTCGCCTGGTTGTCGCTGCATAGTGATAATTGTGGCGTTTTGGCAGGCGGTACGCCAGGTGCTTTCAAAGATCACCTTTTGCGTTGGGGGTCAATATAAGATTAGTAAGCGTGTAAATATCAAATGGTACTATTGCATTTGTAAATATTCCCCGTAGCAGGGATTGCGTAAAAGGAGAACCCAGTCCATGCGCGGCAACTGTTTGTCGTAGATCTTTTAAAAGATGATAGCCAAAAGGTTCATGCTCATCGCAGACATTTGCGTTGCCGCGTAGGACGGGCCATGCTATCGCTGAACAAAAAGCTGTCTCTCCCGCTTGCAATGCTTGGTGTCTAATCTTTTGCCACCTTGTAGCAGGCGGCTGACGCCCCCTAAATTCCTCGGGCGGCAATTGATTATGGGTTTGTGGAGTATCGGCATCAGGAGCGGCAGAGAAAGGCGGTACGAGTTCCGAGGCAGCAGGGGCCGGGGCAGGCGGGCGCGGAAGCAGAGGGGTACTGATTGCAAGGATTGGAAGGTCTAGCAGAGGTGTTGAAGCCATAGGAGCAGGTGAAGGAGAAAACGGCGCGGAGGGTAGCGTCGGCGCGGTGGGGCGTGCGGGGGGGAGGGCGGGGTGGCTGCTATTCCCTGTACCTGCACCGGAACCGCAAACCCGGCGGTTTCTCCATCTTTCAACGCTTCCCTACGGAGCTGCTCCCACCGATCCCGGGGGTCGAAGGCTCGCTCAGGCTGTGCTACAGCCTGCGGCGCGGCGGCTGCATCGGACACGGGGGACAGGACGGAGTGGGTTTCATTGGAATGGAACTTGAGGGAGGTGGTCTGACTCCTGTTCCCTTGTCTGTTTCACCCAAGTTCTCATGCTTTTCTTTTTTCCCCCAGTCTGTAAGAGCTTCCTTGTCTTCGGGCTTGCTTTCACTCAGTTCATCATTCCTTCTCTGTGCCGCTTGAGTGACTGCGTTTTGTACCGTTTTTGTCCTCTCGCTTTTTGTTTTCCTAGGTTGCCATTAGCGCAAGGGCTCAGTCACTAATCGCCAAGTGCTCATGACTTCGGTGGCGGTGGCGTCCCCTCTGGACGCCGCCTCCCAAATCGTCTCCCCTGCCTGTTCCCACGTTTTCACATCCAATACTGCAGAGACTGTAGAGGGAGCCCCTTGCGTTTGTACGAGCTTCAGTAATAATTTCATTTTCTAGGCGTCCTCCTTCACTCCTCGTTTCGCTAATAGCTGCATTAAAAGTTTAACTACAGCTGCTTCTTCAGCTGATATGTTAGCTCCCATGATTACTGCCCAGCTGCTCACCTGTTTCTTAAGGCGATGTCCCGGGATTAAAGCCGCGGTCCTGCCGTCAGCTTGAGTCGTTCAGCTGGGGTTCCCTCCGGACGCTACTTGCTGCAGCGCTGCCTCCTCCGAATCACGTCGGGGTCGCCATTTCAAGGGAATGAGACACGGACTCCGCATATGCGTTCAGGCGAAGACACTTTCTTTTTACAATCTATCCCTTTTCGAGTATGATCTAGCGTTCACGAGCAAGCAAAACCCATTTCATTGGCTACTGTCTTTCGTCCACGCGGCTCTTCAGCGTAAGTTACTTCTTGGTTCTTCAAGCTGGTGCACGCCAATTCCTCTTTCAGGGATGTATCCAGTCTCATCCTTATTTTTCTGCCTCTAAGTTTCACAAACTTGTTTGTAACGAGCCTCAAGGGCACAGCTGCATCTCGTCAAAGTAAAACACCATCTCACTTATTCGTACAAATCCCCCTTTTTGTTTTTTATCACAAAAGATGTTTAATCATATTCTATAGCATTTTCTATACCCAAGACACTAGACAAGAAACGATCGTTATTACAGTGCAAAATATTAGTAACAAGAAAAAACCCATTTTGATTAGAGACACTATCCACCCGCCAATTCCACAACTTGTTAGTAAGTGATTCAGCCAATCAAATCCATCACTGACTTGTAATTTGCTAACTTCAAATCTTTGATTGCTTTATGGATTAATTTGGAGTTATCTGATAAGTCATTCCCCATCAGTCTTCTCAGAGGTCAGTGTCTTCTGCTGTTCGTTCTTCTTATCCGACGCAAGAGCCGGTCTTATGCACCTTGCGGGTACCCACTTCGGTCCTACCTCTGTGGAGACACAAGCATACCCTCGACCCCAAGTTAGTAGCCGATATGGCCCTTCCCAACATCCAGTATTTAAATTTTCCAGCATTACCATCGCTTTCTCCTGTGATGTATGTGCCATTCCCGACTCCGTAGCTTTAGAATGTTTGACTATGGCTGTGACATCTTCATGTTGAAAAGGCAGCGATAAATGGTGTAGTACATATATAGCTTTTTCTAATCTGTTTTGGGGAGATTCCTGCGCTTCCCCCTCTTTTTGGGTTTTTAATAGAGTTTTTAAGGTTCTGTGTGCACGTGCTAGAATAGCTTGCCCTGTGGGGGAATGGGGTATCCCTGTCTTATGAGTGTGGAAAAAAACACACCCACGTGTGGAAAAAAATTTTTGTGTCGCATGGCTGAGCTATGCAGGGCCATTATCTGTTTTTATTTCTTTGGGAATACCAAGCGCTGCAAAGGCAGCTCGGAAATGGCTTTGTACGTGCCGGCTAGTTTCACCTGTCATTGCAGCGGCCCAGCTTGCATGGGAGTAGGTATCTACGGGAACGTGAACATATCTCTGCCCACCAAAGTCGGGTACACGACTCACGTCAGTTTGCCAGAGCCGAAGGGAGGACAGTCCCCTAGGGTTTGTCGCAAACAATGGGTGGGATGGTGGTTGTTGACAGTCTGGGCGTGTTTGCACCACGAGTTTTGCATTCCCCCCGAGAGACTGCAAATTGTTTCACACGAGCTTTGGCAGATTGGCGGAAAAATTGATGCGCTAATTGAGCTTGAGAAAGTGTGTTTGGTACTAGGCTATGTAATGCAGTGTTCGTTAGGTAATCGGCTCGTGCATTGCCTTCTGTAAAGAACCCGCGTAAGCTTGTATGGCTTCTAATGTGGATTACACACTAGGGATGTTGTCGTTGTTCTAGTAAGACTAATAGCTCCTTAAACTTCAAAACCAAGGCTTCTTTCAGTATATGTTTTAGTTGTGCCCTTTCAATGCGTTGCACAATTCCCACAGCGTATAATGAGTCTGATACAATATTTCGTGGCGTTAGAGGCCATTCTCTAAAAGGCACGGTAATGGCGTGCAACTCAACTAATTGAGGTGAACCCTCAGTTTGTTCTATTTTGTGTTGCCATGGACCTTCTTTTTGCCACGTGAGGACTGCTTTTCCTGTTTTCCCTGAGCCATCGGTGAACACCGTTTGACCGTTAACCGGTTGCCACTGGTATAGTGGCGCCCCTTCAATTTTCACATTATTGTAAAAGGCGAACATTTTGGGGGGGGGAGGGGGTGATGAGTATCAGTTCTTCCACTAAACCCTGATGAGGCCATTTGAAGTTCTCGACTCTTTTGTAAGCACCAATCTAAGCAGTCCTTTACGACAGGAAGGACAATGAGAAGAGGCTCTTCTCCAGCCATTTCTACAATTCGTTTTCTGCCCTTTGTTATCAAGGCGGCGAACATCTCGATACGAGGAGCCAGGGTTTTCGCAGGTTGATGTGGCAAAAACACCCATTCCAACATTATGAGAGGGTCTATTCCTTTGTTCTCCCATTGTCCGATGATTGCTAGAGGCTGTTGGTTTGGGTTGCAGATATATAATTGTATGGGTAAATTTTCCAGGCGTCGGTGACATTGTTGCAGCGAGAGTTTTTCAGTTATGATTCGCAGTGCGTCTTTTGCTTCGGTCGTCCATTGGCGTGGAGCGTTGATCTCGGTATCTCCTTTAAGTGGCTCAAAGAAGGGTGTTAATGTGCAGTTATCGATACCGCACCGCGCTCTAATCCAATTTATGTGTCCCGATAGCTTTTGGACATCATTCAAGGTTTTTATGTCTGCTGAAATGATCACATTTTGCGGTTGGATACTTTGTTGTAAGATTTTCCACCCAAGCTATTTCCATGGTGCTTCCATTTGAATTTTTCTGGTGCGATGCGCAGTCCTTTGCTTTGCAATGCCTATTTTAAAACAGGTAGTGCTTCACGCACCATGGTGTTTGTGGGGCCTGCTAGTAAAATGTCGTCCATGTGGTGATAGGTATACATTGCCGGGAATTTTAGTCATACAGGACGTACGGCTTTAGCCACATATGTTTGACAGATCGTTGGAGAATTCTTCGTTCCTTGAGGCAGGACAGTCCGGTGGTATCTGTCCATTGGCTCGCCTCGGTTAATTTTTGGTACTGAAAACGCAAAACGCGGGGCATCCGTAGGATGTCGTGGGATAGTAAAGAAGCAGTCTTTTAAGTCTACTATGATTATGTCCCAGTTTCGGGGTAGCATTGTTGGCGAGGGCAAGCCGGGTTGGAGTGCTCCCATTTCTTCCATAGCTTCGTTTATTTCTCTCAAGTCACGTAGCAGTCGCCATTTTCCACTCTTCTTTTTTAGAACAAATACAGGAGAATGCCAGGGGCTGCTGTAGGAGTGATGCGTCCTTGCTGAAGTTGTTCTTTGACCAGTTCGCGAAGGGCAGCAACCTTTTCTTTGGGGAGCGGCCATTGATCTAGCCAAATGGGTGTTTCTTTTTTCCAGATTAGTTTCGTTGTCGGTCGCTCATCAATGGTCGCTAGTGACAATTTTCAGGGCAATTTAAGGTGAAGCCGCATTGGGACATTACGTCTCGCCCCAACAGCCTCATGGGCAAATTTGTCACATATGGCCGTCCGGTAAATGTAGACCCTTCTTGGGTATTGCTATTGAGCAGGTGGGTACTTTGAAAGGTTTGAGAAAGGCCGCCGACTCCAATCGAGCCCTCTGTGGGGGTGGCTATTAAAGCTTTTGAGTGAAGAGAGAGAAAATGAGAGATAATAGCAGGAATATTGTTTTCAGACATATTCAGGTAGTTTAACACAGACACGGCTTTACTTAGTCTGCCTGCTGGAGTGGCTCCTGGCATTCCCCCTTGTTGTTTTTGCACGTTCAGTTGTTTGTTGCAAGATTTTCCAGCCCAGATATTTCCAAGGCTCAGTTTTTTGCGCTTTTTCGGGGGCTATTTCAAGTCCGTATCTGTTTAGAGCTCGTCGTATCTCTTTTTCTTAGTTGTGGGCAATCTCTTTCAGAAGGGCCAGTTTCACCACAGGAGAAACAGGATTTGTGTACTTTCATTGCGGCGGCAAAAGCTGTAGCTAATGTTTCCATATAATGGGACCTTGACCCCACCTTTTGGGTAGCTTCTATCACAGCCATTAAGGAGGGACTTTTTAGAGGCAAAAGCACTTTTTTACAGTCCGTATTCGCATTTCCAAAGGCTAATTTCAAGAGTAGGACCTCTCTTGCTTCTGCATTTTCGACTTGTTTGTCCAAAGCCTCTTTAAGACGATCTAAGAATGAGCTATAGCCCTCTCCTCTTCCTGCCTTTATTAAGGTAAATTATTCTGTCGCTCTTCTGGCATCCGGCACTTTTAGTAATGCCTGTAAAGCAAGGTCTCTGCCTTGTGCTACCATCTCTGGTCGTAATCGTGCCTGCAACATTGGATGATTGAACGGCGGATCCCCCATAAACTGTGGGAGTCCTGCCCCTTGTAAAGGGTCGCCTGGTTGTCGCTGCATAGTGATAATTGTGGCGTTTTGGCAGGCGGTACGCCAGGTGCTTTCAAAGATCACCTTTTGCGTTGGGGGTCAATATAAGATTAGTAAGCGTGTAAATATCAAATGGTACTATTGCATTTGTAAATATTCCCCGTAGCAGGGATTGCGTAAAAGGAGAACCCAGTCCATGCGCGGCAACTGTTTGTCGTAGATCTTTTAAAAGATGATAGCCAAAAGGTTCATGCTCATCGCAGACATTTGCGTTGCCGCGTAGGACGGGCCATGCTATCGCTGAACAAAAAGCTGTCTCTCCCGCTTGCAATGCTTGGTGTCTAATCTTTTGCCACCTTGTAGCAGGCGGCTGACGCCCCCTAAATTCCTCGGGCGGCAATTGATTATGGGTTTGTGGAGTATCGGCATCAGGAGCGGCAGAGAAAGGCGGTACGAGTTCCGAGGCAGCAGGGGCCGGGGCGGGCGGGCGCGGAAGCAGAGGGGTACTGATTGCAAGGATTGGAAGGTCTAGCAGAGGTGTTGAAGCCATAGGAGCAGGTGAAGGAGAAAACGGCGCGGAGGGTAGCGTCGGCGCGGTGGGGCGTGCAGGGGGCGGGGGGGGGGTGGCTGCTATTCCCTGTACCCGCACCGGAACCGCAAACCCGGCGGTTTCTCCATCTTTCAACGCTTCCCTACGGAGCTGCTCCCACCGATCCCGGGGGTCGAAGGCTCGCTCAGGCTGTGCTACAGCCTGCGGCGCGGCGGCTGCATCGGACACGGGGGACAGGACGGAGTGGGTTTCATTGGAATGGAACTTGAGGGAGGTGGTCTGACTCCTGTTCCCTTGTCTGTTTCACCCAAGTTCTCATGCTTTTCTTTTTTCCCCCAGTCTGTAAGAGCTTCCTTGTCTTCGGGCTTGCTTTCACTCAGTTCATCATTCCTTCTCTGTGCCGCTTGAGTGACTGCGTTTTGTACCTTTTTGTCCTCTCGCTTTTTGTTTTCCTAGGTTGCCATTAGCGCAAGGGCTCAGTCACTAATCGCCAAGTGCTCATGACTTCGGTGGCGGTGGCGTCCCCTCTGGACGCCGCCTCCCAAATCGTCTCCCCTGCCTGTTCCCACGTTTTCACATCCAATACTGCAGAGACTGTAGAGGGAGCCCCTTGCGTTTGTACGAGCTTCAGTAATAATTTCATTTTCTAGGCGTCCTACTTCACTCCTCGTTTCGCTAATAGCTGCATTAAAAGTTTAACTACAGCTGCTTCTTCAGCTGATATGTTAGCTCCCATGATTACTGCCCAGCTGCTCACCTGTTTCTTAAGGCGATGTCCCGGGATTAAAGCCGCGGTCCTGCCGTCAGCTTGAGTCGTTCAGCTGGGGTTCCCTCCGGACGCTACTTGCTGCAGCGCTGCCTCCTCCGAATCACGTCGGGGTCGCCATTTCAAGGGAATGAGACACGGACTCCGCATATGCGTTCAGGCGAAGACACTTTCTTTTTACAATCTATCCCTTTTCGAGTATGATCTAGCGTTCACGAGCAAGCAAAACCCATTTCATTGGCTACTGTCTTTCGTCCACGCGGCTCTTCAGCGTAAGTTACTTCTTGGTTCTTCAAGCTGGTGCACGCCAATTCCTCTTTCAGGGATGTATCCAGTCTCATCCTTATTTTTCTGCCTCTAAGTTTCACAAACTTGTTTGTAACGAGCCTCAAGGGCACAGCTGCATCTCGTCAAAGTAAAACACCATCTCACTTATTCGTACAAATCCCCCTTTTTGTTTTTTATCACAAAAGATGTTTAATCATATTCTATAGCATTTTCTATACCCAAGACACTAGACAAGAAACGATCGTTATTACAGTGCAAAATATTAGTAACAAGAAAAAACCCATTTTGATTAGAGACACTATCCACCCGCCAATTCCACAACTTGTTAGTAAGTGATTCAGCCAATCAAATCCATCACTGACTTGTAATTTGCTAACTTCAAATCTTTGATTGCTTTATGGATTAATTTGGAGTTATCTGATAAGTCATTCCCCATCAGTCTTCTCAGAGGTCAGTGTCTTCTGCTGTTCGTTCTTCTTATCCGACGCAAGAGCCGGTCTTATGCACCTTGCGGGTACCCACTTCGGTCCTACCTCTGTGGAGACACAAGCATACCCTCGACCCCAAGTTAGTAGCCGATATGGCCCTTCCCAACATCCAGTATTTAAATTTTCCAGCATTACCATCGCTTTCTCCTGTGATGTATGTGCCATTCCCGACTCCGTAGCTTTAGAATGTTTGACTATGGCTGTGACATCTTCATGTTGAAAAGGCAGCGATAAATGGTGTAGTACATATATAGCTTTTTCTAATCTGTTTTGGGGAGATTCCTGCGCTTCCCCCTCTTTTTGGGTTTTTAATAGAGTTTTTAAGGTTCTGTGTGCACGTGCTAGAATAGCTTGCCCTGTGGGGGAATGGGGTATCCCTGTCTTATGAGTGATAACCCACGTGTGGAAAAAAATTTTTGTGTCGCATGGCTGAGCTATGCAGGGCCATTATCTGTTTTTATTTCTTTGGGAATACCAAGCGCTGCAAAGGCAGCTCGGAAATGGCTTTGTACGTGCCGGCTAGTTTCACCTGTCATTGCAGCGGCCCAGCTTGCATGGGAGTAGGTATCTACGGGAACGTGAACATATCTCTGCCCACCAAAGTCGGGTACACGACTCACGTCAGTTTGCCAGAGCCGAAGGGAGGACAGTCCCCTAGGGTTTGTCGCAAACAATGGGTGGGATGGTGGTTGTTGACAGTCTGGGCGTGTTTGCACCACGAGTTTTGCATTCCCCCCGAGAGACTGCAAATTGTTTCACACGAGCTTTGGCAGATTGGCGGAAAAATTGATGCGCTAATTGAGCTTGAGAAAGTGTGTTTGGTACTAGGCTATGTAATGCAGTGTTCGTTAGGTAATCGGCTCGTGCATTGCCTTCTGTAAAGAACCCGCGTAAGCTTGTATGGCTTCTAATGTGGATTACACACTAGGGATGTTGTCGTTGTTCTAGTAAGACTAATAGCTCCTTAAACTTCAAAACCAAGGCTTCTTTCAGTATATGTTTTAGTTGTGCCCTTTCAATGCGTTGCACAATTCCCACAGCGTATAATGAGTCTGATACAATATTTCGTGGCGTTAGAGGCCATTCTCTAAAAGGCACGGTAATGGCGTGCAACTCAACTAATCGAGGTGAACCCTCAGTTTGTTCTATTTTGTGTTGCCATGGACCGTCTTTTTGCCACGTGAGGACTGCTTTTCCTGTTTTCCCTGAGCCATCGGTGAACACCGTTTGACCGTTAACCGGTTGCCACTGGTATAGTGGCGCCCCTTCAATTTTCACATTATTGTAAAAGGCGAACATTTTGCGGGGGGAGGGGGTGATGAGTATCAGTTCTTCCACTAAACCCTGATGAGGCCATTTGAAGTTCTCGACTCTTTTGTAAGCACCAATCTAAGTAGTCCTTTACGACAGGAAGGACAATGAGAAGAGGCTCTTCTCCAGCCATTTCTACAATTCGTTTTCTGCCCTTTGTTATCAAGGCGGCGAACATCTCGATACGAGGAGCCAGGGTTTTCGCAGGTTGATGTGGCAAAAACACCCATTCCAACATTATGAGAGGGTCTATTCCTTTGTTCTCCCATTGTCCGATGATTGCTAGAGGCTGTTGGTTTGGGTTGCAGATATATAATTGTATGGGTAAATTTTCCAGGCGTCGGTGACATTGTTGCAGCGAGAGTTTTTCAGTTATGATTCGCAGTGCGTTTTTTGCTTCGGTCGTCCATTGGCGTGGAGCGTTGATCTCGGTATCTCCTTTAAGTGGCTCAAAGAAGGGTGTTAATGTGCAGTTATCGATACCGCACCGCGCTCTAATCCAATTTATGTGTCCCGATAGCTTTTGGACATCATTCAAGGTTTTTATGTCTGCTGAAATGATCACATTTTGCGGTTGGATACTTTGTTGTAAGATTTTCCACCCAAGCTATTTCCATGGTGCTTCCATTTGAATTTTTCTGGTGCGATGCGCAGTCCTTTGCTTTGCAATGCCTATTTTAAAACAGGTAGTGCTTCACGCACCATGGTGTTTGTGGGGCCTGCTAGTAAAATGTCGTCCATGTGGTGATAGGTATACATTGCCGGGAATTTTAGTCATACAGGACGTACGGCTTTAGCCACATATGTTTGACAGATCGTTGGAGAATTCTTCGTTCCTTGAGGCAGGACAGTCCGGTGGTATCTGTCCATTGGCTCGCCTCGGTTAATTTTTGGTACTGAAAACGCAAAACGCGGGGCATCCGTAGGATGTCGTGGGATAGTAAAGAAGCAGTCTTTTAAGTCTACTATGATTATGTCCCAGTTTCGGGGTAGCATTGTTGGCGAGGGCAAGCCGGGTTGGAGTGCTCCCATTTCTTCCATAGCTTCGTTTATTTCTCTCAAGTCACGTAGCAGTCGCCATTTTCCACTCTTCTTTTTAGAACAAATACAGGAGAATGCCAGGGGCTGCTGTAGGAGTGATGCGTCCTTGCTGAAGTTGTTCTTTGACCAGTTCGCGAAGGGCAGCAACCTTTTCTTTGGGGAGCGGCCATTGATCTAGCCAAATGGGTGTTTCTTTTTTTCCAGATTAGTTTCGTTGTCGGTCGCTCATCAATGGTCGCTAGTGACAATTTTCAGGGCAATTTAAGGTGAAGCCGCATTGGGACATTACGTCTCGCCCCAACAGCCTCATGGGCAAATTTGTCACATATGGCCGTCCGGTAAATGTAGACCCTTCTTGGGTATTGCTATTGAGCAGGTGGGTACTTTGAAAGGTTTGAGAAAGGCCGCCGACTCCAATCGAGCCCTCTGTGGGGGTGGCTATTAAAGCTTTTGAGTGAAGAGAGAGAAAATGAGAGATAATAGCAGGAATATTGTTTTCAGACATATTCAGGTAGTTTAACACAGACACGGCTTTACTTAGTCTGCCTGCTGGAGTGGCTCCTGGCATTCCCCCTTGTTGTTTTTGCACGTTCAGTTGTTTGTTGCAAGATTTTCCAGCCCAGATATTTCCAAGGCTCAGTTTTTTGCGCTTTTTCGGGGGCTATTTCAAGTCCGTATCTGTTTAGAGCTCGTCGTATCTCTTTTTCTTAGTTGTGGGCAATCTCTTTCAGAAGGGCCAGTTTCACCACAGGAGAAACAGGATTTGTGTACTTTCATTGCGGCGGCAAAAGCTGTAGCTAATGTTTCCATATAATGGGACCTTGACCCCACCTTTTGGGTAGCTTCTATCACAGCCATTAAGGAGGGACTTTTTAGAGGCAAAAGCACTTTTTTACAGTCCGTATTCGCATTTCCAAAGGCTAATTTCAAGAGTAGGACCTCTCTTGCTTCTGCATTTTCGACTTGTTTGTCCAAAGCCTCTTTAAGACGATCTAAGAATGAGCTATAGCCCTCTCCTCTCCCTGCCTTTATTAAGGTAAATTATTCTGTCGCTCTTCTGGCATCCGGCACTTTTAGTAATGCCTGTAAAGCAAGGTCTCTGCCTTGTGCTAATATCTCTGGTCGTAATCGTGCCTGCAACATTGGATGATTGAACGGCGGATCCCCCATAAACTGTGGGAGTCCTGCCCCTTGTAAAGGGTCGCCTGGTTGTCGCTGCATAGTGATAATTGTGGCGTTTTGGCAGGCGGTACGCCAGGTGCTTTCAAAGATCACCTTTTGCGTTGGGGGTCAATATAAGATTAGTAAGCGTGTAAATATCAAATGGTACTATTGCATTTGTAAATATTCCCCGTAGCAGGGATTGCGTAAAAGGAGAACCCAGTCCATGCGCGGCAACTGTTTGTCGTAGATCTTTTAAAAGATGATAGCCAAAAGGTTCATGCTCATCGCAGACATTTGCGTTGCCGCGTAGGACGGGCCATGCTATCGCTGAACAAAAAGCTGTCTCTCCCGCTTGCAATGCTTGGTGTCTAATCTTTTGCCACCTTGTAGCAGGCGGCTGACGCCCCCCCATTCCTCGGGCGGCAATTGATTATGGGTTTGTGGAGTATCGGCATCAGGAGCGGCAGAGAAAGGCGGTACGAGTTCCGAGGCAGCAGGGGCCGGGGCGGGCGGGCGCGGAAGCAGAGGGGTACTGATTGCAAGGATTGGAAGGTCTAGCAGAGGTGTTGAAGCCATAGGAGCAGGTGAAGGAGAAAACGGCGCGGAGGGTAGCGTCGGCGCGGTGGGGCGTGCAGGGGGCGGGGGGGGTGGCTGCTATTCCCTGTACCTGCACCGGAACCGCAAACCCGGCGGTTTCTCCATCTTTCAACGCTTCCCTACGGAGCTGCTCCCACCGATCCCGGGGGTCGAAGGCTCGCTCAGGCTGTGCTACAGCCTGCGGCGCGGCGGCTGCATCGGACACGGGGGACAGGACGGAGTGGGTTTCATTGGAATGGAACTTGAGGGAGGTGGTCTGACTCCTGTTCCCTTGTCTGTTTCACCCAAGTTCTCATGCTTTTCTTTTTTCCCCCAGTCTGTAAGAGCTTCCTTGTCTTCGGGCTTGCTTTCACTCAGTTCATCATTCCTTCTCTGTGCCGCTTGAGTGACTGCGTTTTGTACCTTTTTGTCCTCTCGCTTTTTGTTTTCCTAGGTTGCCATTAGCGCAAGGGCTCAGTCACTAATCGCCAAGTGCTCATGACTTCGGTGGCGGTGGCGTCCCCTCTGGACGCCGCCTCCCAAATCGTCTCCCCTGCCTGTTCCCACGTTTTCACATCCAATACTGCAGAGACTGTAGAGGGAGCCCCTTGCGTTTGTACGAGCTTCAGTAATAATTTCATTTTCTAGGCGTCCTACTTCACTCCTCGTTTCGCTAATAGCTGCATTAAAAGTTTAACTACAGCTGCTTCTTCAGCTGATATGTTAGCTCCCATGATTACTGCCCAGCTGCTCACCTGTTTCTTAAGGCGATGTCCCGGGATTAAAGCCGCGGTCCTGCCGTCAGCTTGAGTCGTTCAGCTGGGGTTCCCTCCGGACGCTACTTGCTGCAGCGCTGCCTCCTCCGAATCACGTCGGGGTCGCCATTTCAAGGGAATGAGACACGGACTCCGCATATGCGTTCAGGCGAAGACACTTTCTTTTTACAATCTATCCCTTTTCGAGTATGATCTAGCGTTCACGAGCAAGCAAAACCCATTTCATCGGCTACTGTCTTTCGTCCACGCGGCTCTTCAGCGTAAGTTACTTCTTGGTTCTTCAAGCTGGTGCACGCCAATTCCTCTTTCAGGGATGTATCCAGTCTCATCCTTATTTTTCTGCCTCTAAGTTTCACAAACTTGTTTGTAACGAGCCTCAAGGGCACAGCTGCATCTCGTCAAAGTAAAACACCATCTCACTTATTCGTACAAATCCCCCTTTTTGTTTTTTATCACAAAAGATGTTTAATCATATTCTATAGCATTTTCTATACCCAAGACACTAGACAAGAAACGATCGTTATTACAGTGCAAAATATTAGTAACAAGAAAAAACCCATTTTCATTAGAGACACTATCCACCCGCAAACTGGTCAAAGAACAACTTCAGCAAGGACGCATCACTCCTACAGCAGCCCCTGGCATTCTCCTGTATTTGTTCTAAAAAAGAAGAGTGGAAAATGGCGACTGCTACGTGACTTGAGAGAAATAAACGAAGCTATGGAAGAAATGGGAGCACTCCAACCCGGCTTGCCCTCGCCAACAATGCTACCCCGAAACTGGGACATAATCATAGTAGACTTAAAAGACTGCTTCTTTACTATCCCACGACATCCTACGGATGCCCCGCGTTTTGCGTTTTCAGTACCAAAAATTAACCGAGGCGAGCCAATGGACAGATACCACCGGACTGTCCTGCCTCAAGGAACGAAGAATTCTCCAACGATCTGTCAAACATATGTGGCTAAAGCCGTACGTCCTGTATGACTAAAATTCCCGGCAATGTATACCTATCACCACATGGACGACATTTTACTAGCAGGCCCCACAAACACCATGGTGCGTGAAGCACTACCTGTTTTAAACTAGGCATTGCAAAGCAAAGGACTGCGCATCGCACCAGAAAAATTCAAATGGAAGCACCATGGAAATAGCTTGGGTGGAAAATCTTACAACAAAGTATCCAACCGCAAAATGTGATCATTTCAGCAGACATAAAAACCTTGAATGATGTCCAAAAGCTATCGGGACACATAAATTGGATTAGAGCGCGGTGCGGTATCGATAACTGCACATTAACACCCTTCTTTGAGCCACTTAAAGGAGATACCGAGATCAACGCTCCACGCCAATGGACGACCGAAGCAAAAAACGCACTGCGAATCATAACTGAAAAACTCTCGCTGCAACAATGTCACCGACGCCTGGAAAATTTACCCATACAATTATATATCTGCAACCCAAACCAACAGCCTCTAGCAATCATCGGACAATGGGAGAACAAAGGAATAGACCCTCTCATAATGTTGGAATGGGTGTTTTTGCCACATCAACCTGCGAAAACCCTGGCTCCTCGTATCGAGATGTTCGCCGCCTTGATAACAAAGGGCAGAAAACGAATTGTAGAAATGGCTGGAGAAGAGCCTCTTCTCATTGTCCTTCCTGTCGTAAAGGACTACTTAGATTGGTGCTTACAAAAGAGTCGAGAACTTCAAATGGCCTCATCAGGGTTTAGTGGAAGAACTGATACTCATCACCCCCTCCCCCCCCCAAAATGTTCGCCTTTTACAATAATGTGAAAATTGAAGGGGCGCCACTATACCAGTGGCAACCGGTTAACGGTCAAACGGTGTTCACCGATGGCTCAGGGAAAACAGGAAAAGCAGTCCTCACGTGGCAAAAAGAAGGTCCATGGCAACACAAAATAGAACAAACTGAGGGTTCACCTCAATTAGTTGAGTTGCACGCCATTACCGTGCCTTTTAGAGAATGGCCTCTAACGCCACGAAATATTGTATCAGACTCATTATATGCTGTGGGAATTGTGCAACGCATTGAAAGGGCACAACTAAAACATATACTGAAAGAAGCCTTGGTTTTGAAGTTTAAGGAGCTATTAGTCTTACTAGAACAACGACAACATCCCTAGTGTGTAATCCACATTAGAAGCCATACAAGCTTACGCGGGTTCTTTACAGAAGGCAATGCACGAGCCGATTACCTAACGAACACTGCATTACATAGCCTAGTACCAAACACACTTTCTCAAGCTCAATTAGCGCATCAATTTTTCCGCCAATCTGCCAAAGCTCGTGTGAAACAATTTGCAGTCTCTCGGGGGGAATGCAAAACTCGTGGTGCAAACACGCCCAGACTGTCAACAACCACCATCCCACCCATTGTTTGCGACAAACCCTAGGGGACTGTCCTCCCTTCGGCTCTGGCAAACTGACGTGAGTCGTGTACCCGACTTTGGTGGGCAGAGATATGTTCACGTTCCCGTAGATACCTACTCCCATGCAAGCTGGGCCGCTGCAATGACAGGTGAAACTAGCCGGCACGTACAAAGCCATTTCCGAGCTGCCTTTGCAGCGCTTGGTATTCCCAAAGAAATAAAAACAGATAATGGCCCTGCATAGCTCAGCCATGCGACACAAAAATTTTTTTCCACACGTGGGTTATCACTCATAAGACAGGGATACCCCATTCCCCCACAGGGCAAGCTATTCTAGCACGTGCACACAGAACCTTAAAAACTCTATTAAAAACCCAAAAAGAGGGGGAAGCGCAGGAATCTCCCCAAAACAGATTAGAAAAAGGTATATACGTACTACACCATTTATCGCTGCCTTTTCAACATGAAGATGTCACAGCCATAGTCAAACATTCTAAAGCTACGGAGTCGGGAATGGCACATACATCACAGGAGAAAGCGATGGTAATGCTGGAAAATTTAAATACTGGATGTTGGGAAGGGCCATATCGGCTACTAACTTGGGGTCGAGGGTATGCTTGTGTCTCCACAGAGGTAGGACCGAAGTGGGTACCCGCAAGGTGCATAAGACCGGCTCTTGCGTCGGATAAGAAGAACGAACAGCAGAAGACACTGACCTCTGAGAAGACTGATGGGGAATGACTTATCAGATAACTCCAAATTAATCCATAAAGCAATCAAAGATTTGAAGTTAGCAAATTACAAGTCAGTGATGGATTTGATTGGCTGAATCACTTACTAACAAGTTGTGGAATTGGCGGGTGGATAGTGTCTCTAATCAAAATGGGTTTTTTCTTGTTACTAATATTTTGCACTGTAATAACGATCGTTTCTTGTCTAGTGTCTTGGGTATAGAAAATGCTATAGAATATGATTAAACACCTTTTGTGATAAAAAACAAAAAGGGGGATTTGTACGAATAAGTGAGATGGTGTTTTACTTTGACGAGATGCAGCTGTGCCCTTGAGGCTCGTTACAAACAAGTTTGTGAAACTTAGAGGCAGAAAAATAAGGATGAGACTGGATACATCCCTGAAAGAGGAATTGGCGTGCACCAGCTTGAAGAACCAAGAAGTAACTTACGCTGAAGAGCCGCGTGGACGAAAGACAGTAGCCGATGAAATGGGTTTTGCTTGCTCGTGAACGCTAGATCATACTCGAAAAGGGATAGATTGTAAAAAGAAAGTGTCTTCGCCTGAACGCATATGCGGAGTCCGTGTCTCATTCCCTTGAAATGGCGACCCCGACGTGATTCGGAGGAGGCAGCGCTGCAGCAAGTAGCGTCCGGAGGGAACCCCAGCTGAACGACTCAAGCTGACGGCAGGACCGCGGCTTTAATCCCGGGACATCGCCTTAAGAAACAGGTGAGCAGCTGGGCAGTAATCATGGGAGCTAACATATCAGCTGAAGAAGCAGCTGTAGTTAAACTTTTAATGCAGCTATTAGCGAAACGAGGAGTGAAGTAGGACGCCTAGAAAATGAAATTATTACTGAAGCTCGTACAAACGCAAGGGGCTCCCTCTACAGTCTCTGCAGTATTGGATGTGAAAACGTGGGAACAGGCAGGGGAGACGATTTGGGAGGCGGCGTCCAGAGGGGACGCCACCGCCACCGAAGTCATGAGCACTTGGCGATTAGTGACTGAGACCTTGCGCTAATGGCAACCTAGGAAAACAAAAAGCGAGAGGACAAAAAGGTACAAAACGCAGTCACTCAAGCGGCACAGAGAAGGAATGATGAACTGAGTGAAAGCAAGCCCGAAGACAAGGAAGCTCTTACAGACTGGGGGAAAAAAGAAAAGCATGAGAACTTGGGTGAAACAGACAAGGGAACAGGAGTCAGACCACCTCCCTCAAGTTCCATTCCAATGAAACCCACTCCGTCCTGTCCCCCGTGTCCGATGCAGCCGCCGCGCCGCAGGCTGTAGCACAGCCTGAGCGAGCCTTCGACCCCCGGGATCGGTGGGAGCAGCTCCGTAGGGAAGCGTTGAAAGATGGAGAAACCGCCGGGTTTGCGGTTCCGGTGCGGGTACAGGGAATAGCAGCCACCCCCCCGCCCCCCGCACGCCCCACCGCGCCGACGCTACCCTCCGCGCCGTTTTCTCCTTCACCTGCTCCTATGGCTTCAACACCTCTGCTAGACCTTCCAATCCTTGCAATCAGTACCCCTCTGCTTCCGCGCCCGCCTGCCCCGGCCCCTGCTGCCTCGGAACTCATACCGCTTTCTCTGCCGCTCCTGATGCCGATACTCCACAAACCCGTAATCAATTGCCGCCCGAGGAATTTAGGGGGCGTCAGCCGCCTGCTACAAGGTGGCAAAAGATTAGACACCAAGCATTGCAAGCGGGAGAGACAGCTTTTTGTTCAGCGATAGCATGGCCCGTCCTACGCGGCAACGCAAATGTCTGCGATGAGCATGAACCTTTTGGCTATCATCTTTTAAAAGATCTACGACAAACAGTTGCCGCGCATGGACTGGGTTCTCCTTTTACGCAATCCCTGCTACGGGGAATATTTACAAATGCAATAGTACCATTTGATATTTACACGCTTACTAATCTTATATTGACCCCCAACGCAAAAGGTGATCTTTGAAAGCGCCTGCCAAAACGCCACAATTATCACTATGCAGCGACAACCAGGCGACCCTTTACAAGGGGCAGGACTCCCACAGTTTATGGGGGATCCGCCGTTCAATCATCCAATGTTGCAGGCACGATTACGACCAGAGATATTAGCACAAGGCAGAGACCTTGCTTTACAGGCATTACTAAAAGTGCCGGATGCCAGAAGAGCGACAGAATAATTTACCTTAATAAAGGCAGGGAGAGGAGAGGGCTATAGCTCATTCTTAGATCGTCTTAAAGAGGCTTTGGACAAACAAGTCGAAAATGCAGAAGCAAGAGAGGTCCTACTCTTGAAATTAGCCTTTGGAAATGCGAATACGGACTGTAAAAAAGTGCTTTTGCCTCTAAAAAGTCCCTCCTTAATGGCTGTGATAGAAGCTACCCAAAAGGTGGGGTCAAGGTCCCATTATATGGAAACATTAGCTACAGCTTTTGCCGCCGCAATGAAAGTACACAAATCCTGTTTCTCCTGTGGTGAAACTGGCCCTTCTGAAAGAGATTGCCCACAACTAAGAAAAAGAGATACGACGAGCTCTAAACAGATACGGACTTGAAATAGCCCCCGAAAAAGCGCAAAAAACTGAGCCTTGGAAATATCTGGGCTGGAAAATCTTGCAACAAACAACTGAACGTGCAAAAACAACAAGGGGGAATGCCAGGAGCCACTCCAGCAGGCAGACTAAGTAAAGCCGTGTCTGTGTTAAACTACCTGAATATGTCTGAAAACAATATTCCTGCTATTATCTCTCATTTTCTCTCTCTTCACTCAAAAGCTTTAATAGCCACCCCCACAGAGGGCTCGATTGGAGTCGGCGGCCTTTCTCAAACCTTTCAAAGTACCCACCTGCTCAATAGCAATACCCAAGAAGGGTCTACATTTACCGGACGGCCATATGTGACAAATTTGCCCATGAGGCTGTTGGGGCGAGACGTAATGTCCCAATGCGGCTTCACCTTAAATTGCCCTGAAAATTGTCACTAGCGACCATTGATGAGCGACCGACAACGAAACTAATCTGGAAAAAAAAGAAACACCCATTTGGCTAGATCAATGGCCGCTCCCCAAAGAAAAGGTTGCTGCCCTTCGCGAACTGGTCAAAGAACAACTTCAGCAAGGACGCATCACTCCTACAGCAGCCCCTGGCATTCTCCTGTATTTGTTCTAAAAAAGAAGAGTGGAAAATGGCGACTGCTACGTGACTTGAGAGAAATAAACGAAGCTATGGAAGAAATGGGAGCACTCCAACCCGGCTTGCCCTCGCCAACAATGCTACCCCGAAACTGGGACATAATCATAGTAGACTTAAAAGACTGCTTCTTTACTATCCCACGACATCCTACGGATGCCCCGCGTTTTGCGTTTTCAGTACCAAAAATTAACCGAGGCGAGCCAATGGACAGATACCACCGGACTGTCCTGCCTCAAGGAACGAAGAATTCTCCAACGATCTGTCAAACATATGTGGCTAAAGCCGTACGTCCTGTATGACTAAAATTCCCGGCAATGTATACCTATCACCACATGGACGACATTTTACTAGCAGGCCCCACAAACACCATGGTGCGTGAAGCACTACCTGTTTTAAAATAGGCATTGCAAAGCAAAGGACTGCGCATCGCACCAGAAAAATTCAAATGGAAGCACCATGGAAATAGCTTGGGTGGAAAATCTTACAACAAAGTATCCAACCGCAAAATGTGATCATTTCAGCAGACATAAAAACCTTGAATGATGTCCAAAAGCTATCGGGACACATAAATTGGATTAGAGCGCGGTGCGGTATCGATAACTGCACATTAACACCCTTCTTTGAGCCACTTAAAGGAGATACCGAGATCAACGCTCCACGCCAATGGACGACCGAAGCAAAAAACGCACTGCGAATCATAACTGAAAAACTCTCGCTGCAACAATGTCACCGACGCCTGGAAAATTTACCCATACAATTATATATCTGCAACCCAAACCAACAGCCTCTAGCAATCATCGGACAATGGGAGAACAAAGGAATAGACCCTCTCATAATGTTGGAATGGGTGTTTTTGCCACATCAACCTGCGAAAACCCTGGCTCCTCGTATCGAGATGTTCGCCGCCTTGATAACAAAGGGCAGAAAACGAATTGTAGAAATGGCTGGAGAAGAGCCTCTTCTCATTGTCCTTCCTGTCGTAAAGGACTACTTAGATTGGTGCTTACAAAAGAGTCGAGAACTTCAAATGGCCTCATCAGGGTTTAGTGGAAGAACTGATACTCATCACCCCCTCCCCCCGCAAAATGTTCGCCTTTTACAATAATGTGAAAATTGAAGGGGCGCCACTATACCAGTGGCAACCGGTTAACGGTCAAACGGTGTTCACCGATGGCTCAGGGAAAACAGGAAAAGCAGTCCTCACGTGGCAAAAAGAAGGTCCATGGCAACACAAAATAGAACAAACTGAGGGTTCACCTCAATTAGTTGAGTTGCACGCCATTACCGTGCCTTTTAGAGAATGGCCTCTAACGCCACGAAATATTGTATCAGACTCATTATATGCTGTGGGAATTGTGCAACGCATTGAAAGGGCACAACTAAAACATATACTGAAAGAAGCCTTGGTTTTGAAGTTTAAGGAGCTATTAGTCTTACTAGAACAACGACAACATCCCTAGTGTGTAATCCACATTAGAAGCCATACAAGCTTACGCGGGTTCTTTACAGAAGGCAATGCACGAGCCGATTACCTAACGAACACTGCATTACATAGCCTAGTACCAAACACACTTTCTCAAGCTCAATTAGCGCATCAATTTTTCCGCCAATCTGCCAAAGCTCGTGTGAAACAATTTGCAGTCTCTCGGGGGGAATGCAAAACTCGTGGTGCAAACACGCCCAGACTGTCAACAACCACCATCCCACCCATTGTTTGCGACAAACCCTAGGGGACTGTCCTCCCTTCGGCTCTGGCAAACTGACGTGAGTCGTGTACCCGACTTTGGTGGGCAGAGATATGTTCACGTTCCCGTAGATACCTACTCCCATGCAAGCTGGGCCGCTGCAATGACAGGTGAAACTAGCCGGCACGTACAAAGCCATTTCCGAGCTGCCTTTGCAGCGCTTGGTATTCCCAAAGAAATAAAAACAGATAATGGCCCTGCATAGCTCAGCCATGCGACACAAAAATTTTTTTCCACACGTGGGTTATCACTCATAAGACAGGGATACCCCATTCCCCCACAGGGCAAGCTATTCTAGCACGTGCACACAGAACCTTAAAAACTCTATTAAAAACCCAAAAAGAGGGGGAAGCGCAGGAATCTCCCCAAAACAGATTAGAAAAAGGTATATACGTACTACACCATTTATCGCTGCCTTTTCAACATGAAGATGTCACAGCCATAGTCAAACATTCTAAAGCTACGGAGTCGGGAATGGCACATACATCACAGGAGAAAGCGATGGTAATGCTGGAAAATTTAAATACTGGATGTTGGGAAGGGCCATATCGGCTACTAACTTGGGGTCGAGGGTATGCTTGTGTCTCCACAGAGGTAGGACCGAAGTGGGTACCCGCAAGGTGCATAAGACCGGCTCTTGCGTCGGATAAGAAGAACGAACAGCAGAAGACACTGACCTCTGAGAAGACTGATGGGGAATGACTTATCAGATAACTCCAAATTAATCCATAAAGCAATCAAAGATTTGAAGTTAGCAAATTACAAGTCAGTGATGGATTTGATTGGCTGAATCACTTACTAACAAGTTGTGGAATTGGCGGGTGGATAGTGTCTCTAATCAAAATGGGTTTTTTCTTGTTACTAATATTTTGCACTGTAATAACGATCGTTTCTTGTCTAGTGTCTTGGGTATAGAAAATGCTATAGAATATGATTAAACACCTTTTGTGATAAAAAACAAAAAGGGGGATTTGTACGAATAAGTGAGATGGTGTTTTACTTTGACGAGATGCAGCTGTGCCCTTGAGGCTCGTTACAAACAAGTTTGTGAAACTTAGAGGCAGAAAAATAAGGATGAGACTGGATACATCCCTGAAAGAGGAATTGGCGTGCACCAGCTTGAAGAACCAAGAAGTAACTTACGCTGAAGAGCCGCGTGGACGAAAGACAGTAGCCGATGAAATGGGTTTTGCTTGCTCGTGAACGCTAGATCATACTCGAAAAGGGATAGATTGTAAAAAGAAAGTGTCTTCGCCTGAACGCATATGCGGAGTCCGTGTCTCATTCCCTTGAAATGGCGACCCCGACGTGATTCGGAGGAGGCAGCGCTGCAGCAAGTAGCGTCCGGAGGGAACCCCAGCTGAACGACTCAAGCTGACGGCAGGACCGCGGCTTTAATCCCGGGACATCGCCTTAAGAAACAGGTGAGCAGCTGGGCAGTAATCATGGGAGCTAACATATCAGCTGAAGAAGCAGCTGTAGTTAAACTTTTAATGCAGCTATTAGCGAAACGAGGAGTGAAGTAGGACGCCTAGAAAATGAAATTATTACTGAAGCTCGTACAAACGCAAGGGGCTCCCTCTACAGTCTCTGCAGTATTGGATGTGAAAACGTGGGAACAGGCAGGGGAGACGATTTGGGAGGCGGCGTCCAGAGGGGACGCCACCGCCACCGAAGTCATGAGCACTTGGCGATTAGTGACTGAGACCTTGCGCTAATGGCAACCTAGGAAAACAAAAAGCGAGAGGACAAAAAGGTACAAAACGCAGTCACTCAAGCGGCACAGAGAAGGAATGATGAACTGAGTGAAAGCAAGCCCGAAGACAAGGAAGCTCTTACAGACTGGGGGAAAAAAGAAAAGCATGAGAACTTGGGTGAAACAGACAAGGGAACAGGAGTCAGACCACCTCCCTCAAGTTCCATTCCAATGAAACCCACTCCGTCCTGTCCCCCGTGTCCGATGCAGCCGCCGCGCCGCAGGCTGTAGCACAGCCTGAGCGAGCCTTCGACCCCCGGGATCGGTGGGAGCAGCTCCGTAGGGAAGCGTTGAAAGATGGAGAAACCGCCGGGTTTGCGGTTCCGGTGCGGGTACAGGGAATAGCAGCCACCCCCCCCGCCCCCCGCACGCCCCACCGCGCCGACGCTACCCTCCGCGCCGTTTTCTCCTTCACCTGCTCCTATGGCTTCAACACCTCTGCTAGACCTTCCAATCCTTGCAATCAGTACCCCTCTGCTTCCGCGCCCGCCTGCCCCGGCCCCTGCTGCCTCGGAACTCATACCGCTTTCTCTGCCGCTCCTGATGCCGATACTCCACAAACCCATAATCAATTGCCGCCCGAGGAATTTAGGGGGCGTCAGCCGCCTGCTACAAGGTGGCAAAAGATTAGACACCAAGCATTGCAAGCGGGAGAGACAGCTTTTTGTTCAGCGATAGCATGGCCCGTCCTACGCGGCAACGCAAATGTCTGCGATGAGCATGAACCTTTTGGCTATCATCTTTTAAAAGATCTACGACAAACAGTTGCCGCGCATGGACTGGGTTCTCCTTTTACGCAATCCCTGCTACGGGGAATATTTACAAATGCAATAGTACCATTTGATATTTACACGCTTACTAATCTTATATTGACCCCCAACGCAAAAGGTGATCTTTGAAAGCGCCTGCCAAAACGCCACAATTATCACTATGCAGCGACAACCAGGCGACCCTTTACAAGGGGCAGGACTCCCACAGTTTATGGGGGATCCGCCGTTCAATCATCCAATGTTGCAGGCACGATTACGACCAGAGATATTAGCACAAGGCAGAGACCTTGCTTTACAGGCATTACTAAAAGTGCCGGATGCCAGAAGAGCGACAGAATAATTTACCTTAATAAAGGCAGGGAGAGGAGAGGGCTATAGCTCATTCTTAGATCGTCTTAAAGAGGCTTTGGACAAACAAGTCGAAAATGCAGAAGCAAGAGAGGTCCTACTCTTGAAATTAGCCTTTGGAAATGCGAATACGGACTGTAAAAAAGTGCTTTTGCCTCTAAAAAGTCCCTCCTTAATGGCTGTGATAGAAGCTACCCAAAAGGTGGGGTCAAGGTCCCATTATATGGAAACATTAGCTACAGCTTTTGCCGCCGCAATGAAAGTACACAAATCCTGTTTCTCCTGTGGTGAAACTGGCCCTTCTGAAAGAGATTGCCCACAACTAAGAAAAAGAGATACGACGAGCTCTAAACAGATACGGACTTGAAATAGCCCCCGAAAAAGCGCAAAAAACTGAGCCTTGGAAATATCTGGGCTGGAAAATCTTGCAACAAACAACTGAACGTGCAAAAACAACAAGGGGGAATGCCAGGAGCCACTCCAGCAGGCAGACTAAGTAAAGCCGTGTCTGTGTTAAACTACCTGAATATGTCTGAAAACAATATTCCTGCTATTATCTCTCATTTTCTCTCTCTTCACTCAAAAGCTTTAATAGCCACCCCCACAGAGGGCTCGATTGGAGTCGGCGGCCTTTCTCAAACCTTTCAAAGTACCCACCTGCTCAATAGCAATACCCAAGAAGGGTCTACATTTACCGGACGGCCATATGTGACAAATTTGCCCATGAGGCTGTTGGGGCGAGACGTAATGTCCCAATGCGGCTTCACCTTAAATTGCCCTGAAAATTGTCACTAGCGACCATTGATGAGCGACCGACAACGAAACTAATCTGGAAAAAAAGAAACACCCATTTGGCTAGATCAATGGCCGCTCCCCAAAGAAAAGGTTGCTGCCCTTCGCGAACTGGTCAAAGAACAACTTCAGCAAGGACGCATCACTCCTACAGCAGCCCCTGGCATTCTCCTGTATTTGTTCTAAAAAAAGAAGAGTGGAAAATGGCGACTGCTACGTGACTTGAGAGAAATAAACGAAGCTATGGAAGAAATGGGAGCACTCCAACCCGGCTTGCCCTCGCCAACAATGCTACCCCGAAACTGGGACATAATCATAGTAGACTTAAAAGACTGCTTCTTTACTATCCCACGACATCCTACGGATGCCCCGCGTTTTGCGTTTTCAGTACCAAAAATTAACCGAGGCGAGCCAATGGACAGATACCACCGGACTGTCCTGCCTCAAGGAACGAAGAATTCTCCAACGATCTGTCAAACATATGTGGCTAAAGCCGTACGTCCTGTATGACTAAAATTCCCGGCAATGTATACCTATCACCACATGGACGACATTTTACTAGCAGGCCCCACAAACACCATGGTGCGTGAAGCACTACCTGTTTTAAAATAGGCATTGCAAAGCAAAGGACTGCGCATCGCACCAGAAAAATTCAAATGGAAGCACCATGGAAATAGCTTGGGTGGAAAATCTTACAACAAAGTATCCAACCGCAAAATGTGATCATTTCAGCAGACATAAAAACCTTGAATGATGTCCAAAAGCTATCGGGACACATAAATTGGATTAGAGCGCGGTGCGGTATCGATAACTGCACATTAACACCCTTCTTTGAGCCACTTAAAGGAGATACCGAGATCAACGCTCCACGCCAATGGACGACCGAAGCAAAAAACGCACTGCGAATCATAACTGAAAAACTCTCGCTGCAACAATGTCACCGACGCCTGGAAAATTTACCCATACAATTATATATCTGCAACCCAAACCAACAGCCTCTAGCAATCATCGGACAATGGGAGAACAAAGGAATAGACCCTCTCATAATGTTGGAATGGGTGTTTTTGCCACATCAACCTGCGAAAACCCTGGCTCCTCGTATCGAGATGTTCGCCGCCTTGATAACAAAGGGCAGAAAACGAATTGTAGAAATGGCTGGAGAAGAGCCTCTTCTCATTGTCCTTCCTGTCGTAAAGGACTACTTAGATTGGTGCTTACAAAAGAGTCGAGAACTTCAAATGGCCTCATCAGGGTTTAGTGGAAGAACTGATACTCATCACCCCCTCCCCCCCCCAAAATGTTCGCCTTTTACAATAATGTGAAAATTGAAGGGGCGCCACTATACCAGTGGCAACCGGTTAACGGTCAAACGGTGTTCACCGATGGCTCAGGGAAAACAGGAAAAGCAGTCCTCACGTGGCAAAAAGAAGGTCCATGGCAACACAAAATAGAACAAACTGAGGGTTCACCTCAATTAGTTGAGTTGCACGCCATTACCATGCCTTTTAGAGAATGGCCTCTAACGCCACGAAATATTGTATCAGACTCATTATACGCTGTGGGAATTGTGCAACGCATTGAAAGGGCACAACTAAAACATATACTGAAAGAAGCCTTGGTTTTGAAGTTTAAGGAGCTATTAGTCTTACTAGAACAACGACAACATCCCTAGTGTGTAATCCACATTAGAAGCCATACAAGCTTACGCGGGTTCTTTACAGAAGGCAATGCACGAGCCGATTACCTAACGAACACTGCATTACATAGCCTAGTACCAAACACACTTTCTCAAGCTCAATTAGCGCATCAATTTTTCCGCCAATCTGCCAAAGCTCGTGTGAAACAATTTGCAGTCTCTCGGGGGGAATGCAAAACTCGTGGTGCAAACACGCCCAGACTGTCAACAACCACCATCCCACCCATTGTTTGCGACAAACCCTAGGGGACTGTCCTCCCTTCGGCTCTGGCAAACTGACGTGAGTCGTGTACCCGACTTTGGTGGGCAGAGATATGTTCACGTTCCCGTAGATACCTACTCCCATGCAAGCTGGGCCGCTGCAATGACAGGTGAAACTAGCCGGCACGTACAAAGCCATTTCCGAGCTGCCTTTGCAGCGCTTGGTATTCCCAAAGAAATAAAAACAGATAATGGCCCTGCATAGCTCAGCCATGCGACACAAAAATTTTTTTCCACACGTGGGTTATCACTCATAAGACAGGGATACCCCATTCCCCCACAGGGCAAGCTATTCTAGCACGTGCACACAGAACCTTAAAAACTCTATTAAAAACCCAAAAAGAGGGGGAAGCGCAGGAATCTCCCCAAAACAGATTAGAAAAAGCTATATATGTACTACACCATTTATCGCTGCCTTTTCAACATGAAGATGTCACAGCCATAGTCAAACATTCTAAAGCTACGGAGTCGGGAATGGCACATACATCACAGGAGAAAGCGATGGTAATGCTGGAAAATTTAAATACTGGATGTTGGGAAGGGCCATATCGGCTACTAACTTGGGGTCGAGGGTATGCTTGTGTCTCCACAGAGGTAGGACCGAAGTGGGTACCCGCAAGGTACATAAGACCGGCTCTTGCGTCGGATAAGAAGAACGAACAGCAGAAGACACTGACCTCTGAGAAGACTGAAGGGGAATGACTTATCAGATAACTCCAAATTAATCCATAAAGCAATCAAAGATTTGAAGTTAGCAAATTACAAGTCAGTGATGGATTTGATTGGCTGAATCACTTACTAACAAGTTGTGGAATTGGCGGGTGGATAGTGTCTCTAATCAAAATGGGTTTTTTCTTGTTACTAATATTTTGCACTGTAATAACGATCGTTTCTTGTCTAGTGTCTTGGGTATAGAAAATGCTATAGAATATGATTAAACATCTTTTGTGATAAAAAACAAAAAGGGGGATTTGTACGAATAAGTGAGATTGTGTTTTACTTTGACGAGATGCAGCTGTGCCCTTGAGGCTTGTTACAAACAAGTTTGTGAAACTTAGAGGCAGAAAAATAAGGATGAGACTGGATACATCCCTGAAGGGACAGATTGTAAAAATAAAGTGTCTCCGTTTTTCCTCGTCTCAGCTCATATGCGGAGTCCTTGTCCTATTCCCTTCAGGAGGGTATGCATGTTGTATCCAGATATGCCCGTCCCAATTATCCCACTAGAGAACGCCAGAGGTGCCTCCCGACCCAGACCCTGCTGTGGGCCTGTGAGTCTATGTGCCCAGGGGGCAGCCGTCAAACGGGGCGTGGGCCTCTCCACGGTGACCGCCAGGCCTTTGTGACCAGGGGCGGCATCGTCCCAGAGGCCATTGCGACGGGGGGTCCGCACGGCAGCCGTGGAGGCTCTTATGGGGCCAGGGCCCTAGGGTGCCCACTCCCAGGAGAGCAGCCCCGTCAGGAGGCAGCACCTCCGCTGGGTGCCCGTGGCAGGCGTCCAACAGAGGCCCCCCCCAGAGGCCCGAGAAGCACGAGGCGAACGCTCGCTCCCAGCCCGACAAGGGGCTGCGGCGCCTGCAGGAGCACCGCCAAGTGAGGGATGGGGCTGGAGGGAGAGGAGGGGGGCGGTGGGACACGGGGACAGCCGGGAGCGAGACAGCCAGCCCTGAGCGTCGCCGGCCCAGGCACAGCCATGCCGTGCCCCAGGGGTTTCTCTGGGGCAGGGCAGGCTCCGAGACAGCCGCGGCCCACGCGGCCTCGCAGCAATGCCCCAGAGGCAGAGAGCAGCGCGGAGCCGAGTTCAGCCTGGCTGTAGTGGCCAGGAGCTGCCTTGAAGCCGAGGCCGGGCTTGCCGGTGCTGCGGGGGCCGCTGTGCCGACACAGCCGCCTCCATCCCGCCCGGCTCCTCCTTCTCCCCACAGGTGCGCCGCAGGCAGCCACAGGCAGCGCCGCAGCGCAGCCGGAACACAGCCTCGTCTCTCCATGAGGACCGGCTGCCACCACTCCCCTGCCCAGCGAGCTCACAGAGCACTTGCAGCCGTTGCTCACAGGTAGGGACCTTGAGGGAGACAGGGCCGAACGCCTCCCCGGCCCTGGCAGGTGCCGATGCAAAAGCGGGAGGTGCCGGAGGGGACAGGGGCGACCAGTCCCCCAGCAAGCTGAGACCCCCCCGTGCCAGGCCCGGCAGGCTGCCCAGGCATGCTGGGGGTGCTCCCGAGACCCGGCAAGGGGGGCCCACGCAGGGACCAGCCCTCTCCCCAGCTGGCTCTGGCAGCAGCCGCCCTTCTCACGTCTTCTCTTGCAGACGGACAGGCTGGAGGGCTGGGAGGCACTGCCCCGCAGCAGGGTCACACAGGGAGAAAGAGTGACCACGCCAGCCTTGCCGCCTCTCCCAAGGCTTGACATGAAGCAGGCAGCCGTGCCTCGGTACGCACTTGCAGCTCCAGCGGCAGGATCTGCAAATGTCACCAAGCTGCCCGCTCTGCCAGCAGCAGCAACCTCCGGATCTGCTCTGAGAGGCAGAGCACACGCCGTGGGCCCTGCGGCCAGCGGCCATCAAGAGCTCGTCCCACCTGCTTGGGCCATCCTCGGTCACCAGGGCATGGCAGCGAGGGCTGAGAGATGGGGGCCTGCCCCACACGGCTGCACAACCCGTGACGCAGATCTGGAGTCCACAGTCCAGCCATTGGTGTCAGAGGTCCTGAGTCGCGTGGTAGCCGCAAGCCGGGGAGCCGGCCGGCAGCCGGCGGCACAGGGCCACCTTGAGCACACCGCTGGTCTGGCGACACCTACAAGAACAGCCCAGGTGCAGGCTGCCAGGGGTGGCAAGGCCCCTGCGGCTCAGCCAAGACCTCATGCCCATGCTCCAGGGGGCACCAGGGCTGCTGGCGAGGCCCGGGCATGCTTCCCCAGGGAGCTGCACCGGCAAAGGGCACTGGGCAGAGCCGGTGGCAAGGCAGGGCCACCATCTGCCACCCTTGCGACTTGTCCACGGCAAGCCGCTGCGCACACGGCCTGCGGATGCCCTGAAGCATCTTGTGGTCGTGAACATCAAGATGGAGCATCTGGAGGAGCTGGAGGAAGAAGACAACAACAAAACCTCTGACGACCTGTCAGGACAGAGGCAGCTGGAGGAAGAGGTCTCCATCCATACCGTCTGGGGCAGCCCCAGTCTGCGGAGACTCAGCCAGGAGCCACACGCAGGCCCCCAGAAGGTGCCCGGCTCACCCGGCAGCATGGCCAGAGATGCCGCAGGAGAGGCAGATGACCACCCTCAGCGCGCGTCTCCTGCCCCGTCAGCAGACTCAGACATAGAGCCAGCAGCTTGTTGCCTGGCCAGAGGTCCTGGGGAGCAGGGGCACAGCGAGCCTCCCCGCACATCAGCGCCTGACGATGTACAGCCGTTGGCTCCTCCCTTGCCTGCGGCCATGCTCCAGGCAGCAGATGATGGTGCCGATGCTGTGGGCACTGCTCAGGGCATCCTGGGCCACCAGGACTTGGCAGCGGGGGCTGAGGGCCAGGGGCCTGCCCCTGTTGGCCCCGTAACCAGTGACGCTGCTCTGCAGGACCTGGAGGAAGAGTGGGAAGAGGTCCCTGACAGAGACGCTGCAGCAGAGGCAGCAAGTGCCATAAAGAGCGTGTCTCTTGCCCCATTAACAGATGAAGATGCAGAGCCAGCAGCGTCTTGCCTGGCCGGAGGTGCCAGGGACCAGGGACGCAGCAAGCCTCTCCCCGCATCAGTGCCTGAGGACACCAGCTTCTCAACTTGTCCCTTGCCTGGAGCTCCCCATGAAGAGGGGCACAGCGTCGCTGTCCCTGCCTCAGCGCCTCCAGACGCTCAGTCATTGGCTCCTCCCTTGCCTGCAGCCATGCCCCAGCTGGCAGACGATGGTGCCAAAACTGTCGGCGCTGCTCAGGGCATCCTGAGCGACCCAGGCTTGGCAGCGAGGGTAGAGAGCCAAGGGCCTGCCCGTGTTGGCCCTGCAACCAGTGACACTGCTCTGCAGGACCTGGAGGAAGAGTGGGAGGAGGTCCCTGACAGAGACGCTGCAGCAGAGGGAGATGGTGACACGCAGAGCGCGTCTCTTGCCCCATCAGACGACGCAGACACAGAGGCAGCAGCTTCTCCCCAGGCCGCATGTCTCAGGCACGAGGGGCACAGAGCACCTATCCCCGCCCAGCCCCTCGCCTACAGCTCTCCTTCCCCCACAGGCTTTGTCGCGCGCCCGCAGCCCCAGCTCGCTGGTGATGTCCCTCCGTCCTCAGGACTGCTTGGCGGGCTCTGCACAGGGCTTTCCGCTGCAGCTGCCTCACGGGACAGTGAGAGCAGCAGCGCCCGGCTGCCAGCACCTTGCCAATGGGCTTGCCTGGCCATGCCCTGCACCTGACCAGCGCAGCCTGGCCTGTCTCCCTATTAAATTCCTTCCTGGCTCTGGCCTGGGTGAGGGCGCTCTGTCCTGCGTGCACGTGTGTGCGCGGGGCGGGGGGGGTGGGGGGTGGGGGAGGGGGTGGGTGTGTGAGTGCAGCAGCTGGGGTCAGACCACGAGGTGGAGGGTTCCCGTGTCCCTGGGGCAGCGACTGGAGCGAGTGCAGGTGTGGGAGTGAGTCTGATAGCCAGCGAAGATCAAGCCGCAGAGCCGGTGAGCAGGTGACGTGGCCTGGGAGCAAGGGGGTGAGTGGGTGTCTGAAGGCCAGCCCTGTGTGTGAGAGACCCTGGGTGTCTCTGGTGGTGAGAGCACAGAGGGTCAGCTACGGGACTGGGGGCAGTCCCGTCCCGCTCGGGGGCCATGAGACGGTCTGTATCAGCAAGCAGACAAGGGCTGCGGCCTTGGGGGCTCCTACCCGCAGGGGCCAGCAAGTGGGGAGACTGGGATCCAGGGGCCAGCTACTGGGCAGGCTGAGTGTCTGAGCCCAGCTGCTGGAGGGCTACACCTTGCCTACCGTCCTTGGCACGAGGGCCACAGAGCACCTATCTGCAGAGCTTACTGGCTTCTCTTGGTTTGCTTAATTATTGCATTGTGCATATACAGTTATGTGATAGAATGCCAGATTGCCAACACGAGGATTAGTATTGTCCAATACATGAACGTTCCTGTCTTTTTGATGTTAACGTTCTTTCCGTTGATAGCACTTTTCTATGGAGAGTAGTAACAAAGTTCCAGGGAATGCTTAGTGTACTTTCTAGATGGATACTTCCCGTAGTGTGCAGGCTGAACGACAGCTCTTCAGTTATTCATCCAGGAGTTCAACAGTTCCTAGGAAGAGAGAAAGAAGACTTGAGTCTCGGATTGTATCCAAGCCTCAGTAACGATTAATTTCACTCCAACAGCATCTACAGTTTCCCATATTCCTTTCCCTCGAAAGTGCTGCAGAGCGATCCACGGTTTTCCAAGTGACAGGTGTTGAATTCTCACCCGATCTCCTGGATGCCACACAGAGGTATTCAAAGGATCCTGCTGGTGTTGGTTCAGCACAGGGGATTGTTCACAACGTCTGGATAGTGGACTGCCATTAGGAGTCTGCCGTGAGTTCAGTGCTAGTACAGCTTCCCATAAGTTCCTTACCCAATTAGCATTACTGTTTCGACATTTCAGCTGTTGTTTAAGCAACCTGTTCTGTCTTTCTACTATGCCATTACGCTGAGGTCGATAGGGTAAGTGGAAAGCCCACTTAACTCCTTGCTTAAGACACCATTCCTGTACTATTTTGTTTTTAAAAGATGAGCCATTATCTGACTGTAAATCTTGTGGCACTGGGTGCAAAGCAAACCATCGGTTTAATCCTAGCAGTTGCCAATCCAGATGCAGTGTGTGTAGGGTCAACACTACCCAAACCACTTACTGTTTCAGCTTCAGTCATAATAAATTTCCATCCTTCAGAGGTATGTCTCATGGGTCCAATATGTAGTCAACTTGCCAAGTACCCCACAGCGCTCTCCCTTCCCTAAGGTTTTCTTGTTGTTGACATTTGACAAGATAATCCCTCGTATCATTACAAAATCCACAAGTGGTCACTACTTGAACTGTTTGCTATTTAGAAATGGGCCGGCCTCGTCTTGCTGCATGCTGATATAGGTCATATGCACCAGCGTGTCCTAACCATTCAGTGCTCAGGGCAGAGTAAAATCCTGCCACATTGATACTGGCTAGGTGGTCAGCCGTATTGTTCCATTTGGCCACCTGAGTAGTATTTTTCTGATGTACGGCTACATGCACTATAGCAATAGGACGGGAGTTGGCGATCTGGTATATTTGTTCCCAATATTTTCTTCCCCATACATCTCGGTTCCCTATCTGCCAATTGCGTTTTGCCCAATTTCCTAGCCATTGTCTAGCACCAGCCCACGAATCAGTGTATACGGTCCACACACCATTTCTAAGAGCTAGTACTATGGCACAGAGCTCTGCTAATTGAGCAGAATCTCCTACTCATTCACTTACTGCAAGTTGATCAGATACAGATACAGCAGCAGCTGTTCCTTGCCATTTACCCTGTATTTTGCGAGCGCTCCTGTCAGTAAACCAGACACCATCTGGTTGATGGGGACTGAATTCAGAAGCATCCTGGATAGGAGAGCGGGGAGGTTCCGTGTATTCAGTAGGCATTCCTACACATTCCACTACTTCAGTAACGTTATTCTCCTTAGTCGGGCCATCTGCAGTTACACAATGGCAGACATAGAATGCCCACCTTTGTACAGTGATCTTATGTACTGCGCCTAAAGGCAGTGATTTACCATGGAGAATAGGTTTAAGACCAGGTATAGGCACACGTAATTTTATGCCTTTTCCCCGAGTCAAAGGTTCAGTTGTTATTAGCCCTTCATAAGCTGCTAATAGCACCTTGTCAAAAGTCGAGTAATTGTGCTGAGCACTCTGCCATGATTGGGAGCCAAAAGTAACAGGGAGTTCCTTAGAACCGGTAGGCCCTTGTTGCCATAGTTCCCACCAATATCTCTTCTCTCCATACACATTCGCATTTTCCTTTAGAAGCTCCATGGCCTCTTCGTGTTGTGGGCTCCATTCCCAGACTGCATTGTTCTTTATTAAGTTATAGAGTGGTCATGCTCTTATACTAAAACCTGTAATACATGCTGTCCAAAATCCTAAAGTCCCGAGCGCAGCAGGCAACCCCTTTTTATTCTCAGGGACAGGTAACAGTTGGATTTCTTGTAGGACCTCAGCAGGAACTGTTTTCCTCCCACCTATCCATCTGCCTCCCAAAAAAGGTTACTTCCTGGCTGGGACCTTGTTTCTTTTCTGCTAGTACCTCCACCCCAATTGGCTGTGAGTATGTTCTAACAACGTCCATAGCCTGTTTCACAGGTTCTGCTGAGTATCCACCTAGTAAGACACCACCTGTATACTCCACCACAGCAACCTCTTGTGGTAATTTTAATGGTTCTAGCTCTGTAGCCACTGTAGCACGAGCAACGGCGGGGCTATGTTTAAAACCCCGTGCTAAGTGAGTAAATGTATATTGCAGTCCCTGCCAGGTAAAAGCAAATCTCTCCCTGTCTGCCTCTGATACTGGGATCCTGAAAACCATATCCTTCACATCCACTGTTGCCATCCATGGAAAGGCCTGTTTGTTACAGAAATGGACTGTATCCCTTAGACTGGGAACAGCCGCAGGGAAGCTGGTCAGTGGCAGCATTCAAGGCTCTGTAATCTACTGTTAGTCGCCACCTGCCATTAGGTTTCTTTACTGGCCGTACAGGAGAATTGTAGGGGGAATGAGACTTGACAACAATTCCCTGTTCTGCCAGCTCCCTTATCAATTCGGTAACGGAACGAATAGCACCGGCAGGCCATTTGTGTTGCGGAATATTAACTAGCTTGCTATGGGGCAAAGGAGCAGCTGCTTGCAACAGCTTAACAGTCAGGGATGCATTTGGAGGAGGCAAACCGTGGGGCAAAGAGGGTGGTGTCCCTAATTTTCCGTTTTGCCCACGAGTCTACCCATGACTGACCCTGCAATCCATCCCTACGCACTGTATTACAGGAACCCCAAAGTAAGGTCGGGCGGCCTGTCTGTCCATTAGACAGTATTAGTTTAGGGAGAGAGCCCCTTATCTAAACATGTTTTCCATCTCTCTTACCATCAGTAGTCACCGAGGGCGTTGCCCAATTTCCCCTTTTTGCTTTTGTCTCTTGCATGGAGACAGGCTGTCTCGTTTCCATTACATTTACTTTAGCTGAGGTTCTCCCCTGGCTTTTATCCTGTGGGGCACAGAGTGGTAAATCTGCTAGCATACGCTGAAGGACCTCTTGGAAAGTAACACTGTTGAAGCGTGTCTTAATGGCCAAACCTAAAGATTTCAACACTGCCTCAGCTCCCTTTATTGTAGGTCAGAAGTGTACAGGCTCACAAATCACCTCCCAGGGAGTCGGTTCTGCAGGAGGGGCTCGTCGGGCACCCAGGGCAACGGGTGCTGGTCCTTCTAATTCAGCTAAAATGGCAGTTTGCAGCAGGGCTGTTTGCAGGCTGTCTGCCGAGTTCCAGGGCCGTGCACTTTTCCCCCATGGTCAGTGGGATGCATAGGACGTCCCCAGCGCAAAGCGCAAGTCCGTAAGGGACTGGTAATATTTGGCCCCGTACTATCTAACAATATTCCCAGACCTAATGCCAACAATCGAGCTTCAGCTGGGGTAAGACGGAGCTGGTCGGCTCCAACTGTCCAGATCCGTCCACCGCTGTTTCCCCTGGCTCAGCTCCGTATCTCTCCTCCAGATCTCTTAACTCGAGGAGCTGTTGTGGAGGGAGGCGGGGTTTGTGCCCTCCCAACAACACCACCTCCCAACAACACCACCACCCCTACACCCCCCCCCCCAGCCCCCCCCCGCGGGCGTGCTCTGTGCTCTGTTGTTGCGTCCTGATTACTGGTGCCAAGAGAGCAGGGAATCCTGGCCATTATCACCTTGCCCTGAGGGGAGGGTATGCAGGTTGTGTCCAGATATGCCCGTCCCAATCATCATCATACATGGCACAATAGACTTGAGCCAGGGTGCTGCCTGGCCACCTCGCCTGCTTCTGAGCAGCTAGGTGCACTTCAAAGGAGGTAATAGCAGCTGGCTTTGTGTCTGGTGGACAAAAGGGGCGAAGGAAACATGCTGCTCCGGGTTTTTCTGCCCACGTGTACCCTTCTTCCCCCTACCACCTCTCCGTCTCCTCCTTGGTGGCTGGAGGGACCCGAGGCATCTCCCAGCGCAGAGACCAGCTGGAGAACACAGCTGTCCTGAGCAGCTCTGGGTCCAGGGGCTCCTGAGTCCCCCAGCAAACCTCGGGGAAGAGTCACTGCCCACTCCGAGGACAGGCACAGCCAACAAATGCCCAGCTGGTTGCTCCCGTCCTGCCGCACAAGGGGATGCACCGGGATTGTCTCCCCAGCTGCCTCCCTCTGCTGCACTCGCAGCCCTCTGCCCTAGGGAAAAACAAAGCTGGTGACTATTTCCCTGCTTCTCAGGCCGTGCCACAGCTACTGCTGCGATGGAGAATTTACGGAAGTGGCCATATCTTAACAATCTCTCGTCCAGCTACCTCTTCTTACGCTCAGGGAGCAGGAGGCCAAATGTGCTGTTCTGGAGTCCCGGAGAGAGCTGCGGAGTTTCAAGATTATCATAAAACGCATCTTTCGCCAATTTCTGCCCTCTTATTTTGTTCACAAAGCCATTCTAATAACCAGTTAGCAAAAAAATTGCATCCCCAAGGCAAAAAGGAAGAGGTTAGTTTTTACCCTCTTCCTCTAGCATCCAACCATTTGCAGTAGCTGGGGCTGGATCAGTCCCTGCCACACGCAGGAAATCTTGCACTGTGTGTGCAGGGCTGACCCGAAAGCAGCAGTTTTGTCCCAAGAGCCGATTCTTTGCCCGGTGTGCAATGGGCCGATAATCACACGCTCAGGAGAGATGATTTATTTCAGGTTGGCGCAAACCTGGGCGCGCGGTGGTTTCCCACAAATCAAGCACACGAGATTTCTACCAACGGCCCTTTTTATACAGTAGAAACATAACAGATGTAATCCATTACGTAGCCTTTTTGCTGCCTGATTGGTATATCTTAATATACATTCCTAACTTGGTAAGAAGATAAGTACATCTTTACAGAGCATGCTCAGAGAGTAGGGGTCCCCTTAATCAGAGGAGGGTCCCACAGTATCTGGGGGGGGTGATTTTTAGTATTATAGTCAGGACAGTGCATAGAAAGGACAGGTATGTTGTCCACTGTTTCCCTGGTGTCCTTGGTTAGTTTACATCAAAGAATCCAAAATCAATTACTACTGACATTTCAAAAGACATCCTGTTTATAAACTTTTAATATACAAGCAACATCTATCGAGCTACACTCCTACAACCTACTTATCTACCAAGTACACCCTGTTTCCTAATAATGAATTTCTAGTTAACCCCAACACCAGCACCTACAGTTCTTTCACTATCACAGGTTTACCTTTTTTTTTTTCTTCAATGCCTTCAATTCCACTTGTTCTTATCTCACTGAAAACCTAGACAGCAGGGAGCCCGGAGGAAGAAACGGTGAACATTTGCAGCCTTGGCCAGGGCTGCTGGCAATGTTGGGTGCTTCCTGGGTGAGCACCCAGCAGCATGGGATGCATCACCCTGCTCTTGTCCCCACACCACAGATCCTGGCACTCGGGACAGATCACAGACCAGGAGCACCAGCAGCTGCATGCATACCCCTTCCACCTCTCCTTTTGCTCCCTCCCTGCATCTGCCTTCAAAAGCAACATGGGAACCCCAGGAGCTGCTCCCTTGCAACTCCCGCGAGCACTGTATTGCACAAGATACTTCATTTTCCGTGCACGTCTTTGTGGCAGCAACCCCATGGGACACCCAGCCCTGCCTCATGTGCCCACCACAGGACATAGGAGAGCCGGGAGGAGGAGGCAGGGAAGAGAGAAAGGAAATAAATTAAAGTATTGCACCCAAACAGGGACGCAGCATAGAGGCAGGATGCTGGAGCAGGAGGGGTTGCTGAGAGAAATGCTGTCATGATCTCAGCTCTTATTCTCCTCCTTACTCTCCTCTTTTCACATGCACATGGCCGGGAGCCTCTGCCCCAAGGCCAGGTCACCCACAGTCTCTTCAGCCACTCCTGTGCCTCAGTTTCCCTCCTTATAACAGCAGTGCACTACTGGATTTGAGTGGTTTTTATACCTGCTTTACAGATGCAGCCAGTGAACGCCACTCCCAAGGATCAGCTTTCTCAGGAGACAGGGGAAGAGGCTCTGCCTCCTGCTGTTAGACAGCATGCCCTGGCGATGCATGCTGGTGGAAAGAAGGCAGCACAAGGTGCTGCAGGACCAGTGCAGCACCAAGGCAGCCGAGGCCTGACAAGGAGGTTTCCAGCCCTCTGAGCAGGCAGCTGCCCTCTGCCAGGCAGAAGGGGGCATTAACCAGAAACTCTCCTCCTCCAGATCTCCCCACCCCGGCCGGGGTGGCTGACATTCGTGTTTTACACCAGTGGGCCAAATGGCCCATGGCTCTAGAGGTGTCAGAAATCCTACATCTATTTAAATAAGCATGCATGGCTGAGACATCCAGCAGCAAGTCAGAGTCCTGCCAGCAAGGAAATAAACCTTACCTAGTCCCATCCCCTGGGATACCAGGATCAGACTCCATGGTTGGTAGAAAAGACAGATTCAGCACACATCCGGGTTTATGAAGATACGCATTTTTCAGTGTGTCCAGATTCACACGAGGTCTGATGCCCTATGTAAAAGCCATGTTGTATCCTCTATAACCTGCCGATAACTAGCCTGTGAGAACACATACAGTTTGATCACCTCTCCTCCAAACGTCTTCAATCCACACTTTGAAGGTGATGTGTGCCCCCCAAAGGGTCAGCCCTTCTCACCCTAAAATAGAGCTTAAAACAAAAAACCCCATGCGCTTCCTCCAAAACACGTTTGCACCTCTCACAAAAGAGAAACCAGCCAAATGATTTACCTGCTTTTCTGACACAAGTCACGCAGGGACAGCCCCCTTATACAGACACCTTTTGTAACATCCCTTGACAACCCTGACCACATCCCTGAGACTCAAGCCACAGGAACCACCCCTGCACCAGTGCTCCCATCCCTAACATATACCCTGCCACAGCACAGCACGCCAAGCCCACCACGCCATCCTGGCTCGCTCTCAAATAAATCAGTGCTCTCCTCAGCTCAGCTATCAGGCACAAGTTCAGACCTGCAATTACTTGTGGGACAGTTATTTATTAGTCAATGTCCAGCTGCCAGATTTACAGTCATAAATGCTTGATGCAGTTGCAGGCAGAAAGTACCCAATCATCCATATCTGTAAATAAGCTCTTGGGATAGCTGGATGACCTGCAGATCCAGCTACAATTACTCATGGGTGGAACAGAGAGGCACTGTTAGGCCATGCCAAAACCTGCCACCAGAGCCTGCAAGCACAACTCCAGCATCTCAAACTCACCTCAGATCCAAGTGTTACTAAACTCCACAGAAGGGAAGTGTCCTGCTTTCAGCTGGGATAGAGTTAATTTTCTACTTAGTAGCTGGTATAGTGCTGTGTTTGGGATTTAGTATGAGAATAATGTTGATAACACACTCATGTTTTGGTTGTTGCTGAGTAGCGTTTACACTCGTCAAGGACCTTCCAGCTTCTCGTGCTCTGCCAGTTGCACAAGAAGCTGGGAGGGAGCACAGCCAGGACGCCTGATCCAGACTGCCCAAAGGGCTACTCTGTACCATATGGTATCATGCTCAGTATCATGCTTCTGGGGGAAGAAGAAGGAAGGGGGGGACGTTTGGAGTGATGGCATTTTGTCTTCCCAAGTAACTGTTACACATGATGGAGCCCTGCTTTCCTGGAGATGACTGAACCCCCGCCTGCTGATGAGAAGCAGTGAATGAATTCCTTGCTTTGCTTTGCTTGTGTGCGTACCTTTTGCTTTACCTGTGAAACTATCTTTATCTCAACCCCCAAGTTTTCTCACTTTTACCCTTCCGATTTTCTCCCCCATCCCACCGGGGGAGACTGAGTGAGTGAGTGGCTGTGTGGGGCTTAGTTGCCGGCTCCAGTTAAACCACGACGGAAATAAATGGCAAAGCTGTTGAACTGGGCTTGTTTTTAGCTAAAGAGCATCTAGTCCAAGAATTCCCCTCACCTGTGTTCTTGCACCATCGCTGAAGTTTCAGCTTGGCAGCAGACCTGGGAGCGATCCTGCCCTCTGGCACTGGCAACCTAACAAATATCTACTGCTTCCCAAATGAGCAATTTTCCATGACCCTGTCAGGTCCCACCTGCGAAGGAGGGGGGAGGAGGGGGGAGGACTAAGATTCGCAAATCCTCTCGGTGTGGATTAAGGTGGGCCAACACTCAAGGTCCGTACACAAACACCAGCTTTAATAGAAAGCTTTTATAGAGACAGAGATGCAGTACAAATATTCGATACCTGCCAACCCTCCCACGGTTGTATCTACCCCAGCTATGCGGCTAAGCTATGCGGCTCTATGGAAAATTGAGGTAGGCCATGCAGTACTCTTAACTACAATTTATCAACTTTGACGACTTAATTACATTAGGAGAAGTGAAAAAGAGAGAGGGGGAGAGAGAAAGAGGGAAGAAGAGGAGACTCACCAGTCCTGGATCCAGCGTTGGACCTGCTAATGGGAGTATTCGGTGGAGAGAGCCCCCCACAGAGAGTCCCTATTTATAGATTTCAGTCTCCAGACTTCTAGAACCTTCTCTCGTTCCAGTTCCAGGAGTGGTAGAGATACCAGTCGATTAAGAAGGGCGACCAGTCAGACCAAGAGGAGTGACACCAGGACTGTCCCCCAGGCAGTAGGTGCGGGGGGGGGGGGGGGGGAAATAAGACGCTTCACAGACCACGGGGGATGGGGCTGAGGCAAGGCCGCCCTGTCTCCACAGGGCTCCCTCCCCGCCCCCCCCGCCCCTCCAGGGTACTGTCCGGTCCTGGGTCCTAGCGACCGTCGCTCTGCAGTGTGGTTTTAGAACCCAGGCTGTTTGAGACGGCTTGTTGTTATACACTAGCAGTTCTCTACAGACCTGTCTCGTGCTGCCACTGTTGGTATGAGGTCTTATAATCCAGAGAGCCACCATGGGGAGGTTTGCCATGTAAATCTCTCTGGAAAAGAGCCAAGCTCCTGAATAAACCCTAACCTCAGCAACGCTCTTACAGTCACTTTAGATCTGAACATTTGCAAACCCACTGCTGAACTGCCTTGAGCAGGATAGGAGCCGATGAGATGGTGGCTCAGGAGCAGCTACAGGGATGTGAGCTCCCAGCCCCTCCAGCTGCATCTGTCCTAGAGAAGGGGCTATTTTGGCATGGGAGAACTGGCAGTACTACATCCACCAAAGAGCAGTTGCACAAGGAAGAACAGAATCATAGAATGCTGTGGGAGACAGTGTCAAAGGCCTTACTAAAGTCCAGGTAGACAACAGCCACAGCCTTTCCCTCATCCACTAACCTGGTCACCTTGTCATAGAAGTAGATCAGGTCAGTCAAGCAGGACCTGCCTTTCATGAACCCATGCTGACTAGGCCTGATCTCCTGGTTGTCCTGTACGTGCCGCATGATGGCACTCAGAATGATCTGCTCCGTAAACTTCCCCGGCACCGAGGTCAGGCTGACAGGCCTGTAGTTCCCCGGATCCCCCTTCCAGCCCTTCTTGTAGAGGGACGTCGCATTTGCTAACTTCCAGTCAACTGGACCTCCCAGCTTAGCCAGGACTGCTGACAGATGATGGAGAGCAGCTTGGTGAGCACTTCCACCAGCTCCCTCGGTTCCCTTGGGTGGATCCCATCCGGCCCCATAGACTTGTGCACATCTAAGTGGTGTAGCAGGTCACTAACCATTTCCCCTCAGATTATGGGGGCTTCATTCTGCTTCCCATCCCTGTCTTCTAGCTCAGGGGGCTGGGTACCCCGAGAACAACTGGTCTGACTATTAAAGACCAAGGCAAAGAACGCATTAAGTACCTCAGCCTTTTCCTTGCCCTCTGTCACTATGTTCCCCCCCACATCCAATAAAGGATGGAGATTCTCCTTAGCTCTCCTTTTGTTGCTAATGTCTTTGTAGAAACATTTTTTGTTGTCTTTTACAGCTCTAGCCAGATTAAGTTCCAGCTGGGCTTTGGCCCTTCTAATTCTCTCCCTATGTAACCTCATGACATCCTTGCAGTCCTCCTGAGTTGCCTGCCCCTTCTTCCAAAGGTCATCAACTCTCCTTTTTTTCCTGAGTTCCAGCCAAAGCTCTCTGTTCAGCCAGGCCGGTCTTCTCCCACACCAGCCTGTCTTTTGGCACATGGGGATGGCCTGCTACTGAGCCTTTAAGATTTCCTTCTTGAAGAATGTCCAGCCTTCCTGGACTCCTTTGCCCTTCAGAACTGCCTCCCAAGGGACTCTGTCAACCAGGCTCCTGAACGGGCCCAAGTCTGCCTTCCTCAAGTCCAAGGTAGCAATTCTGCTGACCCCCTCCTTACTTCTCCAAGAATCAAAAACTCTGTCATTCCATGATCACTATGCCCGAGACGGCCTCCAACTGTCACATCACCCACCAGGCCATCTCTGTTCACAAACAAGAGGTCCAGCGGGCGCCTTCCCTAGTGGGCTCCCTCACCCGCTGTGTCAGGAAGTTATCTCCCACACACTCCAGGAACCTCCCAGACTGCTTCCTCTCCGCTGTATTATAAGTTGAAGTCCCCCACGAGATCAAAGGCTAGTGATTGTGAAACTTCTCCCAGCTGCTTAGAGAATACTTCATCTGTCTCTTCATCCTGGTTGGGTGGTCTATAACAGACTCCCACCATGATATCTGCCTTGTTGGCCTTCCCCTGATTCTTACCCAGAAACACTCAACCCTATCGTCACCGTCATTAAGCTCTAGACAAGCAAAACACTCCCTAACATACAGGGCTACCCCGTCGCCTCTCCTTCCTTGCCTGTCCCTTCTGAAGAGTTTATAGCTGTCTGTTGCAGCACTCCAATTGTGCGAGTCATCCCACCATGTTTCCACGATAGCAACTACATCATAGTTTTCCTGCTGCACAACGGCTTCTAGCTCCTCCTGTTTGTTGCCCATGCTGCGTGCATTGGTGTAGATGCACTTCACTTGGGCTATTGCTCCTGCCACCTTTTCGGGGGGAGAAGCCCTAGTTCCTAAATGAACATTCTGAGGTGCTTCCGTGGTTTCTAACACATCCACAGCCCTTGCATCTTTCCTGCTGCATGGCTCTCTATCCCCTACCTCCACTGAGACAGCAGACCAAAGGACCTCGCTACCACACAGTCCCTCAAATGTTGGTGTGCCACCCCCAGGCTTATCTCTAGCAAGCCTGGTTTTACCCCTTCCCATCTTCCAATCTAGTTTAAAGCTCTTTCAAAGAGCCCTGCTAACTCCTGTGCAAGGATCCTTTTCCCCCTTTGAGACAGGTGTACCCTGTCTGTTGCCAGCAGGCCTGGTAACATCTAAACTGACCCATGATCAAAAAAACCAAAATCTTGCCAGAGACACCAGGCCTGAAGCCAGGTATTGATCTGCTGGCTCTTTTTCTGCATCTTTCCTCATCATTCCCTGCAACTAGGATAGAGGAGAACACTACTTGTGCTCCTGATCCCTTAACCAGTCATCCCAAGGCCCTGAAGTCCCTCTTGATTGCCCTTAGACTTCTAGTTGCAAAAGAAAGCCTACAGAAAAGAAAGCCTGCAGCAGTTTAAAAGCACTCAACCACTCTGCATAAGCTTTTGGGGTGGAAGATGAGGAAGAGATCACAGCAGTTGGCTGAGGACTTTTATGGAGTCAGAACTGAGTTGTCCAAGCTGGGATGTGGTCAGGGAACTCAGCTCACCACAGCCTAAGACTGTAACAGGACCCAGTGTCCGCAAACACCCAACACTGTGGGTTTGCATCTCTTCTGGAATACAGCCCAAGGGCCAGAGGGTCTCCCATTGCTTTCTGCAGGACAGACACGTCCTGTGTTAGCCACCAATTTCTTATGAGGCCTGGGCTCTTCACAAGTTTCCCACACAATCACTGACCCCATCTAACATACAGGGTGGTTGCTAGTGTATGCAGAGCCTGGGACTATACCTTTTGGGCCATAATCCTTGTACCCCATGTATCCCTGACACCTGTCTCCAGCTGCTGTGGTAGGAGGTCCATCGTTTCCACCTCTGATGCTAGAGCATGGGAGAGGCATGGCACCTTCATTGTAATCAGGGCCCAAAGGGCACAGATCCTCAAGGGCCTACAGTGCAAAAAAGCAGGTCAAGTTAAGAAGAAGCATGCAGTTTTAATGTTTGCAAGTATGTGAGCAAGGATCCTTTCCCTGCCCTCACCTGCCCTGCCAGAGTGGGCAGAGGAGGTCTATTCCTAAGACCACTCTTCCACAAATGCAAACAACACACAATAGCTTTCCACACCCTCTCAGCTCCTATTCTGAATCTTAGTTGTCAACCTCTTCATCCTAACATAACTGGGCTGCCAACCAGTAGAACACCCATTAATCATTATCAGCCAACTAGCTTCCCTTGCCTACTTCACCATCCTCGTAATCTTCTTTCCCATTACTGGAGCCCTAGAAAATAAAATACTCAATTACTAAAAATACTTAGTTCATAAAAAAAAGCATTGGTCTTGTAAACCAAAGAGTGAAGATTACATCTCTTCTTGATTATTTCTAGTTACGGTGTTCCTGGGCTAGAGTTGGGCTTCAGATGATCTGGTGGGTGGCAGACATCTTTCAGGTATAAGCTGAATGCTTTCAGGTTATAGCTAAGTACACCTTCTGGGACACTTACCTTGTTAGGACTTACCCCATCTTCAGCTGATATGTGCATTAGCTACGAGGGCTTATAGCTTGTGAGAAGGGTGACAGCAGTATGTATGTGCCCAGGGCCGACTTAAAGGGGCTCTATTTTCCCGCTTTACTGCTAAATCTGCCTTCTAGGGATGATTTCACATCCCCTCCTGTGAAGTTTTCTATTTTAGAAAATGTAGCCCATTTCTTTCGCCCCATGAGCTATACCTTGAGCTGTCTTGTTAGCAGGGTTAGGGCTAGTATACTGTTACACTCTCAGGAGAGGTGAGCTAGTGACGGCAGTATGTAGGCTGTCCTGGCAAGGACCAGTTGGGTGTATCATGGGATTACCAATTATAGAACAGTATCCTCTAGGTGAGTTTGGGGCACCACCAAGTCCTTACAGGTTTAAGCATTTGTGCTCGTGCTTCTCAGGCAGATACTTTGGTAGGGTAAGTATCAAGATTTAGGGCGAGGCATAGTGAGGTATCTAATCCCAGTTTGCATCTTAGTTTTTGTGGGGTTTAATTAATCGTGGATGCTATGCTAAGATCGTCTTGAGGATGCCTTTAGCTGCATCTTAGGCTTACAACAGCTCAGGCATTGGAGCAGGAATTCCCCTGCAGCCTCTGCAGAGGACAGGATGCTGATCTGGCTAACTCCGGGAGACATTCACACTCTGGTAGTAAACTCATAGAGAAACATTTACACCACCAGCTGATCCATTCAAGTGTTGACAGCTGTTTGTTTAAAACAAAGACCACCATTGTAGGGGCTTATTGACCAATCACAGACCCTTGCAGATCCTCTAGCATTACTAGCCAAGTGACTTCTGCTAAGTTTGTATCCCAGTGCTTGAATGTCCCAGCACCCGTTGCTCTCAGTGTAGCTTTTAACAGTCCATTGTATAATTCAATTTTCCCAGAGGTTGGTGCGTGATAGGGGATGTGCTACACCCAGTCAATGCCAGGCTCCTTAGCCCAGGTGTTCATGAGATTGTTTTGGAAATGTCTGATTCAATTCTTTCACAGGTGCCACGTCACCATAAAACTTGTTTTTCAAGGCCCAAGGTCATATTCTGAGCAGTGGCATGCGTCACAGGGTGTTTCCAAACATCCAGTAGTCACTTCCACCATTGTAAGCACATGGTGCTTGCCATAGCGGATTCATAGTAGTGTGATATAATCAATCTGCCAGGCTTCCCCACGTTGGTACTTCAGCCATCGTCCTCTATACCAGAAAGGCTTTAGCTGCTTAGCTTGTTTGACTATGGTGCACATCTTACATTCATGGATAACCTGCGCAGAGGCATCAATGGTCAGGTCCACCCCTCGATCACAACCCCATTTGTATGTTGCATCCCTTCCTAGACATCCTGATGTGTCATGGGCCCATCGAGCTATAAAGAGCTCACCCCTATGTTCCCAGTCCAGATCCACCTGAGCCACTTCAATTCTAACAGCCTGGTCCACCAGCTCATTGTTTCAATGTTCTTCAGTGGCATGACTCTTGGGTATGCAGGCATCTACATGACATACTTTTACCACCAGGTTCTCTACCTAAGCAGCAATATCTTGCCACGATTTAGCAGCCCAGATGGGTTTGCCTCTGCACTGCCAGTTGGTCCACTTCCATTGCTGTAGCCACCCCCATAGAGCATTTGCTACCATCCATGAGTCAGTACAGAGATTTTTCTCATTCAGCAATATCTAAAGCCAGCTGGATGGCTTTGACTTCTGCAAACTGACTCAATTCACCTTTTCCTTCAGCAGTCTCAGAGACTTGTTGTGTAGGATCCCACACAGCAGCTTTCCACCTCCAATGTCTTCCCACAGTATGACACAGCTTACTGCTTTTCATTTGCTGGTAATTTACTATACAGTCGGGCCTCTTCACCGTGAGTCACCTCCTCTGACAACACTCCAAAGTTTCAGACCTCTGGCCAGTCCATCATCATTTCCAAGATTCATGGGTAGTCAGGGTTTCCCATTCGAGCCCATTGTGTTATCAGTGCAACCCACTTACGCAATGTAGCATCAGTTGCATGATGTGTAGAGAGGACCCTCCCTTTGAATACCCAGCTCAGCACAGGCAATCGAGGTGTCAAGAGGACCTGTGCTTCAGTACCAACTATTTCTGAAGCAGCTCAAACTCCTTCACATGCTGCTAATATTTCTTTTTCAGTTGGAGAGTAACAAGATTGATAAAGGCAGGGCAGGAAGTGGGGAGCAGGGAGAGGTATTCTCGACAGCAAGCAGGGTGACGTGCTATATGTGAAACTCAAAACTAGCTAGGAGAAAGCTTTCACATACTGTACCTACACAGCCATAGTTAAATTGAAACAAATAAGCTTGGTTCATTGCCACAGTTCGTATAAAATTGGCATTTATTGATTATTCAAAATTACTAATCCCCTGAGCAATTTGTTCACAGCAGACACAAACACTATAACACACATTCAGTCATGTTCTGCATGAAAGACTTAAGTCATCTGACTAGACCGTCTCATTCTATGGTGGAAAGTGTTTGAATTTGCTTTCCTCAGCCTGACCATTTGCATCTATTTTAGCTTCTATGACATTTCAGTGATAGAGGCACAACTACAATCAAAATTTAATCGGAGAGAGCTTTGATCTCACTAAGGACCAGAGAGCTTTGCAGAAACTCACGCTTTCTCTAACAGAGTTGAGGCATCATCTACCTACCACTTACTTTTAACAAAAACAGCCAAGGATCACTCAAGACACTCTCCCTGGGAGAATGCCTGAACCCATGTTGAAGCCTTCCTCAGGTCTGCCCCTTTTCCTGCCTGGAAGTCATCCAGACAGAATCAGAGGACTTTGGCTCGTGGGCCTAGATTTTTCTTGCATTTAGCAATCCCAGACAGATGTAGACCTAGCAGTTTTTCAGCACATATACAGAGTCTATAGCATACCAGCTACCTGGATAAAAGAGTAAATCCATTGCTCACTGGAGTCACTGAAGACCTGCTATGAAGCAGTACGTATAAATACCATTCAGAAAATTCCAGACAAACATAGTCAGTCAGTCCCACAAAGGGCCTAGATCTGCATCTTCCCAGGCACAGGTGGTGTTTATCTGAAGTCTAAGAAGGATACCCTGACTTGTGCATCGCCATAGACTTTCTATCATCATTACTTCTTGCTCACTCTTTCTCGTTTTAGAAAAGGCCTTAAGGTCTTCTTTATTAGAAGTATTTTATACTAAAATATTAACATTATCTGGAATCCTCTGAAAGACATTCTTACACTCATGTTAGGCTTATTTACTACTACACACAAAATTTAAGTGGCATCAAGAAGTGCATTGAGATATTACAAGGAATCTTGAAGCCTAGTTTTTAAAGCAAAATCAGCACTGAGTTTCCGCATGACTTCTGCATGACTTAGCCCATGCTGCTCTCTTCTAGTAAGTCCGTAGTTTTCTTTCACATACTTTGCAAAGGGCATTAGATGTGTCCTAGCAGGAGTGCCACCCTTCCGAGTGGGCTGACTCAGGACCAGCTGCCCCCCGCAGAATGCACACACGAAGCACTCTGTGTCCAGAGACTTGGAATGACGTCCAATCCTGAAATGGGAAAATAAGTACTTTGATTTCACAGTTGCAGTAGACAGTACTTGCGGGAAAGGGCTTCTTTCTCTTCTGCGAGGCTACTTAGGTCAGATTTCTAAGCTAGCATTTTAGAAAAGGAAACAGACTACATACTTCACACAGCGGAACAATCAAATCTGTATTACACATTTCTCTACCCTAGAACTTTTTCCACTGCCTTTTCAGCTTGGTTCCTTCCTCTCTTTTCCTCTCAGCCTAATAGTTTCAAGTGCTACAACATTTTGAAACGCCTCCATAATCCATGTATCAACTACCCCTTGGAGCTTCTCCTCAAAGCCATGACTATCAAATCTTCTCAACGCTCTGTTGCATCTAAGCCACTAATGCATTGCATAGTCATATTAAACACTCCAGGAAGATTCTTTCATATGTGAAATACTGTTTCCTTCCAGTGCTTCTGGAAGTAGCACATATGATCCTGAGAGAGAAATATCCCTGAGAGAGAAAAGCCCCTAAAGTTGGGGGGGGGGGGGGAAGGGGAGGGAATAGTAATGATTTTAAAAAAAATTAAAAAAAAAAAATCATCACACCATTGTCAGCCATTTTCCTGGGCTATGCAGAACTGAATTCACAAAACTTCACGCTCTCCCACTGAGACTGCCGTCATTATATACAGAAGCCTGTGGTCAGCTTTGATCTTCCAGAAAAGGCAACACATCCCATACCCATGAAAGGTAAGAAACCTGTAAAATTACTATAGCAACTATTTCTTCTGCTTGATCTCAGCAACATATATAGTTCTCATTTCACAAATGAAGTAAGCAAGACAGAAGTCTGATGACCAATGTTGCAATCTATCAGTAGATCTGTGTCCTAGCTTCAATCCTTCACATCACAGTGCTGCTCACATCTGTGTGGCTGCAGACATCTATTCTTCCTTTAATATATACACAACCTGAAAAGAGTCCATGAGATAGAAGATCAACTAGAAAACTGACTATAGCTTTTATAGAGTTTTAAACCAATAGAAATCACTATACTGTTGGTATCTACATTTTGCTTTGCACTACCATAACAAAAATGCAAGATTAGTCAAAATGTTTAGTCTTAATTCAAAGTCATCAAGATATTAAACCCAGAAAGCTTCCTCTGATACTTTGTTCTAATATCTAATTACCATCACACATTTTGTGCCCAGTTTTTATGGAGACTTGTTCTGCTTTTTTATTCCAGTTACTACTAACTGACTTCTTTCAGTATCAATGGTCCTCAGTACCTTTACAAGGATGAGCATATGAAAAATAACTCAGTCCACCATACCAAGTCTAGCACTCCCTTGTGGACTGTTTTTTCTTAGATCAAACCTAGATTGTTATGGCACATTCAAAGATGATACTTTGTAAAACATGGATAGATTTCAAAAGAACTTGGAATGCCTTATTTCTGCAACACATGCTAGTACTTTGCTTACATGCATTCTAAAGGGATGTGCCAGATCCAGTCATTGCTCTGTCAGTGTAGGCCCACAAGTATTACTCCTGATGTAGTAGTACTTAGTTAAGACTGGAAATATCACCCCCTACAAAAAAGTCTATAGTAGGATCAGTGTTGGTCATGAAATCAGAGATGAGTGGTCAAAAACTTTCACAAGTTCACTCCATATTAACTACAGTAGAAGGCGAATCCAAATTTACATCATTTGAGCAATGCTTGAAAAGTGAGAGCAGCCACATGGGGTGTGACCTTTCCCTGCCATGTCCTTCAAAACTGAGGCACATATTCTGATCTCTTACTGCTTCCCAAAGACCTTCCATCATCAGCAATGGTCCTCAGAAGACACTTCTGCCTGTCCTGACCTCTGAACCGTAACTGCAACTACCTGGAAGCAAACACGTGGAATCATGTAGTGAAGTTCTGTGGGCTCAGGAAATACGAAGTGACAACTCAGAGAGTATCCTAATTGCTTCACAGTTTAAGAGACCCATGATTTCTAGACACAGGAAGCTGCCAAGTTAGAGACAAAGTTAATACATAGTCATGCGCGAGATCAAAACATTACTCACGTAGCTTTGCACACAACACACTCATAGATGAATTTGTAATTAATCTCATAGCTATGGCATCGTGTTACCACTGGCAGTTCCGGATGAATCACAGCTGATTTATTGGCATAGAATCTCCAGAATTGTCCATGTCCATCGCGAACACCATTGATCAGCCAGGTGGCTGCATGGCAAGCCTCATGAATTAGCGTGTCTCGAAGACGATCTTGGGGTAAGGCAAACAAAAGACATTAAGATCAGTCAGGTATGAGGAAGTATGGAATTTCATCCTTGGTCACTGCTTCAGACCTTTGACGCTCTATTAAGATGCAAGAGTTATTTTGGAGATTGGAATTACCAATGTTTTGATAAGATAAAACACCCCAAAACAAGGTTTTACTCAGAGCATTTCCAGTTTTGTGATTAGCCCTAATTGTGCATCCTAGTTACTTCCCTGCATGCCTAATCTGTTTGGGTTTTTTTTGTTGTTGTTTGTTTGGGGTTTTTTTTGTTTTGTTAGGTTTTTTAATGGACCTGAAACACCTTTATTTAGACCAAGATTCATTGATTGCTTTTGTAACATTGATATTTTTCATCCAGAAACAACTAGAGTGGAGCACTGAATTTTCTCCACAATTAGAGCAGAATATTTCAGTTGGAAGGGACCTACAATGATCATCTCTAGTCCAACTGCCTGACCAATTCAGGGCTGACCAAAAGTTAAAGCAAATTACTAAGGGCATTGTCCAAATGCCTCTCAAACACTGACAGGCTTGGGGCATCAACCACCTCTCTAGGAAGCCTGTTCCAGTGTTTGACCACCCTCTCGGTACAGAAATGCTTCCTAATGCCCAGTCTAAACCTCCCCTGGTGCAGCTTTGAACCATTCCCACACATGCTATCACTGGATACCAGGGAGAAGAGATCAGCACCTCCCTCTCCACTTCCCCTCCTCAGGAAGCTGTAGAGAGCAATGAGGTCACCCCTCAGCCTCCTCCAAACTAGACAAATCCAAAGTCCTTAGCTGCTCCTCACAGGACATTCCTTCCAGCCCTTTCACCAGCATTGTTGCCTTTCTCTGGACACATTCAAGTACCTTCGCATCCTTCTTAAGCTGTTGGGCCCAGAACTGCACACAGTACTCAAAGTGAGGCTGCACCAACACTGAATACAGCAGCATAATCACTTCTTTTGACCAGCTGGTTATGCTGTGTTTGATGCACTCCGGGATGCAGCTTCCCCTTTTGGCTGCCAGGGCACACTCCTGACGTATATGGAGCCTGCTCCCAACCAGCACTCCCAGATCCCTTTCTGCAGGGCTGCTCTCCAGCCACTCCTCAGCCACTCCTCTCCCAATTTACAATTGTGCCCAGCATTACTCCCTTCCAGGTGCAGAATCCAGCATTTGGACTTGTTAAATTTTATCCCATTAATAATTGCCCAATGCTCTAATCTATCTAGATCCCTCTGCAAGGTATCTTGCCCCTCAACAGAGTCAACAGCACCTCCCAGTTTGGTATCATCAGCAAACTCACTAATGGTGCGTTCAACTCCTGCATTCAGACAGTTGATAAATGTATTGAACAGGACTGGCCCTAGAACTGAACCCTGAGGAACACCGCTGGTGATCGGTCACCAGCCAGATGTAGCCCCATTCACTGCAACCCTTTGAGCTCTGCCCTTCAGCCAGTTTTTCCCCCAGCGCACCGTGAACCCACTCATCCCACAGCCGGACAACTTGTCCAGAAGGATGCTGTGAGGGACAGTATCAAAAGCCTTACTAAAATCCAGAAAAACTACATCCACCACCTTCCCTTCATCCACTAAGTGGGTGACCTTATCATAGATGGATATCAAATTAGTTAAACAGGACTTAAAAATTAGTTAGTTAAACAGGACTCATGGCTTGGATGAGTGTACTCTTTGCTGGGTAGAAAACTGGCTGGGTGGACAAAGAATTGTGGTAAATGAAGTTAAATCTAGTTGGCGGCCGGTCACGAGTGGTGTTCCCCAAGGCTCAGTACTGGGGCCAGTCCTGTTCAATATCTTTATCAATAATCTGGATGAGGGGGTCAAGTGCATCCTCAGTAAGTTTGCAGACAACACCAAGTTGATCTGCTGGAGGGTAGGAAGGCTCTACAGGAGGATCTGGACAGGCTGGATCGATGGGCCAAGGCCAACTGTATGAGGTTCAACAAGGCGAAGTGCTGGGTCCTGCACTTGGCTCACAACAACCCCATGCAACACTGCAGGCTTGGGGAAGAGTGGCTGGAGAGCTGCCCAGCAGGAAAGGACCTGGGGGTGTTGGTTAACAGCCAACATGAGCCAGCAGTGTGCCCAGGTGGCCAAGAAGGCCAATAGCATCCTGGCTTGCATCAGAAATAGTGTGGCCAGCAGAATTAGGGAAGTGACCATTCCCTTGTACTCGGCACTGGTGAGGCCACACCTCGAATGCTGTGTTCAGTTTTGGGCCCTTGTGGTGGTGCATTTAAGTGGCTTAACCACTCTCCTGTGACAGCCCCTCACTACAAGGACATTGAGATGCTGGAGCATGTCCAAAGGGCAACGAAGCTGGTGAAGGGTCTAGAGCACAAGAGCGGCTGAGGGAGCTGGGGTTGTTCAGCCTGGAGAAAAGGAGGCTGAGGGGAGACCTCATCGCTCTCTACAGCTACCTGAAAGGAGGTTGTAGTGAGGTGGGGGTCAGTCTCTTCTCCCAAGTAACAAGCAATAGGATAAGAGGAAATGGCCTCAAGTTGCGCCAGGGGAGGCTTAGGTTGGATATTAGGAAAAGTTTCTTCACCAAAACGGCTGTCAAGCACTGGAACAGGCTGCCCAGGGAAGTGGTTGAGTCCCCATCCCTGGAGGTATTTAAAAGATGGGTAGATGTAATGCTTAGGGATGTGGTTTATTGGTGGACTTGGCAGTGCTAGGTTAACGGTTGGACTTGATGATCTTAAGGGTCTTTTCTAACCTAAATGAGTCTATGACTTTCCCTTTGTGAACCCATGTTGACTGTGCCTGATGACTGCATTATTCTTTAAATGCCTTTCAATAGTACCCACTGCTATCTTCTCCATAGCTTTTCCAGGAAGTGAGATTAGACTAAGAGATCTGTAGTTTCCTACATGCCCTTCCCTCACACCCTTCTTGTAAACTGGAATAACGTTGGCTCACTTCCAGTCAGCAGGGACCTCCCCAGGCTCCCAAGACCTTTGGTAGATGATTGAGAGGGGTCCTGCCATAACATCCACCAGCTTCTTCAAGTACTCTGGGCTGAATTCCATCAGGCCCCATGGACTTGTGAACATTCAGCTGATACAGATGGTCCCTGACAATTTCAGTGTCCACAAATGGAAAGTCACTGTTCCTGCACTCGTGGGCCTCCGACGCAGGGGACTGGGCAGCCCAAGGTCTGTCAGTTTTCTTAAAGACTGAGGCAAAAAAAAAAAAAAAAAAAGAGCCTTGAATGCCTCTGCTTTTTCTTCATCCGTTAGTCAGATGACCATCTTCAACAGGCATCAGTCCAATGTTTTCTTTAGACCTCCTCTTGCTATTAATGTACTTAAAGCCCTTGTTATCTGACATGGCACTGGCCAGTTTCAACTCTAATTGAGCTTTGGCCTTCCGTGTCTTCTCTCTGCAAATATGAACCACAGCTCTGTAACCTTCCTACGAAGCCTAACCTCGCTTCCAGAGATAATACAATTTCTTTTTCCTCTTGAGCTCCACGAGGAGTTCCCTGTTCAGCCAAGCTAGTCTTCCACCCTGCTTGCTTGACTTACAGCCTGCTCCTGTGCTTCTTAAAAACTGACCAGCATTCATGGACTCCTAAGCCCTCAAAAGCAGATTCCCAGGGTACTCTGTTGTATCTCTCAAATCAAATTTATTAAGCTTACTTCAAAATATTCTATTAATTACAGAACTGGTTCTCCTACAGTAACTGCAACATTCATTTCCCCAAATTGGGAGGGGATGAGGGAGAAATAAGTTACAGTACCCGCCACATAACAGAACTTAACTTGGCACTGGCCTGTCTTTATTCCAGCTTTAAGTACTACCAACAAGGTGGCTAGCTATGATGGAAGAAGTCAGATTTCAGATTGCCGTTACAGTACATACAGAATTAGATTAACCTATAGATCTTCAAATCAATAATATAAACAAAATACTGCAGTTAGCATGAATACATCACTGTTCTCACGTTTTGTAAATTTGTCCAGCCTCTTAGAATGGTTGTGAGGACAAGTACTACCATTAATGGATTCATTTATTCAAGGTAATATGAAATTTCAAAGCAGGGTCCAGTTCCAGATCTCTTAGGCCTCAGACTCATGTTTTTATCTCTAGAACTTACTTTTTCAAAGAAGAATCAAGATATCTTTTCTTTTACCTACCTGCAGAGTCACAGACTTTCTCAGAAAGTTCTATGCGAGCATAACGCTTTGCTTCAGGACCTTCTGTCTGCCCAGTTACACAATATCCTGCTGTTTTTCTCATTTTCTTATTCCAGATTATTGCCATTTTCTCTGGTAACTGAAAAACAAAACAGTACATGTAATCTGCCCTCTCCTACCTCTCATCTTCTGGCCCTCTGGCTTCCCTTTATATTTACTGCAAAGCCAGTACAGGATGTCTCTTAGTGTCCTTAACACTGTTGTCACTTAAGATGCAAACCCACCCTCCATGGCTTCTTATTCCCATCATCAGTTTTTCTGTAAGCAACACTGGGAGTTTCACAATGCAGGATGAGACAAAAAGTCCCTTAGTTCCTCTATTCTGCCTCCAACAGTGGCTAACACATGCTGCTTAAGAGAAAATACAAGGACAGGTCAGGCATAAAACAGAATTTCCTTTTCAAAAAAAGTACTCTTCCCAACTGCTAGTCATTTGCAAGACAACACCTCACTGAGCCACAGGTGGTTCTTTACATTAAATAGCCCTTAAAGTTGTTTTCTGGTGTTTTGGGAAGAGTGTGTGTGTACGTATGTTTAAGAATATACATGCATTGTTAGCATCCACAATAGTCTATGATCAGAAGTTCTACAGCTTAATAATTTACAGGTCAAGTATCATCTGCCTTGGTTGTTCTGAACCTGCAACTTGCCATTTTTATTTGATGCACCTTCACACTGCAAGAGGGTGAATAATCACCCCTTGCTTACCCTCTGTGCTGTTCCTGGTTTTGTAAGCCCTCATCATATCGATGTTGGTTAACTCTGTTCTTTTACAAACAGTTTTCTGTCATCTAAATTAGTTAATGAGCTTAAGTAACTGGTCCAACAGTAGTAAGACCCGTACAGGGCTGAAGCACTAGGGAGCAAGATATTTTGCTTTCAGCAATAGTGAGCCTGTTCAGCTCAGCTTTATGTGAAATCACGACCTCACCCTGTCCTTGGTCAGCTCAACAATATTTTCTCAGCTGCACAGAAACATTTTCCTTCCTGAAGGAAATTCTATTGGAATTGCTGAGGGCAGCATACTTCCTTTCAAGGATGTTTTCACCAGAGCAGGGTCTCCAGTATCCCAGAAGATGTAAAGGTCAGGGCAGTGGTTCTCTGAAATTGAACCTTCAGTTTGAAACACAACTTATAGCTTTAGGTTCACCCAAAACTGTTACTCAAAGGATAAGCAGCTTTTTAATCTGGCCCAGAATGGCAGACATGAACATGCAATATGAATAAATGAAGACTGCATGTAGCATGACTAACCATGAGGCAAGAGGCTCTAATAACAAAGGGAAGCACTTTTATCCATCAGCCACTTGCCTTCTGTCAGCTGCAGGGAAGAAAGTTGTGCTACAACCAGCTATTAAGCTGTGGTAACGCTGTAGAGCTCACTAGTACATGTTACTTCCATAAAAGCTGAATGAGCAACAGTGGTAGGCAACCTTGAGCGTCTTTTAGCAACAGAAAGCCATAACTGCCTCTGTGGTAGTAGACCCCAGCAGAGGCAGCAATAGAAACATTCCCAGGCTGCTGAGTTGATGACCATGCAGGTACTAGAAAATACATGAAGATAAATATCAGTCACGTCTTCAAAGATGAAACTGATCCAAGGCCCCTCATGTAGCAGTTTCTCTCATCAAGGACTCTTGGACACCATCCAGACTGCTCACTTAAGGATGGTACACCATTACAGGTGGGAAAGCAAGCCAAGCTGAAAACTGCTGCATCACAGTGGTGATAAACCTCTTTCAAATAAATTGCTTGAACTAATTCAAACATAAGCCATTGCTACAAAGCCTAACATCTACTAACTGAAGAGGATAAAGAGCAATCACATCAAAAAGTGAGGAGCAACGTATTAACCAGCATTTTAGAACTGTAGTTTTTGTTTGAAGCCAACCTTCTGCTCAAAGATGGTACTATTATACAGACAGTAGAGCTTCTGTGCCAGCTCCTCTTTATTTTTCTTGAAATACTTCACGTAGTGGGAAGCCGGATTTGAGAGATCTTGCAAGAAACAGCCAGGCACTGAGCACACCCTGAGCCTGCAAGAAAAGCCATAAAGCGGTTTACCGAAGTACAGAGATATCACATTGAAAAATAACGGCCACTTTATAGCCAATAAAGGTCTCTGGTGTGCTGCCACTGGCATAAACCTCTCCTGACTCTTTTCACTAGCTTGCCTTAATGAGGCATATGCTTATACTGTCATCTTCCCCCTTCAGGGGCATGAAGGGGCAGAGCTGTTGCAGTAGTTCTGCAGTTATTTTATTAATTCACAAAACTAGATTATGAGGACTCCTAAGTAGGAAAAAAGGGTGGCTCAGATCTTTGTGACACAGCGAGCCACAATTATACCAAAACTTGATCGATATATGAACAGCCCTAATGTGATCACCCACAATAAAGGTGTATTTTGGGAAACATAGCCAAAGATGTTCTGGGAATCCTCAGGAATTCATTCAGGGGAAGCAGATATTCCACCAGGATGACTAACTTCAATACTGCAGCATTCTGACAAAACATCAGCTTTGAAGACATTTAAAGCTTTTGTACTGGTATACACAAATATAAAATGACTAAAGAAAACATCACATGGCTAAAAGGCAGAATAAAGGCAGCTATCATAAATGAAAAAGACATTCTTCTGAAAAGCTTAAGCTGCATCCACATATAGAAAAATAAACATGAATTCTGCAAGTTAGAAGGATACAAGTCTAAAATATCAAGCCAAGCTTGTTAAAAGGCAAGAATTGGTTTTGATATATTGAAACAGAATCGGTTTTGATATATTTTTCAGAGGCAGGCAGCTGGATAGATAGAATCTGTAGGGCCAGCACACACCAGAAGTATGCTCTGCCAAGACAAGGAATAGCAAGAGAGCTAACATTTACAAAGAAGATTTGACATGTCAGATGTATTTGTCATCAATTCCTCTAAGCGGAGATTAGCTTATGTTCTTCCTGTCATACCCATACTGAAAGCTTTGACTTCCAGCTACTTAACCATTAACAACTACTGAATTGGTAGCAGAAGTTTCTAGGTACCAGAAAAATCAGAACGTCATCCTAGGCAAAATGCTTAGCATCCCTTTGTCCATCTATAATGGTCCTAGAACATAGTAAAGATGGAGAAACACTTACCTTTTCTCTGTCTTTGCTGACTGTGAGCAACTGACCAATTCATTCCTAGGAGTTCTTGCAGAAGTAATTATCCTGGAAGGTGTTTCTTGAAGTGAAATGGAATTTGGCCTTGGTGTCTTGACTCCCTCCCCTTTCAAGGGCTGCGCGTCTTCACAGGGTGGCTTGATGTTTTCTAGTTCAACAGAAAGAGTCGTACAATTACACGCTGTCAAAGAATCAGGAGCACAGATGTCGGCAACCAGGTAACAGACAACAGTGAAAAAAGTCGAATATTCCACCTCAACATACACACTCTTACTATGCATACTTGAATGCAAAGGCTTTTACAACTGATGGAAAGGTAATTTGCTGTTATATACTACGAAAACTACCATTCAATGAAGGAGTGGCAGACTCCAAACTTTCAAACATTCAGCTAGGAGGAAGTGGAGGGAAAAGCATTTGTGACCTCACTCAGGCATTTCTGTGACATTTCACCAATTCAAAATGCATCACCAGCACATTGGGAGCAGTAATGCAGAGACACCATTTGAACAAAAAAGTCATCCTAACCTTCTGTTGTGTACCGTAAGTCACATCGTTTGTTTCACAGGCAAGTTCTGATCAGATAGCTGCCTATTTCCCCAGTCCACGTCTGGACAGATTGCTAAAATGACTGTCCCTCACACCAGAAACTAAGGACCGCTTCAAGGTTTGCAGTTTCAGAAGATGTTCTCTCTGCTGGCTTTTCTATAACTGTTGCCCAATCTGGGCCACTTGTCTCCTTTCACTATTCAACCATACACAGAGAAGCTAATGCATCTGCCAGCTCACTTCTAGAATGTTTTCAAGACCACATTGACATACTCCAATTAAAAAAAAAAAAGTGCTCTTTCCCAGGGCATATTTCTATGCTGTCAGCTATCCTCTTCCATAGGTCTCCTTGTCCTGAACTGGTCCTTGTTAGGGAGGAAGGCACCCTGTGTTTACTCTTCTAGAAAGAAATTTGTTTTCACCTGCTCTTAACTTAGCAATAGTCCTCTTCCTCCTTTGCAGTCTTTCAGTTGGAGCTCACTTCAGTTAGTCAAAGGAGAGAAGGAGCTATTTATTTAGGAAATTCTCATTATAAGCAGTATTTTAAATAAAATAAAGTCAATTATAAATCAAAATACTAAATTAACAGCATCTAAACAGCTCAAAATTTCAGTCTTACCAAAATGACAGCTTCACATTAACTACTATCATACATAAAAAAATTAGTTAACATCATTCAAAACCACCAATCAGCTTTGTTTTCAGAACAATTTTAAAACCTAAAAATGCCTACAATTATAGGAAAACGATAGTGAAAAACTTAAATCTTGATACCACAAGACTAGTAGAATCACTTTTCAGAATGCTGAGAGGAAGAATTTCTGATTGCATCAAATTCAATTGCAAGACAAGGGGTTCTAAAGCATATGCCACACAAATGAAAAGAATGAGGCAATTAGCACTACCATTGCTGCCAATAGGTAGCTTGCAAGTTAGCTAAGAACAATTGCTTACCTATTGAGCTTGGCTGGTAGACAGTTTTACTTGTGCTTACGATTGATTTTCGGGGTATACTTTGTTTCCTTATCCGTTCTATTAATGATTCAAATTCATCATCTGAGCTATCTGATTCTACCTCTGTCCTCTGTCGTAGTGCCGCAGTTAGCACTTTATTTCCTGTACTGTTTTCATAGCTTGCTTCTTTCCTTCTAACAAGTAAGTCTGGACTGCCTCTGGAAATTGACTCTTTCAGATTCTGTGGAGGTGGGACTTTTATGCACCTCCAACTCTCTTTCAAGTCTTTCACTCCCCCTTTTTGGTAGTCATGCCATGAACTTTCTATAAAGACACAATCTTCAGTGTCACTTGAAGCCTCTGGATACTGCAATTCTTGGCAGCAGGAATTTTTCTTTCCAGAAGTCATCAGCTTCTTTGGGGTCTGAAGATCCTTCTGTGCTGCAATTCAAAAGAAACAGCTGAAAGTTTTGGTAATTTCATTTAGGAGACCTGCCTTTGTCTTAACACAAAAAAATCCCTTGAAAGATAGGAAAATACAAAGAATAGAAAGATATCTTTGCATTTTCTTTATTACACCCTGCTCATTTACCATCATACTATCATACTAAATGGAAAGCCACACTGAAAGATGTATAAAAAAAAGTAGCTTAAACCCCAGGTATGTGTACATCAGCCACCAGGCCTACCAATCCTGAATAGGTAGCTAGCGCTGGCATAATCTTCATTCCCAACACCAAAAGGTACGTGCATGTAAGAATAAGGTTGAACGTTTCCTATTAAAGTTCTATAAAACCGCCAAGTGAAGGGTGACTTAAAAAAGTAAGCCTTAGCTGATTGGACCATAGCCTACAGCACAAAGCACACACTTGCCAACAAACAAGGCTTCTGACTTCTCAGATTTGACCTATCAAGATCAAGGGATCATGTCAGATCTATTGGTGACTTTTTTTTTTTTTTTATGATGCTTCTGGTCTACTTTGCTTCCCCCATTGCCCCTCCAGAAACGATTCCATTAGCTTTTTACAGTCTGCAGCTGGCATACATGTTTCAGTATTGACATTCACACCAGCTGCAAGAGATCCTACCCTTCTTGATCTGGGGTCAGAGCTTCTTCAGGTTCACATGAGATCACTGTTATCATCCCTCATCTACTAGAATTCTATCACCTGATCACTGGCCTAGTGGCTGTGTCAAGAATTCCAGAGCCCTGTTCACTCCTTCTAGGAAAGTCCAGTTCGCTCATATCAATGAGAAGCGTGCCAGATACATTCAGAGCCTGGCTACAGGTAAGTAAACCAAGGCACTTTCCATCCCTTGGGGAAAACAGGGTTCCTCTGCTCAGACAAGCACTGAAACTCCTCAAGTCATGGTTTGCTGGAGCGTCTTGTAGGCAGTGTTAACACATAGGACCTTGGCTAAAGAAGCTCCAAATTAAAGGACCCTATCTGTGGCTCTACAACACCCATAGGCAAGACTGGCCTGATTGCCAACATCTGCATCAAAGGTATCTATCTTAACAACAGTTACCTCCTTTCTTTACCCAATGACTTTTGGCCACAGAACGAGCTGGTACAGCCACAGGAATGCTGTTTTGCATAGCCTAAGTCCTCTCTCCACAATGATCATTCCATATTTGCAGCTCAGTCTAATCAACCATGAGTTGCTACTCTTTTCACAGACCCAAATACTAGCAGATAGTCCACAGTATCTGCAGACTTACAGCAATGCTTCAAAATGTACACCTGTCAGAACAGTATGACCACGCTTTCCTCTTACCCCCAGAGGAAACAGAAAAGCCTCTCCTCTGTTACCCTCAAGGAAGAGACAAGTGGTCTTATGTTTAACAAGCTCCCTCAGAAATTTGAGCTCAGCAATGAACGTTATCTTTCTACCCATTAAAATTTCTGCTTCATATTTGCTGTTGGACAATTACTTGCCATTCTTTGCTGTGCTCTTTCTCACTTTAAAGTCCAAGAAGAAATCATCTGAGTCATCAATTAAGTCCTTCAAACTGTAAAACAAGCAAATAATGTGAAAAAGGTAGGCACAAGCAGGAAAATAGAAAAGTAAATTTGCCTTACTAAAAAAGCAAACCAAAAAAGCCACCCAGTATAGCATTATCAGTTGCTCACAGCAAATGTTACCAACTACATCCATTAACAGGCATGGCAATAAAGCACGTACACCTCCACACACCCCATTTTACATTTGACCTGAACATACAGATTGAACACGTAACAGTTCTTCTGTCTGCGCTCACTTCTATACATGTATCTGCCTATGAATCACTAAAACTTTTGATCATTTTTCTGTATTCTGAATAGTAGACATGATACAAAAAACTAATATAAAAACACTGAAAACTCATTAATTACAGCACCCACCTTGCATCTGCCTTTTTAGTAAAAGATTTGGGAGTCTTCGTTCCACCTAAAACTGACACAAGATTAATTAAGAACAAGGTTCTGTTTCTTTTATTATGTATTTTTTAAGAGGAAAGTCTGCAACTAGTAAATATTCAGTCTAAAGTTAAAAAAAATAAGAATCCTTTATATGTCCAGCTCTCAGTTCCTCAAAGCTGACAGCAGCTGTCTAGCATTTCCTTCATTATTCAATTCTTTCCCAGCACAAAGCCAGATAAGAAGTGCTGTTATGTATCTTGGATTATCCAGCATAGCCTCCTCATATATGTGGATCACTGGGGGTGGAATTGAATGGGTTTATCAATATTTTCTCCAAGCATTTCAATGACTGCAGGTAGTAATTTTCCAACTGCAAAGAGGTGTCCATATGCTTATTCCACTAAGTGACTCCAAAAAAACGTTCAAACAAAATGGTAACAATAATACCCCACTGCAGAACTGCAATTCAATACTACTTCTCAGAAATAAATACATTTTAATCACTCCAGGAATATTGTGGTGACTGCTAAACACGAAAACATGGTTCAGGCAGCGGTACTGCACATGCTTGAAGTAGTGACTCTTGAGGGATTATCAGAAATGCCATCAAAGTTTCACACACCATCATGGGAGATTCAGGAAAGTTGAAGGGGAACAAATTTCATTGAAGCATAAATCAGGCTGGGGAGAAGGGAAACAACTGTCCCTTCTTCAGAGCACAATGGGCCAAAATAGCAGTTAAGGCGCGTTTCTTCTCACAGTCTGAAGCTGCATGCATGACTTCAGTGGGATTATAAACTTTTGCACTATGCCATAAGTCCAAAACCAGAAGATAGGTTTGCTTCATAAAGCTTTTATGGCTGATTGGTAGATTCTGGTACCAGGAAGAGCAGCTGAGCTACACCCAAATGCTACCCTGACAGCACACTAAGTTAAAAAGCATAGGATGGGACCAAGTGCTGTCCTCTTTGAAGAGGAGCACAAGGCTGGGGGCAGGAGGCAAGAATTCAAGACCTTGAAGCTGAAGAAGTATTTGGGGTAATAATTATTTTCAGTTTTAGCACTCAGAAGTCTTCACCACTACCTTCATTACAAAAGAAGTAAACACAGCATCTGCTGCCTTCCAAGCCACTACATCAAGGTGACTCACTGAAGCACAAATGGCCAGCAGCCTTCCTAGATGATCGTAACCACAGTGTTCCTAGACCATGAAGCAGCACCAAACTAATAAGGCTGACAGCTGGTCACAGGAAACCAAAAGCTTACAGAAAAATATGATTCGCTACTTAATAAATCAATTTTCTTTAGTTTCTTGTCTCTTAGCACCTATTTTCATTTCACTCTTCCCTACAACTGTCTCTATAGTAATAGTACGGCAATAGAATAGCTTTGCCAATATCCTGCTCCAAGCCCCAACTAGTTACTCTCAGCTACCTTCCATGCCAGAGCTGACACATGACTTCAGCCTCAACAGCCTCCTAGATGGAAGAGGCAAAAGGAGTAGAAAAAAAAGAGCAGACTGTGAAATATTTAAGTTTAAAAAAATTATAGGAAAGTGAGCAATAACCTAATGAATAGACAGTATTGAAATATTTATCAGATTTAAAAGCCCAGAGGCAGTGCTGGAACTACACGCAGCACATTTTAATTCAAGTGGATGTAAGTAGTAAGGCTTGACAATCCTTAAGATCATTCACATGGCACTGAGCTGGAGGAGAGCATGAACTCTAAAGTAATGAGAAATCTGCTTTAAAAGCAGCTGGACTAACACAAGAGTGATACGCAAAAGGCAAAATAAACAGATACAACTTGTTGCCTTACCATTTCTACCATCTCTGTTCAAATATTGAATATGTAATGAGGAACATATTGCAAGATATACAAACCTTTAAATTACTTACCAGTCTGAAACCCACTTGAGGTGTGGTAGAGCCATGATTAGTCCATCTAAGGAATGAGCTAAATAGAACTCTTGCAATAGGAAAAAAACCAGCGCATACTCAGCTACCCTAGCACAAAATGATAGTCATAACAGCTATTACCAAAAAGAAAAATATGAGTATCAGGTTTTGCATGCACAGGCTAAACAAAGTCAGGAAGTTATGCACAGCAGAAGCCACCACGTAAAATTTAGTATTCAGTTCCATCTTACAAGACCTTGAGCCACTATGAAAAGCCAAAAACATCCTTCCGCCTGGTTAAGACTCATGCAGCAAAAGCCATGACACATAAGAGGGAATTCTGAGTAGTTTAGATGTATGTTTCGAACAGTATTCAAAGATGCTCCATAGACTAAGAAGGAAGCAAGTGATTGACGGGGAACAGACAAAACTGAGGCATCAAGAAAAAGTGATGCAAGGCAAAAAGCATCCAAGATTGAGACATGAGATTCAAGAACGCTCACTGTGGCATACAGCTACCAACACCGCACTGCAAGGAGAAAATGTATTTTGCAGCAGGAGCAATGAAAGAAAATCATGCATAAAACCAACTTCACTGTAACTAGATGGAAACGTGTCCTTTTCATACTCTTTCAAAAAACAAACTAACATATGCTATTACTTACACATTTCAAATTCATCATCACTGCTAGAAGAGAAGTACAGGGCATAGCTGCAAAAAATGAAATGCAGAATAGTATCAAGAACATTAGGTCAACGGCAAGTAGATCTGCATCTCTACTGGTCTGAAATACCTGTGAACACTGAGAACCAAATATATACTGAAAAAACACTGAACATCTCAAGCTGAACTGTTTTAAATTATTTAAAATAGAAATAGAACTTGTATATTAAAATTTATAACAACCATTATATGTTCAATATTCAAACAGTAATCAATCGCTATCAAAGTCTGAAAGACTGAACTGTTCGGAGACACAGGCTTAGGACATTACATTGGTTTAAGTTCAAATTGGGTGTCAGAATTCAGAAGGGAAAGAAAGCTTGTTTCTCATCTTACACATGGTTTATGATCAGGTAGAGAACGCTGTGTTGCATTAAGTCTGAAACCTCAAAACATGCAACAATGAGAAACAAGCTGCTTTCGTATGAAGTGCACCTTAATATAGCTACTATGATTATTTAGCAAACTGCAGTGGCTTTCATAAAGCTGTTTTAAGATACACGATGGATACACTACCACTTAGACTGCAATTCTCATGCAAATGTAGAGACAAGCCATAATGCTCTTACCACATTACTTATTTCATTTTCTGACAAAAACCAAACATTAACAACTTGAAAAATACACTATACAATTACTTAAAAATACGAAGACAGCTTTTTTTAATTAAAGTTACCCAAACCTTAAAGACTATAATTCTGAAACATGCTAATACTTAGTAATTATCATAAAACAATTGAGAGCGTAATCTAAAGTTACATTTATATACGATCAATAAAAATAACGAGGGACGCGAGGACCGGGCCTGCTGCCGCCCCCTCACCTGCCGCCCCGTCGGCCCTGGCCCCCTGCGGCCGCTCTCCCTGGGCCGCGGCCGCCTGAGGCCAGCCCGCAGCAAGAGCCTGAGGGCCCGCCGCCGGGGGGTCCCCCGGCCCCGCTCCCCGCCCGCCCCCGGCGCTGACCGCCTGCGGGGGGGGTGGCGGCGGCGTGGCGCCCCCCGCGGCCCTCAGCGCCCCGCGGGGCCTGCGGGCGCCTCTGCTGCGGCGGGGCCGCGTCCCGTGCCTCCTCCAGCTGCAAAGGAACGAGAGCGTGAGCGTCCCGCTGGGCCCCGGGACGGGCCGGGGCGGGGGGAGAGGGGGCTGGCGGCCCCCGCCACACCACTGCCCGCTCCATCCCGCTTCAAACCGCCCGCGCCCCGCCGCAGCACTTCCGGGGCACCGGGCCAGGCCGCATGCGCGGCGCCCCGCGCGGGACGGGAGGGCGGGGCCAGCCCGCCCCGCCCGCCGCTCCTGGCGGCGGGGGAACCGGCACCGGCTCCAGCCGAGCGGCGGGTTCGGCCACGGCTGAAAGGGCCGTTACCCGCCGCGCACTACCACCGCTGCGGCTCACAAGGGAGGGTGCGAGAGCGACTGCAGCCAGGCTTCCTCCTCGGGGCACGCAGGCAGCGACGGCACCCCACCGCCGAAGGGGGTGCTGCTCCTCGGGCAGGGCACACCCGCACCCGCGGGTGACCCAGCGGCACCGGGCAGCAGCACCTGGCAGACGCCGGAGTCTCAAGCGAAGTACAGCCAGGAGACAAACTCACCTGCCACACATCAGCAACAGCCCTAGCACCATTAGCAAGGCTGGCACTCATTTCAAATTGCAGTCCTTGACCCGCCACAGAGATTTAGGAGTTGGGGAATGCTGCTGTTGCGTATTCAAAACAAAAAAATACTAATTTACACATAGGCCATGACCTTCAAGGTACTACAGAGTTTGACCTGAGATGACAGCACTGCGAAGGCCAGAAGAAACAAGCTGCTGTGAGGCCCCAAAACACTTCAGAATCAAGCATGCACACACCCCAGAGCTGTCATGTTTGGGTGGGTCTAGTCTAACCTAGTGGAAACAAACATCTATGTACAAGACCTACACTTAACCTGGGATTACTTCTGCTGAAATAAATAGCATTATTTAAAACAAAATTACAGAAAGGAAGATGAAAGGCGAGCAGTTCAGAATACTTTTCTGACAGCAGCACAAGAAGGGCAGCAGAAAACATGAAACACTGGTCAAATCAGTCAAACTGGCAAACCAAAGCTTTATTTTTTGTTTAAAGTCTTTGCTACAGTACCTAGGACTGCACCTCTATACATAATTAACAATCATTCCTGAAAGATCTGTATTTGGCACCAGTTTGTGTTTACCTCAAACACTTGTGGGGAAGATTAATTTCAAATCAAATTTGGTTTTTCAACAGAATAGGAGCTGCCATCACGAAGCCAATTAGCTGAGTTATTAGAGAAGCTTAAAAACAAAGCAAAAAACCAATGTCCTTATCTAAACCAACACATCACAGAGAGCTCCAAAACAGAGGTCAAACATTAAAAGGCTGATATAGGCTTAAGTGGTTTATAAAACCTATAAAAAAGACTACACCAGCAAATATGCCCTTTCAGTCCACACAGTTTAGAAATTAATGCAGGGAGCAACACTCACTAGCTGGAAATCTTGGTATATGTGTGGTTCTCCCATGACGACAGGAGTACCCAAAATCAAATGTTAAAACGCTCCAATTCCCAATCCACATAAAAGGAGAGAGATTCATAGGAAGATTAAATCAATCCATGAAATCATAATTGGTTGGGCAGTTCAAACTTCCCCCAGCAACCACTACATCACTCATACACACAGGCTCACGTGTACACGGCTCAATCCCATTCAAATTCCTCATGGAATAAAAGGATCCCAGGCTCTATTGAGTCTTTCCCTATCATGCAAGAAATAAATCTGGCTGTGCTTTAATCACCATCATGTATTACTTCAGCCACAGAGTACCAGGCAGATTAAGTAGAAATGCACAGTTTTTAGCTCATCATCTCTGCAGAAGTGTTTGAGAGGCTCAGTTTCTGGAGAGTTCTGGGTGGGCACACAGTCTCTCTTCATGCAGACTCACTAGCCTCTACTGGTTTAATCATGTGGTCCGGTTTGTTGCCAGCAGCATAGTGATCCCACATTTGAAGATAAAGCCGCTCCAGGTCCATTGTGTACTGTTTCGTGTTGAACAAAGGACTGGATATTCTCTGCTTCCAGACTTTGCCACGTATTTTTTTCAGGCTACAAAAAGAATTAGAGCAGTCACAAGAGGTTCCAAACACTTCATAATATTGTTCACTTTTGAAATCTACTATTTTCAGCTAACCCAGAACTGTCAGTGTTTCAGAAACATCTGCTCCCCCACTTCTACGAAATTCATATTGCTGTTTCATCCCCTCATCACTTCTGATAGACCAGCATGACCACTTCAACTCAGAAGAGTTATGACATTAACACATTAACTTGTTGCATTACCTGTACTGCAGTAACTTTTTACAGCGCAATTTTAACTTGCGGTAAGTGACAACTGCTTAATCTTCAATTGAAAAAGAACAAAAAGTGAACTATTGCATTTTTTACCAGGTAAGAGCCTGCACATGAGCAATTTCTTCAGAACAGGCAGCATTGTTACTCAATTGGGAGCGCTGTTAAGTTTACTGTAAAAGCAGAAGCTGAGTTAACTGCAAGACAAGAAACTTCTAGATGAGGATTGCCTAGCTATTTTAAATATTAATGTATCTACAAGATTAAAACTACTGATAAGTCTCAGCACCATGCCCAAATATAGCACTTTACATTCTTCATGTTACCACATTACACAGTACAAGTTTGCTTACTATTCCAGATCAGTTCCCAGTTTCACAGCAATATCCTCATATTCCTGTCTACTTTTGGCAATGAGCTCAAGACAACCCAGGCAAGTAAGCTGGGAGGCAGCAACTCGTGATGCAAGAGTCTCGCCTGTTTAAAAAAAAAAAAAAATTGGTAACAGGAGTAAGCTTGTCAAGTAACATATTGCAGAGTCTGCCTCTAAAAGACACAACAAAGTTTGCTGGGCTTGTTGTCTGTTATTAAAAAATTAATAATATTCAAACCTATCTGTTCTACATAGGTTCCCCACTGCGTTACCTGGCATAGTGACCATTGGAGTCCCAGCCCAGAGTACATCCATCCCAGTTGTGTGCCCATTGCAAAGTGGAGTGTCTAGACAAACATCAGCCAATTGCCCTCTCCTCACGTGTTCTTCTTTGGGGGCAACAGGAGAAAAGATGATTCGGTTTTGGGAAAGACCCAAGTTTTGTGCGTATTGCTGAATATTGGGTTCTCCTACAGCTGGGAAACGTAGCAGCCACAGCACGCTGTTCGGAACTCTTTTTAGGATCTATAACAAAAATAAAGAAGCAGATACAGAAAGTTCAGTCAGAAACATTTCCTTTTCCGAACAAGAGATTACCACATACCGAAATGAACCAAAAGGCATAGTCATTCAATATTTTAATCTTCTGAGGTATAGAGCAGGAAAACTAGGATTGCATTTCTAATCCTACTGAAAGAGACAGCAACTCTGAGCAACAGTTCATAGAGCAGTACTAAGTCTTGAAATTTATGATGCCATTTCTTCATAGGCCCATGCTATGGAATATAAAAAGATTACCCCTCAAGTAACTCTCAGCAATACACTATAAACTGGACCACTCAGTGCTCAGATCTGTCAATCTACCAACTGCCAAGGCCAGTTATGACTTAATTTTGCAAACTAGGGAAGACTAAACTTCTTTCACAATGGAGTACCAGCATACTTAAGCTGTCCAAGACGTAATTTTTCACTGGCTAGAAGCACAGATGTGATTTGAAATCAATCTGAAAAATTCTATATTCTATTAACACTAAGTCCTGCAATATGAGCATTATAAGGATTCCAACGTCTCGGGGTCAATGTTTTCCACAGAACAATTACAGTCTTAACTTGCATGAAGTTTCTGCTAACTCGAACAGAACAGCTATGTTCCAGAAGTCTGACCTTAGCTTTTTTATTAGATACAGATACTCACATTAGCCCACATCTGTAAAGTGGAAGGATCAATCTTATACAGCTGATTAAAGTTACAGTATACAACAGCATCCTCTGGTAAGCCATACTGAGAACGGGTAGTAACAATTATAGTTCGTGGAACTTCTTCGCCAGTTGCTGCTTTGTTGTTAATCTGAAGGAAAAAAAAAAAAAAAAAAAACCAAACAGAACAGCTATTGGAACACTGAAATGGCAGGGAACAAGACTATGCCCTGAGGAATCGTCCCGAGACACACTGCAACATTTGTTAGCATCGTAAGTTACTATAAGCATATCTCTGGTTTTATTATAATAAACCAAAATTGTCTACTTACCTGTAACAAGAATTTAACTGGTATGTGTACACGCTTGTGGATGCCCCAATGTTGCAACCACCAAGGCACAAAACACTGGGCATTTTCATGCCCTTGCTATATCTCCCTGGAATTCCAAGTAACTCGAATAATTGGAAAGAAGAATCGTATAAAGAGCCATTACACATGGACTCGTCCCCTCCTCAAGGTCACTTCATTTCCTCGAGACCAAAAAATGAAATTAAGACTTCAATGAAGAATAAAAGAGTATTTAGAAAGAAAAGGGGTTTTTTGGTTTGTTTGTTTTTTGTGGTTTGCTTTTGGGGTTTTGTTTTGTTTTTAAGGTAAAAGACAATAGGCACAAAATGAAGATGCAGACTAATATGTAACTGATAGACTGTGAGGAACTAGCTGACAAGGAAATAATGGGAAATGCTGAAAATCAGACTAGAAGAGTAATTAATGAACTTTCAAAAAAGAATGGATCTTACAGCCTTCACAAATAATAGGAATATGCAAAAGACAGCAGAGGATGAAGTTGGGATACTCAGCGTACCATGCAAGAGTCTTGATGATTAGTAAAATGGAAGTATGATTTTTTTTTTATTTTTTTTTTTAGTAGTAACAGGTAATGGTGGGACAAAGAGACAAAAACATCTAAGCATACTGTTGGCAAACTTGACATGAATGACAATGACTCACTGTCACTGATTCCATTAGAAGATGCACAAGATAACTTAGTTCAACAAAACTTGGTAAAAGTGCTACTTATCCAGGTCACTGAGGAGACCTCAAAAACACAATGCACAGTTCTCATCAACCTATGCCCAAAAGTAACTTATATCAAATTAGAACAAGCACAAGGAAGGGTTATATTAGTGTGATCAAAAGACAGAAATCCTGTTTTAGACGTGCACCAACAGAGCTCAGATTGTTTCATCTTGGTGGCAGAGTGCTAAGACAAGAATTCTCTATTATTTTCAGAGGACAACAATTACAGAAAAAAATGCTAATAAGCTTACTGACCAAACTAAGACATAACCTACTACCAACTTAAAGGAAAGTCTCAGCTGTGAACAAAAGAACTCATAAAAAGAAACCGAGGCATGAGATTATGGATAGAGCAGTGATAATAAAAGGTCTCATAAAATGACATAAGAGAGTCTCCTGAAGGACTGTAAACTGAATAAAATTCACAAGTCAAAAGAGTTAAGCCAATTTCAAAATATGGTATTTTTAAAAAGGAAGATCTGTTCTGCAAAGCAAGAAGTATTAAACAAAACCAGTAACTGTCACTATCACTAAAATCCCATGAACTGTTAAGCACTGAGAGGTGGTGGTATAGTGCATAGTTCAGAAAGATGGAAGGAGATTAATAAACATTGTTGAGATACAGTGGAATAACTTTGCCTGTATTACCCAGCAATTTTTTTCTAAAGGAAAAACACAACTGAAACTGGGTAACAGCTCACAAATGCCCTGTAGGCTGCAGGCAATGAGCAAATCTTGCCTTCAAATTCTGAATAATCAAGTGTCATCTTTATGCAACAAGATTAAATTTCTTTGGACCTCAGATACCTCTTGATATAACCCCTCTGTCTTTGGGGGGAAAGATCATCTTCCAGTGTATCTGTGGCTTAGAACAACATTTGCAAGTTTCCTTCAGTATGAGAACTAAACAAATCAACATGACAGAAGACAGACATTTGCTTGGAGGCTTTTCTTCCTTGTTATGTTAGAACATGCAGATATAACATAAAACTCAAGAGAACAGCATCTTGAAGTGCCTCACCTGAGTAGTTGCTAATCCATTACTGATGTTGAATCCATTGATAGTTATCTGAATTTGCCCACGATTAATCATCTCAATCACAGCTTCTGCAATTGTGTTCATAGGAATGACTGGCATACTGAGGGCGGCATTACCATCTGCATTGTCACAACTGTCAGGACACTTCATCTAAGATAAATCACATAAGCATTAGAGAAAGTACTAGCTTCGGTATCTAAGACTGAACACACAAAGGAGTAGCTCTCACCTTAACAATCTTGACATCGGGGAGGCTGTCAAGGAAAGCCTTCAAGTCAATGCCATTCAAAACAATTCTGTTATCATAAATATGACCATTGGACTTGAAATCAATGACTGCTTTTTTCTGTTAAAAAAAAAAAGTTTTAAAAAAGTTACAAGATCCCTTACCAAGTACTATACTAAGTGCCATTTTATAAGGACAGCTATGGAAAACACCTACTTTTCTTGCCCTATCTTCCTACATACCTTCAGATGGGGGAACATGTTGGCGTGGTCTCCAATAAAGAAAGTGTTTGGCATGTAAGCTAATTTCTCTGAATACTGCTCAGCCACCTCAACTGGAGAAGTTTCTTTATCTGTGATGATGTAGTCCATGAACAACGCCCCACTGGTTCCAGGATACCCTAGCCACATTGCCTAAAACACAAGAAAGCAAGACTCCAGTCCCAGATGCGTTGCAAAAATAAAGTTAAAAATCAACACATTTTAAGTTAAATTTTCCACCTACAGATTCAAGTTCCTTCTTGTGCTTTATCAACTGAAGAGCAACCACTAACCCCAAAAATTTCCCTACCGAGACAGTGAGCAGTCCAAGGATGTTCTAAATCCATCAAGCAAAGGGCCAAAGTATCCAACTATGTGCAGCTATAGCCAGAATAGTGATTACAGCTTCTCTTAGCTGAGACGACTTCCGTAGCCTAGAGTGACTCTGATTCAGGCTTCTCTCATTCTCTTTCCATAGGCATTTTAGAAAATCCTTAGTCAAAAAAATAACTCTGACATGATTCTGACTTATTCTAACTAGAATTTCACTAAGCCTAAAGAGATTAAAACCAACAACTCATTTCCACAACTGCTTCAAATACCCTTTCTTTGTTCTCACTAATGCAAGAAAGCCAGCGGTGTACAGGGACCTCATAGAATTAAGGAGTTCTCTTGCAGGACAGTCAACTGCCAATAAAGCACATAAAAAAACCAAACTACTCTGCTTCAGCAGAATGATCCTATTTGCCTCACATATGCTAAGCCCTAAAAAGTCTTTCGCTTACCAATCAACATGAGCCTTCAACGTTTTTTCCACTCTGCCAGAAGAAAAACAGAAACTCTTCCTACTCACAAGTGCTTTTTTGGAAGATACAGAGCCCTCTAACTTAGTTACCTGAATAGGTGCTGGTCTCAGGGCAAATAATTCATTTCGGGCTCCTTTGGTGTAACCATTCATATTAATGAGAATGTGTATCCCATCCTGATGGATGCGGTCTGCTGCTTTTCCGTTACATGGTATCTGAAGAATAAATAAATATATAAATAAAAAGTTATTTTTGTTTTCAGTCTTTCAGTAATAAATGTGGTTAGTCATCAGTGTACCAATGGATAAATATCAACTGCATAATTTAATTTAGGTGAGACTTAAATATCATTACTCCTGGTTTTACAGAGATATGTCCTCAACTCAATCAAAAAAAAAAAACCCTGTTGAAGCTAAGAAAAACCTAAGTTTGCTAGACACAGTTGAAGCAGTTGCTGACAGAAATTTTAACTGTGCTACTTGAAGATTGCCTCCGCACATTCAAGTCAGAGGAGTGATACCTAGCATTGCCAAGCTCAGCAAGTCATGCAGAAAAATATCACAAATGGACCACAGAAGAAACTTCAACCACCACTGAAACTGCTTCAGTTCTTGGCTAAATCAAAAACAAAGAGCGGAACTTCACAAAAGGTATTACCAATGACTTTCAAGAACAGCAAAGCCTTGGAAATTACAATGTGTCTCTTCCTGTCTAATACAGAAAAGTAAACAATTTTCAAGTTTTAAACTCCTCCAAGAATTAATTATATAATTAGTCATTACCTACAAGCAGATTAAAGAAAATAGATATCTCTAGTTCAGCAGCAGTAAAACAAAAACCAAAGGCTAGAAACTGAGGCTGTACAAACCAGAACAGCCCCACCACCACTACTCCTGTAAGGCTAATTAATGATCAAAGCTCAGGTAGGGCAAGTGGTAGATTCCCAAACTGAGGTAATACAGAGAAATTACTTCAAACTGAAGACCGAGAGTAAGCCAATTAACTACTCTACAGCTACTGCTAATGTTGACTCACTGTACAATTAATATGCACCATAAAAGTACTTCATTTTTGTAAAAAAGGAAAGCTATTTCATATTTTATAGCAGGGTAAATGCATGCACATAGGCAGTTATCTCTCTGAGTGGACAACAATCTGAATTACCATCTTAATTTAACTTTCAGTAAGTTACACTACTAATGCAACAGATCACAGCAAAGTGTTTCCACCTGATTCTCCTGTACAAATCTCTTAAAGAGTTGCACTGTAACCTAAAAATACGAGTTTGATGCCTCAAGAATTTTAAATAAGAAAACTCAGTGTATCACTCTGGGCAAAGGAAAGAATTTTTCCTAGACAGCTGTTAAGTGCAACAACAAATATGAAATTGCTGCCCTGTTTTACTATGACCCAGGGCTTTCAGCATCCACAGCTGCAAAAGCCGCGGGGGTGGACTGCTTTCCACAAACATAACTGAAGCTCATTATTCTAAAAAAGTATTTTAAAAGATCAAGATCAACTTTGCAAAATCCATCTCAAAGAGCAATTCTGCTGACATCAATTTACCATTTTTACTTATGAGAGCAGGTTCTGAACAACACAAATTTAAAAACTAAAGGCAAGTTTTATCTATCACCTAATCTGGGACTGTCTGTGTGCCAATCCAGTTTCACTATTAATGTACACTGATTATCCCATGTTGCTTTAGGGTTTTGCCAGCTATCTTGAGATAGTGTAACAACTCCTTGACTTCTACGTATACTGAACTCCCAATCAGTTTTCACATGGAACTTAAAAAAAAACCAACAGAACCACCTGAGTATGTTACCAAAGCAGCCTTTTGATAGAGGGGCAAAATCCCCCCGTTAATCATTAAGCCTCTGTCCTGCTTCACTGGAGTAAAGCAAGCTTAAATATACTTGCAGTTGTGGCATCTTGACTTACCCATGACATTTAGATATGACTATTATCTTAAGACCTAATGAAACAGTTATTCAATATTGCTAATATTACTTTTTAATAATCTCACAGAGGTCACGCAATAAGCACTGCATCCCAGGTAAGGCATAACACCAATACATCTACAAACTCCAAAATTCTCAAGACTAACATCAGCCTAATTCAAGAAATGATTGCAACTAAAAATCTCAAACTACAGACTGATCTCTCTCTTCATTTAGGTTTCCTAAAAGGTCACTGCATCAAAAAAGCTCACCTGAGATAAGTCAATGAAATGATTTGCTTCAGCCATCACTTTTACACGGAAGTTTGTACCATCATCAGGACTCAGGGCATAGCAGAATACCTAGAATATGAGGCACCAAAAATCGAGTATCTGCAACAACTTGTCAACAAAATAACTTTGCTATAAAGCATATGGTATTGCAATTTTAAGTTACGAGCTAAGCAAAATTACATCTAGCTTCATACAAATGATATTTATTTGTGTTGCTTTTACCAGTTGAGAAAGTAAAAAAAAAAAGGGGGGGGGGGGTGGGCAGGGCAGGGGGAGGCGCTGGGCATTTGACATATTTACACCAGGCCCTAGTTTTACTTAAGTTTGGGTGCTAGAGCATGGCACTGCATCTTGCATAGACATATATACAATCTTCCCCTCAGTGCAAGGTAAAGTCATTTTAACAAATGGATTTGCATAAGCATTGAATTCTCCAAGAACGCCTTTTACAAGACACGTTTAAATTTGTAATTCGTGATATTCATAATTATGACTCCGGTTGAACAGACAAGCTAAGCCTTGGGGAAGATTTTTAACAGATTCTTTAAACAGTGACAAGTTCTCTCCAATTAAGAAACTGCACATATATCTGAGAAACTCAAGCTTGATAAGGTTATGTAAACAGACATCTTCAGTTAACCTAGCACATACAGATACAGAACAAACAGAACCAACATGCAGAGAATTTATTATCTTGCAGGACAAGAGCATAGTTTTAGTAAAATAAGATGCAACTTCTATTTAGTATTTAAATTAAGCTCTGTAGAGCTTTATAAACCCAGAACAAGAAAGACTGCCCTTTGTCTTAAGCTGATTCAAGGTTAAACGGTATGTTCTCCTCACACCCCATGTACTCAGACCACCAATTTAATTGTTTCATGAAAAAAACTGCTTCATAGTAACACTTCCGATAACAATTCAAGCATATAGCTTTGCCACAAGGATTTCAGACTACAAAGACTTCACAACCAGGAAAAAGCAAGAAGGTAGTGGAAAAAAAGCCCAAAACCAAAACAAAACAAGATTAATAATTATAGAATAGCTTAGGTTGGGAAAGACTCTTAAGATCATAAAGTCCAACCGTTAACCTAGCACTGCCAAGTCCACCAATAAATCACGTCCCTAAGCATTACATCTACCCATCTTTTAAATACCTCCAGGGATGGGGACTCAACCACTTCTCTGGGAAGCCTGTTCCAGTGCTTGACAGCCATTTTGGTGAAGAAATTTTTCCTAATAGCCAACCTAAACCTCCCCTGGCGCAGCTTGAGGCCATTTCCTCTTATCCTATTGCTTGTTACTTGGGAGAAGAGACCGACCCCCACCTCAATACAACCTCCTTTCAGGTAGTTGTAGAGAGCGATAAGGTCTCCCCTCAGCCTCCTCCAGGCTAAACAACTCCAGTTCCCTCAGCCACTCCTCATAAGACTTGTGCTCTAGACCGTTCACCAGCTTCCCTGGCCTTCTTTGGGAGAAGGAGATCAGGTCAGTCAAGCAGGACCTGCCTTTCATGAACCCATGCTGACTAGGCCTGATCTCCTGGTTGTCCTGTACGTGCCGCATGATGGCACTCAGAATGATCTGCTCCGTAAACTTCCCCGGCACCGAGGTCAGGCTGACAGGCCTGTAGTTCCCCGGATCCCCCTTCCAGCCCTTCTTGTAGAGGGACGTCGCATTTGCTAACTTCCAGTCAACTGGACCTCCCAGCTTAGCCAGGACTGCTGACAGATGATGGAGAGCAGCTTGGTGAGCACTTCCACCAGCTCCCTCGGTTCCCTTGGGTGGATCCCATCCGGCCCCATAGACTTGTGCACATCTAAGTGGTGTAGCAGGTCACTAACCATTTCCCCTCAGATTATGGGGGCTTCATTCTGCTTCCCATCCCTGTCTTCTAGCTCAGGGGGCTGGGTACCCCGAGAACAACTGGTCTGACTATTAAAGACCAAGGCAAAGAACGCATTAAGTACCTCAGCCTTTTCCTTGCCCTCTGTCACTATGTTCCCCCCCACATCCAATAAAGGATGGAGATTCTCCTTAGCTCTCCTTTTGTTGCTAATGTCTTTGTAGAAACATTTTTTGTTGTCTTTTACAGCTCTAGCCAGATTAAGTTCCAGCTGGGCTTTGGCCCTTCTAATTCTCTCCCTATGTAACCTCATGACATCCTTGCAGTCCTCCTGAGTTGCCTGCCCCTTCTTCCAAAGGTCATCAACTCTCCTTTTTTTCCTGAGTTCCAGCCAAAGCTCTCTGTTCAGCCAGGCCGGTCTTCTCCCACACCAGCCTGTCTTTTGGCACATGGGGATGGCCTGCTACTGAGCCTTTAAGATTTCCTTCTTGAAGAATGTCCAGCCTTCCTGGACTCCTTTGCCCTTCAGAACTGCCTCCCAAGGGACTCTGTCAACCAGGCTCCTGAACGGGCCCAAGTCTGCCTTCCTCAAGTCCAAGGTAGCAATTCTGCTGACCCCCTCCTTACTTCTCCAAGAATCAAAAACTCTGTCATTCCATGATCACTATGCCCGAGACGGCCTCCAACTGTCACATCACCCACCAGGCCATCTCTGTTCACAAACAAGAGGTCCAGCGGGCGCCTTCCCTAGTGGGCTCCCTCACCCGCTGTGTCAGGAAGTTATCTCCCACACACTCCAGGAACCTCCCAGACTGCTTCCTCTCCGCTGTATTATAAGTTGAAGTCCCCCACGAGATCAAAGGCTAGTGATTGTGAAACTTCTCCCAGCTGCTTAGAGAATACTTCATCTGTCTCTTCATCCTGGTTGGGTGGTCTATAACAGACTCCCACCATGATATCTGCCTTGTTGGCCTTCCCCTGATTCTTACCCAGAAACACTCAACCCTATCGTCACCGTCATTAAGCTCTAGACAAGCAAAACACTCCCTAACATACAGGGCTACCCCGTCGCCTCTCCTTCCTTGCCTGTCCCTTCTGAAGAGTTTATAGCTGTCTGTTGCAGCACTCCAATTGTGCGAGTCATCCCACCATGTTTCCACGATAGCAACTACATCATAGTTTTCCTGCTGCACAACGGCTTCTAGCTCCTCCTGTTTGTTGCCCATGCTGCGTGCATTGGTGTAGATGCACTTCACTTGGGCTATTGCTCCTGCCACCTTTTCGGGGGGAGAAGCCCTAGTTCCTAAATGAACATTCTGAGGTGCTTCCGTGGTTTCTAACACATCCACAGCCCTTGCAGCTTTGCTGCCAAACAGATAAAAAACTCTTTTGCAAGAAGGAAAGACTTACAACCCTTTACAAAGATAAGTAAATTCTCACGTCTTAGAAAACAGGAACTCAAAACCAAGGCAATTTAAACAGTCATGGGGCAAACAATGGAACTGGGAATTAGTTCTATTTACAGCCTCAATCCCTTAACATGACACCCGAATAACTATAGATGTGACTGTATTGCTAAATTTTGTATGTTCCTTCTGGAGCGTAGTGCATAATTTCCTTTTGAAAAAGCAGTAGCCAGACCAATGTGAAGTCCATGTTTGTGATTCAGGTATCCCAGAGAAAAATACATGTAAAAAAGCCAGCATCAGAGAGTGAACAAAACACAGATACATATCTGTAAATCAGAAGTAACCAGGCAGTAATAGCTTGATGCTGAAACATATCTACTAAAGAAGAGCAGCTGAAACTTAAAAGAAGTTTTCCATGGGCCAGAAATCCAACCTACAGTAATTCTAAGGACAGGTATCTAATTAGCCTACCTTCTAAATAACACTACTTATTGGTAAAGGAGGATGACTCAGGCTGGATAACTCTTCAACCCATCAAAAAAAAAAAAAAAAAGCCTGCTAACAACAACAACCACCAACCCTAGAAACAAAAATTTGCCCCTCCCTAGTTTACTTTCCTCCACTGAGAAAAAGGAAGTGCCACTTACAGCTGTATTTAAAGCTTTAAGCATGCCATTTATATTTTTACCTCAAATTTGTCTGGGTTATGCATGCCTGGGATTGACTGCATTAGGTGTGAGGTTGGATGGTTTCCAAAATCAGAGCTCACATAGCCAATACGAAGTCGACCTTCACTGGCCTTCAAATCCTTGGGATGCTCATACGGTGGTTTGTGAAGAACGTTAATCTGTCAAGAAAACATACACAACTGTTTATAAACTCAGGAACCAAAACCAAATACTAAACAGAGGGACAAATAAACCCCATGAGTTTAGAATTAGCCTTATCCCACATTCAAGTAAGTGGTCTCTGGGCATCTGTTGTTTCAAACCTGCATTATACGTATTCCATTGGAGCCAAATGTGAAGTCCACAAACTGTGTTACGAGATGTCACATACCTACATTTAGCCAAATAAAGACAGACATCACTACTGCAAGCTGACATTTCTGCTTTTCTACCCGTTTATTTTTTAAGTATTCCACCCCTGATTATTAAATATACTGATACCATACCACTATGACCAGGAAGTTCTCAAACTACAAGCCACTTGTGACCAGAACAGTATTCCTGTGAAGTACCACAGCATGCTTTCCATTCTTATGCTCATCATCTTCCCCAGACATCAGCTTGTAGGCACTATCACTGACAGGATTATCAGGCTATTAAGACAAGGCAGTTTGAAGGCTAAATGTTATCTTCTGAAGTTTGAGATCTTTACATTAGCTAACCACACCCTTCCACTGGTTGACAGTATATTTTCAATTATTACTGGCAATCTGCTCAAGCAGTCCATCTCAACATTCACAAGCTCTAACAGCTATGACTCTCTGGTTGAAGAGAAAAAGAAGTTGCATCAAATTTTAGTTAAAGAATTTGCCATCGATTGCAACTCCACTCCTGGCAGCTTGAGGTGCTGTGTAATCTCATGGAACTGGCACACAGCTAAGTAATTACAGCAAGAGAAGACATGGTTTTACAAGAATCTGTTCTACTGTACACAAAGTACTCCAAACCAGAATCACAACAAATACTCAAGTACTTCCTACTGTGATGCATCACCCCTGTATCATTGCTGCCATCACCACTAAAGCCAGTGCATTTGGAAATCCCAGAGCCACACACAAAGCTCCCACATTCCAGCAAGGATTCCCTAGAGGCAAGGTCAGGTTCCAAGCACTATGGATGCTGGAAAGGACCAGATTTTAAGAAATACTACTACACAGCTGCCTGGATCTGTTTTACCACTAGGAAAGAATAATTTACTCACTCTGCTTTTCCAAAATGCCCCTCGCATGTACTTTGCAAAACTAGATGAGTAACACTATGTCCTATTTCTCTACAGGTCAGTGACTCAGAAACCTTACAAAGGCTAATACTAACCATGCGAGTATTAGATTTTCAGTAGGAACACACAGAAGTACTTCACTCACAACTGGCGTGTATAAAACTTCCTACCTTGTCCAAACACAGATTTCCATGTCTCTCAGCAATAGCCTTCCTAAAACTGTGAGAAAGGGGATACAGCATGCTATGATGTGGGTGGACAGAAGGCAGTCTGTTTTTCTCCAGTTGATCAGCTACAATGCTAACCAGCTTCTTCATTCTTTCATCATAGTCTGTCCAGTCACAGACAATCTATAAAAAGGAAAAATTAAAAGAACGTTAGGACAGCAGCTTCCTTTGATCTGTATCAGATATTTCACAAGTTCAGACTAATGCTTCTTCCAAAAATGGAAGTGAGAACTTCAGTAATTACTGTTGATGACTGTATAATCTTATCTTCTGATTTAAGACTTAAGTCTACTCTTTACATTTAAATTAGGGATTGGTTGAGGTGATCAAGCTTGGCATTTGCTGCAGAAGAATCTTAAGAATTACAATCAAAACCTCGTCTTCCTCACCTGCAAACAGTGGGCCAAGTTGCAGTAGGCATCTGGGAAATCAGGTTTCAGTTTCAGAGCAGTGCGGTAAGAGGCAATGGCTTCTGGTATATTCCCTGAATCCTGTAAAGACACAGAAATGAGTCAGCAGATAAAAATATACTCAGGGTAAGTACTTAACAGTGCCCCATCATGCTCTAAGAGTGAATCGTTCACATGTGCTACCTTGTGAATAGAGGCCAGGTTGCTGTGCGCATCAGCAAAAGCTGGGTTTATCTGAATGGCACGGGTGTAGCACTGTAGAGCTCCTTGAACATCCTGCATCTCCTTCAAAGTATTTCCCATATTAGAATAAGCATCTGCAAACGTGGGGCTGATTCTGAGAAATAAAGATAATAGATGTCATGAATAATAAAAGCTCCTTCTCCAATAAGAAACCATACCCAGACTTTCTGGTTTGCAAAGCAACTATCTGAATTAAAATACGCTACTGTAAGTCACTTTCTGTACAAGTCTATGGCACTTTCCTGTTATGAAAGGCTCGGACTATTACATATAGTATCCATTTACCTAATAGCCTCTTTGTAATGCATCAGAGCTTCCTGTAACTTTCCTTGCTGTTGCAGAACACTTGCTAAATTTGAATGCGCAGCAGCAAACTCTGGAAACACCTGAAAGAAAAAGAAGTAGATTCTGTCTCTCAAATACCCCAAGTAGACCATATCAAAAAAATACTTGTGCGTTTCTTACTCTTCTTTTATATGACTCAGGTCTCTGAGCAGACATTCCTCCGCTTACAACCAAAGAGGGAAAACCCTATGTCATAATACACATTCCCAACTTTAATTCCCCACCTCTCCCTCACCACATTCAACTGTACCTCAAGAGCCTTCCGATAAAGACGGACAGCTTCCTCAATATTCCCCTGTTCCCGTTTGATGTTTGCTAGATTGTTGAGAGAATCTGCATGAGTGGGACAAAGTCGAAGAGCTGTATTGTAGCATTCTTCTGCTTCCACCACCTTCAAAAAAAGGGATATTATTAACATGGTAGTATCTGTTGTAACAGCACTGTTTATGAGAAGTCACTATACAATCGCTTTTAACAGGTTCAAGGTGGAGTTTTCTTGATTCTTCCTTATGACTAACTAAATCAGGGTAACATCCCATCTCAATAATTTACTGGTGACACCTGGTGTCTAAAATAAACATTCACTACACTTTAAAACACTTTAAAAAGGGAAAAAAAAGTACTTCTTACACTGCCTTTCTCCTTTAAGGCATTGGCCAAGTTACAATAGGCGTCAGGGAAGTGGGGTTGTAGTTCAATCGCCCTCCTGTATGTGTCTATTGCTAGGTCTATTAGTCCTTGCTCATAATACACACAGGCAAGGTTGCCGTGCACAACTGCGTGATTTGGACTCAAACTCAAGGCTCGTAGATAAGCTGCTACAGCTCTGTAACAAGAAAAAGAAGGCAAACAATCATCCACAGAGCAGTAATTATATTTACCTTGGTCATAAAAACAACCTACATAAAAAAAACCCAAACTTCAAGGGATATGTATTATTAACACACACAGATCTGTCCTGTAAGATGTTACTGAAAACACAGAAGAGTACTGCCTGAATTAAAAGCCTAATCAAGGGATGAATTATTATTATTATTCTTCATGTTATTCTAAAGCTATGCTCAATTCCGTAATTGACTAGCAGACTAGAAGAAATACGTTGTAAAACAGGAATGTTTTCCTCCCACCTGATGCCGTATACTGATCAACGTAAGTCTTTTGGGGAAAAAGTAAAACTTTCGTCTACTTTTTTAAAACACTGTTACTAGGATAAGCATGAGACCTTTGCTCCATTTTTTCCCCAGTCTATTATTCAATTGCAACAATATAAACAGTAGCATATTATTATGTCTTTATTCTCTCCACTAACCTAACACATGTATCATGCTTTACTTACACTTCAAACTCCACTTTGTTCAAAAGTGAGATCTTTAATTATATGCTCCTATAGCACTATATAAGTAACTGACGTATTCAAATCCAATTTCCAGAAAAATCACAACAGTATAAATAGTAAGTAAATTCTCAAAAAGGTGACAAAGTCTAAAATGATGAGGAAACATGCCCCTGTTTGGCCCATTGATTTGTGGTTAAAACAGAAATCACTGAATGATTTACACTGTGTGCAATGCAACTAGTTAGAATAATTAACCTCTTCCCTGCAAGATTTTATTAAATTTGGAGCCACAAACCACAGCTACTAGAAATTATAATCCAATTAACAGATGCAATATGGTACACTGCATATAAACAACGCAGCCTGGATCTTCTTCCAGAAACAAAAGTACGATTTGTGTATCAGATTAGAGGTCTCAAAACAAGTTAGTTCACAAAGACAGCAACAATACTGCAACCCCATGCAATAACATGATGCCAACACATAACAAATACTGAATATTCAATTACATGCTTAGCTGAATTTCAGCATTTTAGCTTGTCTTACACAGAAGGAAAATTTTAGAAGATACATACTTGTAGATCATGTCCTGAATCACATAATGAAAACAGACAACACAAGGGTTCATGCCTTTTTCAGACATATTATCTTCACCCATCCCCAGCCTTAATTTCAAATTTATTTTCATCAATTCCTTCAGAAACTCTAATTTTTAACATTTTATTAAGTACAGGAAAGTAACATAAAGGAATACATTCCAGAGAAATTTTTTTTTTTAATTCCAGTAACCTGCTCTGTATGCATTTCAAAGCCATTTGCTTGCTTAGCTTACAGCAGAAGTCTTTGCTATACTGTCCAAAGAGATTTTACAGTAGGAACCTAATTTGTATCTTGATACATCTGAGAGGCCACTGACAGAGCAACAGTACTTATCTGCTTACCTGTCAAATATCCTTGCCTCCTTCAGGACATTTCCCAGATTGATGTAAGCATCCAAAAAATTTGGGTCAAGTGTTACAGCCTGAAAATATTTTTGAAGTAACAGTTTTGAGCATTAAAACAAAAACATTCTCTATGAAACCTAGTTGGTTTTGTTTTGGGTTTTTTTGTTTTGTTTTGTATTTATCAATAACCTAGTAAGGAAGGAAAAACCTAAGTTATATAAATCAATCACAGATCATCAAAGTTATTTATCTGTAGAAACGACAACATACGCTACCTTCAAATTTATTCATTTGCTTACCTAGTCAGTTGCAACTACTGCAGAATAAAGTGTTATTTAGTTCATGTTATGCTAATCATACTTATCACTCCTGTCTATCCATGCTATGCTGCCTTTAATTTTGTTTTAGAGGAGAAAAACCTAAAAAACCTGATCCCTCTCTTTTATTTACTGCAAAGTAAGACAGCATTTTAAAACTTTACCAGCCCAGGAAAACAGAGACAGTTTCACAAGAGCGAGAAAAGAGCAAATACATCATGTGTGTAGCAAAAATTCAGTAGCCATTGCTGGGGGGGGGAACCACAAAAAACCACCAAACCACATTTTCACCCCCTTCAAAACTAGTAAAATGCAAAAAACTTAAGAACCAATAAAGTTACAGAAGACACAGTAATAAGCTACATGTGAGTACTTGACAGACCACACTCTTACAGTCTTTCTCATAGGAACTATTATTTCCAAGTTAGAATACTTTATAAATCTATCACTAACTAGACACAGATAAAAAAAAAATCCCAAGCAATTAAAATTATTTTTGTAGATCTTAAGTCATAAATATCAGGAAGAAACCGTCCACCACATCTTAAATCTGGTTTTAGGTCACTTTAGAAACTTAAAGAGATGAGTACAAACTGAATTAAGATACTAACTAGAAGGTATCAGACAACTAGTTAATGACACTTATCTAGAGAATTCTGAAACAACAGTGGTGAAAAACAATCCTGGAGAAGAGGAATTAGTGTGTCACTTAAAACTGTTCTCCTCAGCTAATCAAAGGACAGTAATACCTGAAATAAAATCAGAACGAAAAATAATTTTAAGCAGAAAGTTGTTTCTCCCTCTCACACACGGAACATGCAAAACATTATTCTCATCAAATTAGACTTAAAAAAAAAAAAATTATTCCGGAAAGGACTGGAAAACAACTTAATGCATTTTCTTATATTTGACATGTATGTGAAGTCCTTAGGGCAATTCTAAACATCTCTCTTTAGTGGCAAACAGGCAGTCTGAAACATCAGGAAGTAAAGAAAACTATTAACATACGATGTTAACTAACAGGATCATAAGAAGTTCTCCGCCAATCAAAATATTTCTACCATCTACAAGCAGTCAACTGCATGTACATTAAAATCCAGCAGTGAAGCTGACTGGCTTAGATAGTTACCTTTTCAAAGTGATGAATTGCAAGCCAAATTTCTCCTTGGGCATTGAAAACACAGCCAAGATTACTCCAAGCCACTGCAAAGTTTGGTTGAGTCTCAATTGCTTTTAAGTAACAGGCCTTGGAACAGTTAAAGAAGAGAGATACAAGGGAAGGGGAATATTTGTAAAAAGAAAAAAATGAGAAAAAATAATTGTTAGTATGCCTTCTCTAACCAGCCAAAAGTGACCCTGCAGTATAGGCTAGCTTGCGCCAAAACTAATGCGCTGCAAACTGTTGTTGATCCTGCGCCAGCGCAAACCAAAACCCAGGTGCAAGTCCACCATTTTTCAGTTATGCTGATAACAAATTAACATGCCTTTAGACACCAGGTCACCACAGAAATCATCTTGGAAATAATTCAAGTAGTTCAGCAGAAATATCTGCCACCCTTAAGTGCATAAAAACAAAAAAATTACTGTGCAAAAACAACTTTGCTGTGAAATAAAATTATTAAATTGTGAAATATTCTAAACCAGATAGAAATTATGTTAAAAATCAGAAAAACTACTGAAAAAGATTAAGCCATTCTTCGGTTTTAATTGCCCTTGTCAAGTGAGATGACACACCCAATCCGTATCTTGTTTCCCAGTTTCTTCAAATATATTCAATCATCTTCAGCTTCAAAACCTCAAATGACAGGATTGCATGAAGGTTTAGGTCCCTGTAATGCAAGCGCAAAAAATCGCTGCGCATCCTAAACAGCACGGCGCCACGCTATCGCTGCGAACTGCTTTGCTATATTGATTGCCCCTAGGTCCAGTGAACGGCCAACCAGAATCATTAATCTACCAGACAGGCCCATACAGAAACTTGCATATTAAATTTGACGTCTGGACTCTAAATGCGTTACAACCCAATTTTATCCAAAAGGCTACAGCCTGGAACTTGGGCAGTCACCCAATCAGAGATTAATCATCTAGTCAACCGTTCACGAGGGCTTAATCGCACGCAATGCGCGTTACCGCTGCGCAGCCTTTGCGCTACTGCAGGATCACAGCGCATCATCAGAAGAGCAGAACGCTGCAATCCAAACAAAGAAGAAAAAAGGAAAAAAATGAACAACCAGAAGAGTTAGAAGCTTTTACTATTAACTATCTCCAATTATTTCTTTAAAAAAATATTTTAATTTACTTTTACTTTATTTCTTTGAAAGAATTTGTGGCTACTAGTATAAAATATTCTTACATTACTTGCTTGTAATTAAATATTTTAAGCTGTTTCTGAAGCCACAAGACAGAAGATTCAGGCATGGAGGCAAATGGTTTTGCTGTGGCAGTTACAAACCCGTTACCATATTTCTCATCATGTGACTTTTCGGTGCGTTCCTTGCTGGAAGAGGAGGAGGAGGTGTGTGTCTGCCCTAGATCCAGGCCTCGAGCTCCCTTCAGCGAGGCACCTTACGCATGGAATAGGAGGTTTCACCCACCTGAAACCTTCTAAATACAATATCAGTGGTGAAAAACCAAAAACAAGAGAGAAAATAAAACAAGATCATTAGTAAGAGTTCAACAAAGCAATTGCATTTTTTTGGATATGTCTTAACACATGGGAATGAGGACAATCTGTCTGTAACAAGGGAGACATGCAGAAGGGAGAGGGTTAATCAGGGCAATTGCATACAGCAGGGACTTTTTTTTTGGAAGAAAGGCTCTGAAATATCTACAAAGAAATTAAATTTTAGTTCAAACTGTAAGGAATCTGCTGGCTTGATCTTTCAAATGGACTGATAGCCAAAGAAACACATTGCAATTTACTCAAGATGTTTTTCCTCATTTATTAGGTTCTCACAAAACGGAATAACACTTTCAAACTAGGTGTCTCCAGAGCTCTGAAACAAAGAAGTCAGCAACCTAAGGCAGGCGCAGTGTCTTGGCCTATACCAGTCACACTAAAGCTGCAGTGAAGTGCAATTCATGTTAGCTGTCCGCTTGGTGGGCTGAGAACCAAGTGTCTCAACGACTGTTCAAACTCTAAATGCTGCTACAAAATATTTTCAACTTGGATCTGACCAAATCAATTAGGCTGCCCTAGGATGGTACACACATCCAAGTTGTTAAGAGAAATCAAAAAAATAATGAATTTTGAACCTGCACTCCCATTACCCCATAAAAATCATAACCCTCCCCAAATGGTGCTGCAGCCAAACAGACAGCTACGCTGTTCATACACTCCACTTTTTAGCATGCGCGTGGGGCTTGGAGTGACAGACGTGGAGTCCAGAGTGTTTCCGATTTCTCCACACTCCTCACCCCTGCAGCGCGGACGCGTAAGGTGGCTTGTAACAAGACAATTTCTTTGTGCAATCCAAGTTTTAACATGCCAAGAATTTTAAACTCATCTTGGTGTTCGAATTCTCAGTTTAGGAAACATAAGACTGCTAGAAGCCACCTTTCCACTACAGCAAGTTTTCTTTCGATCAGTTCATTTCCCAAACAAACCAGCTTTGTCCTTCCGATTTCTTTATTTTGGGGGAGGGGAGAGGGAAGACATGAAGAAAAGATATTCCGGGGGTTTGCATACTGCAGCTATTGATGATTTACTAGCCTTTCTTCCACTATCGAGGGAAGGGAAAAGTTAAAAGAATAAAAATCTTTAAAAGCCAATATTACAAGGTAACATTTGGATAAGTTTCTTCTCCACTTACAAGCCACAAAGGACTTTAGAAGAGCAGCATTTTCAATAGCACCTGCATCGTACAGGGATCTCGAGCTAACCACAGGCTCTCTGCTTGGCACCAGCAGGCAAGCCTCAGGTTTGAAGGACTGTTACTTATTTCCAGATAAGAGCATGATGGAGCCCCTGCCCAATACTTCAGAATGGTATCAGATAGTCTAGTTCAGCAGGAAGGCTTGGTAACGTTCCATTTCTTGACTTAAGCCAACTTTTAAACATGGACATGCCATATCTTGCCCTGCAACTACTCTGGGGGTGTTTCAGTGCCTTCAGTTTTCAGCAGTTTCTCAGACTGTCTGTAGATCAACGCAGATTTGAAGACTTGGTGCAAAGTTCAAGTTTTCAAAACACTGATGTTTACATGTATTCTACCCAACACCTACCTTGGCTTCTTCCAAGCGACCCAGGGCTTTGAGCAGGTTCCCCAGGTCACTACGAACACAGTACAAGTCCTGAAAAATCAAAGTCACACTATCAGCTTCAAGACTTTAGACGCCCCAAAGGTCTTCACAGAGAACTTGCAAAGGAACGCCCCAGTCCTCTACAGCTTATTTTAAATTCTTAATAAATACATCACAAATGTAAATTATTTTTCTTGACCTAACATTACAGCCAACAGATCTTACTGATTTTAGTACTGTAAAAATACAACCATAAAGAAGTAGAAAGAAGAAAGTAATGTTTCATATAATTCCTTTTTATACAGAAATATAAAAGAAAACAAAAAACAAATGCCCCCCCAAGCAACTTAAGTTCTTTTGCCATACATAAGTATTTGAAGCCCCCCCCCCCCTTTTTTTTAAAGCATGACTGCAAACCTGTATTCTTAAGTTATATCATTGCCATTATGGCTTTTAAATAAATTATATATAGCGATTTTGCTTCCTGTATCCCCAAAGCAGTTTTTCCTCCCTGTTTTTCCTATTAATCCATCCATTTTCAACAGCCTTGCCACTTGTTCTTGTTCTTTCATTTGTAACCACAGCACAAGCTTCAACTGCATTATCTAAGCAGTAAAGATCACAAAGAATGAGGACATTTTTGTTAACGCTAACAAAAGAAGTTTCTAATGTAAACAAAGCTCAACTCCTGTAAGAAAACACCATCTTACAGTATTTCTAAACAGGGCATAAACTCCACTAGTCACACTGCTTAGCATAATAAGTTAGACAAGTTCACCTAGGCTGAAGAACACAGCAAAACAAGATTCTGAGCTTCTGGACTGGGTTTGCATTTGCTTTTCCAAAGGATATACCCACACCAGACCAATGCTGCATTTTAAGTATTTTTTGACAAAACGTATGACCAAATAGCATGATGAAGGTTTCTGCTTCCTCAGTAGTACTATACAAATTATTTGAATACAATGCAAAATAAACAGCAGATAGCAGCCTGATACACTGTTTACTAAAAATGTCAATTCAAAACAGTTACAACTGAAAATCCAAACACCAGATCTATTTTACAGGAGTCACTTACAGACAGATGTTCAGTTTCAGCCTATAAAAAGTGATGCTTCTGTAAACCAGTCCACAGTGGAAATCTAACCAAGGCAACTTGTCACCACCATGGAATTTCTGACTTTGTGATAAAGTAATACCTGATGATTTTTCAAGATCTCACATTGAAGTCTGAGCAGTGATTCTCTCACTGTAATAATACTACCTTAAAGCACACGAAGCTAAATATGAGGTTATTCACTGAAACTTCTGACTTCAGGGAAAAAAAACAAAAAACAAAAAAAAAACCCCAACAATTCCTTGATTTTGTTATCTCAACAAGAACACAACCAGCAGGCTTTACTGTATTGCAACACAAAACTTTTTGTGACAGAAACCTTTCAAAGATCCTTAAGAAAAGTATTATAATGATCTACTGATCATTATATAATATAATTGTATAATAATGATCTAGTGATCAGGTTAGAGGGAAGGGTTATTACACGTTCATTCTTTGAAACCTGCTATTTGTGTGTCCTGGAACAGTAGTAAAGTATGGAGTTCTTCTATAAAATAAAGTGCTACTTACAGGGTTGTACTGAAGGGCAGACACATATGCCTGTACTGCTCCTTCCATATCGCCTGCAGCTACCAGTGCAGCAGCCAAATTAATATATCCATCAATGAAATCTGGTTTGAGGCGTAGTGCATGTCTATAATGTTCAATTGCTTCTTGTAGCTGTCCACGTTCCTTGTACACATTGCCTAGATTCGAGTAGGCTTCGGCCAACAGGGGATTCTGTTTAATAGCCAAAGTGCTGAAGTGAGCAGACCTGGAGAAAATTAGACAAGTTAGCAAAAAAAAAACCCAAAAAAACCCAAACCAACCAAAACACAAAACCACCAACCCCACCCTTGACTTTCATTGTTTGCCTGTTTACCTAGTCACTTAATGAACATTCATGCTTAAGTGAGGCAAACAGATAGCCAACAAATCTGGAGTTACAGAGCTGTCTTGTATGTTTAGCTTCTCCTAGCTTAAACTATCATCTCCCTTGTTCCTATTTTAGATTCTACTGAAGAAAGGCAACTCTCATTTACAATCAGTAGGGTCCAAGTCGCCTCACCAAACCTGAACTCAGCACACTTGGAGAAAACACAACAGAAATCCTGTGAAGCCTCCTCCAACATTTGTATGCTTTAAGCAATGTTCCACTCAATCTTTTCAAGAAGCAGGACACAGCTGACAGATGTAGATGTAAAATTCTGTTGTATACTCCCCCATTTTATTTTCCCATACCTGAACTGTTATTACAACTCCATTCAGAAGCCTATATAAAATAAATCTCAGTCAAAAGTTCTTACTTCCTTCACCAGCACACGCAGATTTACAGCTGTAAAAGTAAAGTTCAAAATGCCTGAGGCACAGAAAGCAAGATCAGGAACAGGCAAGCAAAAAGAATATAGACAACTTGCAGATAACAAAAATCCTTAACTAATTATGCCATTTCGCAGCAAACAATCAGTCCTGCAACTTAAAAAAAACCCCAAAACCACAAACCCCCACAGTTCAGGTGGAATAAACAAAGAAAAGCCTTTGTTTACACATGTAAATACCTCCAGTAAACACAAGTGTGGCTGACACACCAATATTAACGTATACAATATTAAAATCACATGAGAATAATGGCAAGATCTGTTGTTTGTTGTAAAGTTAGCGATTCCAATTTGTATTTCTCTTACCCTAACAAAATTCAAAAAGTAAGAACATTATTTTTGCCTAGTCCTTACTGCTGCCATGAAGTTAGTTGTTATTTGCATTCAGTGATAAAAAATGAAACCAATGTTAGAACAGAACTTTTGTCAGCTATGCTTAGTACTATTAGAGGCATAAACTATATAGAAAGCTTGACAGAACACCTCAAGTCTCCTACCTGTCCAATCTGCGACACTGGAAGTGAATGGATGATAGTAATAAAAGCACACCAGTATTATCAGGCTCTTGTCTCCAAAGCTGCATGCAGTGTCTCTCTGCTGCTTCAAAGTCTCCTGCCTGATACTCACGATGAGCCAACTCCGCTAACCCTTGGAAGGAAAGCATACGTTTCGTTGGTTCTGGAGAATCACCAAAACATTTAAGGGGGAAAACAAAAAGTTAGATAATGGGAACAGAACAAAAACCAAAACAAAACAATGTGAAAAAAGTGTACACAACTGAAGGATGAAAGTGTTTTAAATTACATAAAACACTACAGCACATGACAGTTTGCACTCTAGTTATCTTCATGTCCCAACCTATTACTATGATATTTCTAACACTATCTGTACAAGTCCATGACTTCATCAGCTAATAATAGGAAACATGTAGATTGTAATGACTGTGAATATTTGTAAGTCAATCTTTTCCCATTAACCTGGAATATACTTAAAGAGATACCTGACATGATATTGTACTTTGGTTCGTAACAGTAGAAGTTTGGCTAACAGAACAATGACTCTCCTCACTCTCCCCCAAGACTGTAAATCTTACGCTTTGTAGTATTAAAAACAAGTTCTAAAACTTAATAGGGAAATGAAGGACAGCAGACAAAGACTTCAAAGGACTTGAACAAAATAAAGTTTTGCTGTGCCAGCAGTGAAAGCTCTTTTTAGAAAAAAAAAAAAAAAAAAAAAAAGGGGTACCATGTAACATTCCTTGAATCCTCTATACCCCTACATTCTCTATAATGAGTAAAAATTCCTTCATAGAAAAAAAAATTGGCCTTGGAACAATATACGATGAGAGACAAACACACACTTCAATGATTATGCAACTGGCCTACAGAAGGAAACATTAAACAGACAGGGTACAGGAAAGGAGTTACTGCTTCTGAAGGCTTAGCTGGAATGGGAGTGACAAAATGGTTTTAGTATTTAAGATACAATTGCGGAGATCAAAACACTTAAATAAAACACCACCTGTTTTAGACAAAATAACCTTAAGTGTGGAAAGGAAATAACATTTCTTACAAAGCATGGTTCTGTATTAAAATATAGACAAGTGCAGCTTGGAAAAAATCACAACCGATCACTCTAGAAAGAAGTGTTGGCCTTAAAATTCCACCAATTTATACCAATGACTCTTACTATTAAAAGTTTGATTACTACAAGTATATTTTTCCTCCTGAAGTCCAGCATTTCCAGTACTCTGCAGTCACTTAATTCCATTCATGAAACGCTTCCCACCTGGACCTACAGAGTTTTAAAATCTTGAATTTAAGTGAAACAGATAAATCCTTCCTAATACAAGGAAGCACCTCAATATCTGAGTACACATATTTTTCCAGTTAGGTACTACAAAAATCCTCCGAGACTCTTTAACTCTTTTGTGAGAACTTTAAAGATAGCAAAATAATCACAAAGATATTAGGTAGAGTTACTATCTAGTGTTTATTTTATGAAATTGGGATTGATGAAAATTATTTAAATTACTGTCAAAATTGCTTTTTTAGCACTAGCAGGTTTTGAAGGTAAGATTGCAAACACTATATGATGTAACTAAAGTTGTTTTTCCAGATAGTATAGCCTCTGTCAGTGCTAAAAACTTTAACTGTTTCACAGTAAGCTGTAACTAGCAAAGCTACTCACTTTCAGATACTTGACAAATTACTACCCAAGTATCTTCACCCAGATTAGACTCCTGTTTTCTACGAGCCTAGCTTAATAGTTTTCCAAACCCTGACTAAGGGAAAAGTAGATTTCAGTATCTGGTTAAACCTACTGACAATAAACAGATACAACTGTTTTTCAACATGAGAATCACAGCATCATTTATGAAAGTGCACGGTGATGACAGTAATAATGATATTGGAGTACCAACATGCTGTTCCTCACTCCCTCCTGCCGTTAACAGGCACACAGGTTTAGGTTTAGCCCCTCTGGCAGTCAGGGTATTTTCAAGTTCTGCTGATGGCACAAACACAGGGAAGCTGGATGGAGGAAGAACATGTCCCATGGACCTAACTGAATAATTTCTTCTTCAAATAAATTTCAATGGTGTTATTAAATTTCGAAGCTAAATAAAAAAAAAAAAATCCTGAAAGTTTAGACTTAAAATTTTTATGACCGCTTGGAAAGAACCTTCCAATCATTATTTAAGTGCTACATTTTGCCTACTTAAGCAGAAAGTGAAACTGAAGTTGCAACTCCCAAGGCAAGAGACAAGGCAGTGCAGAAATACTGTATTTAACACCTGGGAATAAGAATTGCTAACAAAAGCAAGAAAATAAGTGAAACACTAAAATTTTCTTTCATTTATCAAGTCTCTTCACAAAACAACCCCCCCAGAAAAGATAAAGCAAACCAATCACTCAGTGTAAAACAGCCAGTCATCTATCTCCAAAAAAGTATTTTAGCAATGATCCTTGAGAAGTTCATTGAAAAGTAGAAGGTGGACAGCTATATCACAAAGTTCAAAATCAACTAAACTTTTAATAGACAGTTGGCAGGAAGAAAAGTTCTACAACCCAAAGAATCCATAACACAGCCATCAATGGTTGCTCACTGAATCAATTTCTAAAAAAAAATAATTGCAGTGAAGAGTCACAGCCAGAAGAATCCCTTATCAAGTCTTGCATACATGAATTTATGTACCTAGGCTAACTTGTGCCACATGCTTTGACTATGACCTTGGAAAAGTCTAGTACATGCTATGACAACCACCTTTCCTGAGATTTCTACAGAATACAAGCAAAATAAGAACCCACACAGAACTGTCGCAAAGGTACCCAAGGCCATTTTTCTCCCCAGAAATAACATCCTAAGCACTTACCATATGCTCATGCTCAACCTTACATTTAGATAAAATCTAGGCCCAGATGGGAGCAGTTGCCACCTCCATCTGGGAGGTAATGGTGCAAAGGAGCACAGGGCTCTCCCCAAGCGTGCACATATTCTTTTCACCTCCACAGATCAAAGCTGTAAGAGGATGCTGCAGCCTCGCTGACCAGACATGCAGTTCTAGCCGAGGAGCAATGAAATACTGTATTGCAGCACTTAAGCCTCTCCATCTCCGGTTCTGTATCGCTACCATTTCCCTTTGCATCCCTATCTCCGCATTGCTATCCCATCTCTTTCTCCATAGGTCCTATCTTTTTTCCTACTTCTCCCAGACATCGTTGTAGCTTTTCATACTCTTCCTTCCCTCTGGTTACAGAAACCTCCAAAAATCTGGGGGATAAAGCCGCGTTGTCCTTTCATCCTTTCAGTACTCAGAATACTGCTTTTTCTCGCTCTACAGGGTAAGTGAGATTTCTCCTCTTCTCCCTCCAGCCCTCAAGTTCTGTATCTGTAAACTAAATGCAGGACAGGATCTTTCTTGGCTAGAGCCCACTATCTTACTATCCAGAAAAGCGCTGTACTTCTCGGCTATGCCACAGAAGACCTGCTCCTTAAGTGCAGCGAGATATTCTGGACCAGTCAACGTGCATTTTGGGTCAGGTTTTTACCCTCCTTCGTCCTCTACATAAACGCAGTCACCTGATAGTCGCATAAATACAGCAGTAAGAGAGCACCGCACTAAGAACTAATCGCGCCGTGCTCCCCCAAGAGCGGCTCGCAGGCTGCAGCCGGGCAGCGCCGACAGGAGCCCGTCGAGGGACGAGCCCGGGCCCGCCGGCGCCCCGAGGCGAGGGGAAACAAGCACAAAGGCGGCGGGGGCCGCGCCGGGAGCCACCGCCTCGCCCAGGCCGCCGCTTCTGGAAAGTTCCGCCGGGAGCGGGCCCGGCGAGCAGGGAGCGCCGCGCTCGGGGCGAGCCAGGCGCGGCCCCGGGGGACGCAGGCCACCTGTGCGGCCCCGGGCGAGAGCACGGCCCCGGGCGAGAGCACGGCCCGGCATCCGCAGGGCTGCGGCTGCGGCGCTGCCGGCCCCCGGCGCGCCCGTCCCCGCGCGGCAGGTCACGGTACCTGTGCTGTCAGCCACGTTCCCCACGGAGGTCGCCATCGGGAGATGGGGCCAGTGAGGCTCTGGTGGAGGCAGCAGAAGGGCCGCGGGCGCGGAGAGGCCCACTCGGCTGAAGCGGGCGGCGCAGGACCGAGCGGTCCGCGGTCCCGGCGCGCTGATGCAGCGGTTCCCGAAATGGCGGTGGCGGAGGCAGTAAATTTCCGAATGGCTGCTGCCGGAACTAGCTCCCCCCGGCAAGTAGTCCGGGCGGAGCCACCCAGCGGTTCCGCATGGAGCCCCTGTGCGGCGGATGGACCCCTACCGGAACTTCGTACGTCTCCTTCCGCCAAGCCCGCCGGCCGGCAATCTCATGTGCCACCGAGCGCAGTCCGGTATCCTTCCGCGCAAAGCCGTTGCGACAAACGCAGCGGAGCCACGCGTGCGCAACCGCCCCCCGTCGTGCGGCTCCCCCCCGCGCACGGCGCCCGCGCTGCATCCGGGCGCCGGCGGCGCGGGGCCTGGCGGGAAGGCAAGGCCGGGGGCGAGCCACACCGGCCGCGGGGAGACGGCGGTAAAAGCTTCTCGAGTTGTACCGACGTGAACCCCGTTGACGGTACAGCAGCATTTCGTACGGAACTCCAGGGTCTGCGTGTGCTTTCCAAGTGCCTGAAAATGAGGGATCTCCTGTCAATAATGAACCTTCCTGAAGACTCAAATTACCAAATTCTGATTTCTGGAACTAATTGTAACTTTAAAAAAAAAATAGGGCAGCTGTTTACTGAAGTATTCAGAGTAGTTAAGCAATTTTCAAAACCAGTCTGGGGTAACACTTCAGACACTGTGTTCATGCTGTGGTCCCAGAGAAAAACCTTCCCTTTATGAAATGAAAATTGTTTTATAGTTGTTCATCAACAGCAGGTATTTTATTCTGAACAAGCATTTTTTTCCTGACAGATGTGCATGTATCCAACAGGCCATTATTTATGAGAAATTATTTTACATCTATAAAGACTGAAGAACAAACCGTACAAATCTTCATCTGCATTCTGGAACTAGTACAGGCTACAGCAACCCAAAACTTCAGCAGGGCATGCTTGTCTAAAGCTTATTTTTCACCATTTACTCAGATAACATTTTTAATAACTCATTAAAATATTATATAAAAAAATCTACTTCTCGTTAATACAGTCCACACTACACTGTTCCTCATAGCAAACTGAGGCAAGAGAAATTCAGGAGCCCAGGATGACCATCATCTCAGGAAAGGGAGTTTATTCATCTGAGTCCAGGTCACTGTCTCCTGCAATGGAATGGAAGTCCTCACTGTCTTCCTCATCCTCAGACAGATGGACCTGACTTAATACGCTTGGCCCGCAGCGCTGCTGTTCTTCCTCTTCCTCCTCTTCTGAGATCTCATACCCTCCAATACTGCTGAAACTTGTATCTCTTGTGTTGGATTTTGGGTCTGGTTCTTCATAGCTGCCGTAACTAGAAGAAAGAAGATACTCTTACTATACCATCATTTCAAATCAGCTGCTGATACTGACAATTCTGTATTTAACTCCTGTAAAACGTCCCTGGCTTGAAGTCCTTGTGGAACACTTGGAACCACTGTGCACTTCAACTCTGTCAATGGCCACCTTTTTAAAATAAAAAAGCAGTTCTGATGAAACAATCATCTACCAGCATCCTCATCCCACTCTGATATACTCAGGGCAGGAAAAACAGGTCGCTCCAACACCTTCCATCTGTCACCTTTACTGCAGACAGGAAGGCAGACAGCCCATTCTCATCATCTTCTCTAGCATTTTCTGCTGACTATTGTCAAGGTACTGGACCGGACCAACCATTTGCCTAACCCAGCACCGGTACAATACCTGTACAATACTGCCTGTACGAGAACTTATTAGGCAAATATCAATAACAGCATTAAGGGACTGAATTCCACGAGTAGAAAAAGAACAGAGAATCTAATGCTAATACTCTACAGAATGGCCAGAGAAGGAAGAGTAGGTCAGTACTCTCTCGAGTGAATGCAAAAAAATAAAGCTGATGTTGCTGGACTTGTCATTTTCTAATAATGGAACTCCTTCCAAAATGCAGAATACACATATTCCTATTCTTTTGGGCTTCAACTAAGCAGTTTCCTTTCAAGTAAGGAAATGCTTATTTTTAGAGGAAAAAAACCAATACCAAAACCAAAACCAAAAACACGAAGTTAATCAGCTAAATCATCTTTTAACTGTAAAGGCATCTTGTAGTTTCTGAGACAACCTATAAAAACCTTTATTTGTCCTGCCTTCAAAAACCACTATGTTCACGAAATCATCTAACTTACAAGAAAGAATGGTTTTTTAATTTAACTAACATTTTATCAGTGAAGATCTAACAGTAAAACCAGACTTCTGTTGATAAGAAGTAAATTGCAATTATGGTAACTATGGTTGCAACACTAAAAACAGTGACAAAATAACACGAGATATTCTTCAGTTTTTTATGATAAACACTTCAGAAATCTTTAAGAGAAGGGACTTTGTTTTGAAGAATTATTTTAACAAGATTCTCAGCTCTAATTACCTGATATTACTGTCCTCCATAACATGAGATGTCTCCCCACCATCTCCTTCATAAGACATCATGCTTTCTTCATTGTCCATGCCCATTCGTGTGTTCTCTTGAAGAACGTGAGGTTGTTTAGGTCGCACTGCATTGGGCTCCACATCTGAGTCACTGCCACTCTCACTCAGTTGGATAGCTGCGTAATAAACCAACATTTGGTCACAAATCAACAGTTTTGTCCAGTCAGTTACATACACATTGTCTTTGTTTAAAGGCTACAATATTGACTGTAAGGAATGTACACAAAGTAGTGTCTCCACAAGGTAGCAGAAAGGGTATCTGGGAGGTGATATCACTTACCGAGTACCCAATTCTGATGTTATTTCAAAGCAATCTCATTACCACCATTACTCGAAAAGGCCTTATTTGCTTGTCTACTCTGAATAATTCCCCCTTCTTCCCCCCTAATAATTTTCAGAAGCCATTTCTAAAGTTTTTCTGCATGGCAAGTTTTTTAGTAAAACAGGGAACCTCCAGGCACCTCTTCCAGTTCTTCATAACCTTGACCACACTGTTTCATATCAAAATAAATGTTGTGCTTTGACTAAACTGCCCATTCCTGGCTCTGCACACCAAATCATAGTTCCAGTCTTTTCAGAACCATTTGTAGTTTCATTTTATGAAATACAATCGTCCAGATCTTGTCTTAACTCTGCTTTCCTTTGTGTCCGTACTTACAGCACTCCTATTCCACTTTGTTTTCATTTCCATTTATGTTCATCCAGTTTTCTCATCTTGCCCTTTGGTCTCTCTTCCTTTTTGACTACTAGACCACCTGGCCTACATATCCCAATTATGCTCTACGCTCTCTACCGCATGTTTTTGTGATGGAATCACGAGAAGATTAGCTGGGCTTGTGAACAACCAGTTCTTATTCAATCTTTTATAAAAAAGGACACCTACATGAGAAAGGATTATCTCCCTCTTCATCACTCCCATCATCATCATCCTCTCCATCTGACATGAGCAAATCTTCATAGAGGACACTGGCCTGGGGCTGCTGGGCTGATCCTTCTTCTTCATCAGCAAGGTCCCCATCTGCATCTTCAACTTCCTAGGTCATACAGAACAGGGATAGTGAAGATCAAACAACATATAAACTACTGCTGCCATTTCCAGCATATGCCTATTATTTATCACACCGTTCATTCTGAAGTATTCACTCATTTCATAATGCTAACATTTTAAAACTACATTTAAGAGTCTAGCTATTGCTACGAATACTGCTGTCTTTCAGGGTGGCAGACACAGCAGAGAACCCTTATACTATGGAGACTTCTACCACAAGTATTCAAGTCAATACGTAGACTGTGGCTGGGATTTCTGTAAATATACTCACTGGGGCTGGAGTCTTAGGTTTCCCATCATCATCCTCATCAAACCCTTCAATATCTACGTCAGAGTCTTCCTCGCCCAGCCTACCTCGCCCCTGGCGCATCTGAATGGGGAACACAAATAGCAATACCATTGAGGAAGGCACTACTGGACATAAACCAAAGGGTATGACTGACATCTGGACCACAATGATGGGTGTGGGAGTACTCGGCGGGGGGAAGATAAAAAGAAAAATGTATGTATATCACTCTCGGAGCAAGGATATTTTCTCTTTTTATTCCAAGATCAGAGAGCACAGTCTCCACACACTTTTACCCTGATGTGCTCATCCTCGAAAAGGGAATCTCCAGCCTTACAGCACCACAGTTCTTTGTTTACCTATTTCTGGAAAATACCACTAGATCTTAAAAAGTGCTTATTTTCACAAAATATTTTAAAAGCAGACAGTAGTTTCCAACAAATCTTTTCCTGCCCTTCTCTCTCCTCTTCTTCCCTCAGTCACCATGAGTCCAAGGTAGAGTGGACATGCAGATACTGTCCCAAAGACTATAAATTGAAAGTCTGTAGAAAGCTTGAAGACTTCCAAATCTAGAAGGCATTCTCAAAGCTACAGACAGCCACAATACTAGACGGAACTATTCATATTCAATCTCTGTTTGTCTGGATTGATCAAAATAGCGCTCACTAGTCTTTCTCGTACCACCTTCAGTCTCATGGCCCTCCTCACCTTATTCCTCCTCCTGGTAATTTATTTTCATGGTCATATTACTTCATCTTCTTCTGCTATTCCCTCTCCTCCAACATTTTTTTTTGTTTAATACAGAATGAAGGCTAAGAAAAAGCATTCTGCAGTTACTGTAACAAGTTCATTTATAATGATTTAATACCTTTCACCCATCTGCTTTTTTTTTTTCTTTTACAACTATAAGGTGTCTACAGTGGCAACCATCTCTTCCTAGGTGTTTGTACAGCTTCTAGTCATCACTGGATGCAACCATAATAATCTAATTATCATCTTCCAAATCTGTAGAATATACTTCACCATTTCCCTATTCAGAATCAACAAGGGATTGCATATTAGCCCTCTGTAGCATGAGTCACCAGGTTTCTACTCCCAGAAGTAGTGAAGCAAACAAGTATCTGGCCTTAGGCAGATTCTTTTGCACCTTTTGATTCTCTGTTCTTTGTTTTGCAGTATCTCAATTCCCAGTGCTCTTTAAATTTTTCCTTTTCCCTCAGAGCAGTCAAAATGAAGGAAATTGCATAACATTTGAAATGGATTCCCTTCTCTGCTTGGGAAACCTGCTGATCTTTGTCACCTGTTTCCTACAAAGTAATTGCCTCCTTTCAGTAATTTGCTTATACAACCCGACTCTCCAACCACACGAAAAAATGGAGGATTCTGACCTGAGTTCCTCGCTTCTCTGGGGTAGTGATGGGAGTGTCCATAGCAGACAAATTGCTCTCATCTTGATAGACTGAACCATCATGTGACATACTGAGGGAAGTGTTGGTATCATACCAATCAGGTGGCTAAAGTATATGTGGAAACAGGAGACATAACATTCTCAGGCACTGAACTGAGACTAGAACACTATCTTGAGAGGCAAGACTGGGATTTCAGGACTAAATGCAAAATGCATTTTTTGGCATGGTGTTTGTATTATTAAACACTGTTTAATCAAAATAAGCTATTTATTCTTAAAGAATAAACATGGTAAAATGCAATGGCTCACAACCTCAGGTTTGAAGTTTGCCAAATAGCAGATTTTGAAATAGAAGTCAGTACTTCTATGCAGTGCAATCCTACAGAGGCTAAAATCGCAAATGGATTCCAAAAGGATTAAATAGATTTATAGAGAACAGGCCTCTCTGCAGCTCTTAAATACAATGGTCCAGACGCAACACCAGTTTACGGTGCCTGAACAGCCAATTGCCAGAAGCAGAGAGGCTTCACTCTAAGAAGGATAACTGTATGTTTGCATCCACTTACTTCTGGTCCCTGCCAGAGACAGAATACTTGATTACATCAACCTTTGGTTTGACTCAGCATGGCCCTTTTAATTTCCATTCCTACAATGGAAATGGTGTTGCAAGCACAAATGCTGCTGTCACAACTGGAAGAAGTCTATCACATATGAAATAGCAAAGCTTCAACTTTCAATCAATTCTATATAAATCACTGGCTCAAGAGTCCCTAAAGCTGACAAAAGCAAGAAAAAAGGGGGGTTTGGGTAAAGTGTTCTAAAAGCCAATCTGTAGTTTGCATGCCATTTGACCTCTGAAGAGTTCATGAGGAACTACAGATTAGGATTTTCATAAAATGCCCTTATAATACACAGTTTATATATCACGACAATCCTGAAAGTGTTAAGAGCAGCAACAATATCATTTAAATTAGGCAAAACAGGCTTCCTAAGAATTTAAACAGACATGTAAACCACAGACAGCTCTCTACTTGCTGTATTTGCTTTTTATATCCTGGACTCCAACTCCTGAAGACACATATGGGGAGATAAATATTAGTCATCACAACTATATTTGAAATAAAGGGAACTAAAGCCAAGTAACCATCACCAGACCTGCCATCTGTGACAAGTTTGGGAGTGTGCGAAGCAGGAGAGTACCTCCAGCCAAGAAGCAGAGGGAAAGGGTGGCCTTCAGATGGCAAATTCAAGGGAGAAGCTCAGGAAGCTCTCTCCTTTAGCAAGCACAGAGAAGGAGCAGACAACTATTAGGCAGTTCACTGCTCAGGCCTCTTTTCCTCTCTCCTGATCACCAACTTGGAAAAAAGTCAGAACAGGTAATACTGCTCTTGGGAAGGAAACTATCAAATAGAGAGCAGAATGACATTTTTGTCCCTCATTCTCTGAGGTACTGGGATCATCCTTGATTCCATCTAATCTTCCTTTAAATGTGTCATAGATAGTTTCAACAACTAATCTCCAAAGACTCCCTTGCAGCCTGACACTTCCCATTGCTAGGAAGGTCTTTTTCCGTGATACTCAGTTTCAGTATTCCCACCTCATTGAATTCAATCATCATTCCTAGCAAGTTCTATCTAGCTTCCTAAAATGCTACATTTTGGGGTTTTTTTTTGTGGGGAGAGACGGATGGAGGGTGTTAAATATTGCCCAAAAATTGTTTGTAGCCTGCTATCCTGGCTCCAGCCATATAATCTTTGTATACTTATTACCTAAACAAATTTTAAACTCATTTTTCTCATAAAAATTATCTTTATAAGATCTTAAATAGTTCCTGAACTTCAAGTCCCTCTTTTCTGCTCTGACTTTACTAAAATTAAATGCAACTTTCCAGACATAATCACACCAGACTTACACAGAATAGAAAAATTATTGGTCTACAACTGGGATGAACAACTGCAAAGAAAGCTTTGCTCTGTCTTCCTACACTGGGTATACAACATTTGAATTTTGATCATTCAGTTATTAGCAGAGATATCTTTCCAAAGGCTTTTGAACTTCAACAGTTTTTCCAAATAAACAAAAGGCACATCTCAGACACTAGGATGACATTCCCTGAACCTAATTTATCGGGCAAATTCCAAAGGCAATTTTATTTTTCAGGAATGGACTTGTCATTCCTGGTGAAAGTTTTTTACCAATGTTTTTAAAAACAACCAAACAGCTCAAGGCAAGAAGCATTTAAAAAAAAAAAAAAGTCTAAATAGCTTATAAAACTTTGCCAAACTGTAAACACTGAAAAAGCAGTTTGTCATACAATCTCCAGCATAGATTATGCTTCCAACTTGGTCTATAATACATACAAAATAACTGACACACACAATTGTCTGCTATAAAATAATAATGAAGAGTAAAAAATGTTACTTCCATTAGAACCAAAATAAAGAAATTCAAAAGAATCCCACCAGAGAATGCAGAGGAGTCGTACTTTGCTGACAATATTAGGCAAGTTTCTTTGCTCACAGCAATAAGCCTTTTCAAAAATACCTCCACCAAACAGCTTTCTGGCTTCTTCTCAGCACTACAGTATTGATGTTTTTTCCTCACATTCTCCTTACCTTTTCACTGCTTGCTTTCTGAGGGTTTCTAACTGCTACACTTGCACAGTCTTTGAATTTCCAACCAACATTGAGTTGTACCTGACTGTACAGAGCTCATCTTGATACCAGTTTTGCAAGTTGCTAGGGAAATTACCTTCCTTGTCTTAGGTATCTCACTCTTTGAAGCATCTTAACCACTTCTCATATTTATCCTTAAAAAATAGCTGTTAGCACACCATCCAACAAGATACTCTACTAAAGGACAAACTGCAGACAGATGGAGAACAGTAAACAAAGAGGCACCTCTAGATTGAAGATCCAGGAGATTGAAACTAAAAGAAAGGAAGTGAAAACTTTGCTTGGTCACTTGCCTGTGGAGTGTAGGGACCAGGGGTCATAGGATCAAGACTTTCCAGATCTGCCTCCTCTAGTGCTGCTTCCTTAGCAGTAGAGATATCTCTCTCAAGTTGAGTCAGGTGCTCATCATACTAAGAACAAAGAAGCTTGCTAAGGTTGCAGAACAAAAAATTCAAACATACAAAAATATTACAGCAGAGTTGTCCACATACCTCAGCTAAAGTTTGATAACAGATGTTTACAATCTCCTGAGCTGTTTTTGTGTACTGACTGTCTGGCCCTGTAGTAAGAAACAAATCTCTTTATCCATTCTGACATTTGCTCAGTTCCAGCTGCTGAGACAGAAAGACTGGTTTTGGTTACACAGCGCTCATGACACAGGTCCCTAAATCCCAACACCTTCCGATCTAAGGAGAAATATAAAGCAGGGTTCACATTCAGCTAACAAAGAGCAACCAGTTTGTTCCAGCATTAAAAACATGACTTAGGAGATAGGAAGGTTGTACTCTGTCAATCTCAAGGCAATTCCCAGAAACAAATCACTGAAGCAGAGATGTGTACTGAACAAGTAGAAAATCCTCCCTAAATGTAACTGCCCCATTCTGCACAAGATGGTAAATAAAGCACCATGTGACAGTGAAAATGCCACTGTTTAAGCATCTCTTTTCTCAGCAGGAAAGGAAAGCAACAATCAAGCTCAGGATTCACAGCTTCAGGCTTTGACAGCACTACAGAACAGGTGCCCAGATGTATTCATTTAAGTACAGAAGGCCTTATTTTCACCACCTACCATTGTACTTAATGCTGTTGGCAAGGATGAGGTTAACATCATCCAGGAAAGTCTCTCTGTTCTGGTATTTGTGTTTGGAGATATTCTGGAAGAGATTGTCACCCATTAAGTAATCAAGTCTAAACATCTCTCAAGCGGCTGCTCAGTTCAAACTACACACCTTGCGGATAGTCTCCAGATCCATTGGATTAGCAATCACCTTGTAATAATCAGGAACAAACTTTTTGTTAACTGGATGATGAAATGGCCAAGACTGAAGGAAAGAAAACAGACAAGTTTAGAAAGCTTCTGTGTAGAATTTTTTACAGTTTGAGCTACAAATTTCATAAAGCAAGTCTCCAGAACTGATTAACACTCAAAATGTGTGGGAAGTATTTATCACAAGGCATCTTGAATCCAGTCATTTAGCTTCAGGAGGGACACAGAAAATAGATCTACCAGTTGGATTTTTAACTAGGCCTGTTGATACCTGTTTGACAGTAGGACCATGTAATACAAAATAATAATCATACAAAGGACTTTTCTATTTAATATCACTCCCTCCTTCACAACATAACTGCAGCATCCAGCAAAAGCATTCATTGCTTGTACAATAAACAAAGAATATAAACCTAGGTCTGATCTCACAATGGGGGCTATATATACCAATTTAACAGTTCATCATGGTGCAACAGCATAGAAAAACTCTACAATCTGTTTCTAAACATCAGAAGTGAGAACTTGGTGACAACGGAGAATGGAACCAACGAAGTTTTAAAGAGGACAGGCATTAAGCCCTCTCTCATTCAGTCTAACCACTACAGGCTGCTGTTCCTTACTCCATTCAGACACAATAGACACTATAGATGAGTGACACTGAAGTCCTTATCTGTGCAGTTTTATTTGGTAAACTTAAAGGCTGTTTTTTTTTTTTAATACTAATAAACTAGTACAACACTGGGTAAGCCTGATCAATGAGAAATCAGCTGGTGTTTCGTTTGCACCTGAAAACTGTACCTTTGCAGAATGCTTTGAGATCTACCAAAGCAAGTGCTATAAGCAGTAGGAGAAGAGTAGGTTTTATACTGACCATGCTTAATGAAGATCAGTGACTTCATACTAATGGGAGGTTGACACAGGCACTATCCAGGAGCGAGAGCAGCAGAAAAAAAACCTGCAACCCAGCCTTCGCTTCTGGACCTTTGCTGCAGTGAAGGGGGTGAGTACAGGTGTGTGTGTACCAGTCAGAAAACCACAAGCCAGCTCCTTGACAGAGCACTCTTTTTATTTGCAGCGCACTAACAACCACAATGTAAACGTACAGCCACAGGACTATAATCAGCACATTTTGCACATCACACACACACACACACACACTCTACTCAAGCTACGTACATCTGGAACTGCCATCATCTTTTGAGTGACAATGTTATCCAAAATGAAGGAAAAGGCCACTTGATCATCGTCATCCAGGAGGGGATTAATTGCTTTTTCTAATCGAGCCAGTTTATCTTCCTTCTGCAATAAAAGTAAGGAACATCAGTGGCTGACCCTAGATTAATAACTGCTAATATCAGGATACTCTGTCCCAAAGAGACTCCCATTCACCTTTTTACGAAGACACTTGTAAATAAGGGGGAGTAATAGCCTAGATATAAGCCGACATACAAGACAAAGTAACTAGAATAACAAACAAGCATCTGTTCTCTGAGAAAGACTCCAATGTGAACTGTTTAAAATTGTAAAAATTCAAATGCACCCCAGGGTGGGGGGAGGAGTTCCCTTATTCTTCTACTCTCCTTAAAGCCCTGTGTTTTGTCTACTCATGTCCTCTATCCTCAAACTCCTCAACCACCCCGACCATCCCTCCCTCTCCACTCTGATCACAACTCATTCACAAGACTTGCCTCTTTTAGCTTTTCATCACACAGGTCCAGCATGGACTGAGATATCTGTGTCAGTGAGTGTTTTGGCCCTGCAAACACACAGCAAGTACAGTGAGATACTCCAGCCTGATTAAAAAGGCCAATCGTGTCACAACATGAATTAATCTTTACTCCTAAAGCATCCCTGATTATATATCTAGCACAGTTGGGAGCATATCCTCAAGTATATTCTCAATACACACAATTACTAAAAATTAACATGGATTTTATATGAGAAAAGGTTATTTGGAGCAAATACTCTGGTATACATTCTGTTATGGTTTGGAAACCCTATGGGAAAGCAGCTGTGCCTGTGGAAGACCGGCCTCTAAGCCCTCCACCTTTGCCAAACTTTCAGAGTATAAGTCATGAAATTTCTGTTTTCTTCACTAAATCCAGTCAGTGAAGCAGAACTGCTACGGAAGGCAAGATGGACATTTAAGGAATATTCAGAAAACCACAGCTTTAAATAATTTTATGATTCCTCAGACATGGAAACAAGTATTTGCAACAGAACTATGAAAAAAATCTCATTTATTAGGATAAAACAGGGACTTAGCTGTCCTAAGCAGTAAAGGCACAAAACCAGTGCTGTCAGTGTCACCCCAAATGCTGCACAGCCCAGACAGACTCAATGCAGCTGGGAGGTTTTTTTTATCTGTCAAATGAATATTTTTTGGACAAAGACCCTTCTATCAGCAGTCAGAATACAGCCAATCTATAGTTGCTCAATGAATCAGCACTTTTCCCCAGCAGATGCATGCTCTACGACAGAATCTACGCTTTTTGGTTTTTTTAAACTAGCTTTCTGACCTTCCCAAATGGGGAAAAATTTATTGCAACTAAGCACCAAAATATGCAAAATCATTACAGTAAACTCTACTCAGACCTGCATGCTCCAAGGCAATGGCTTCAAAAGGTGTGAACTATTCCTACTTGTATCGAAAGATTCATTCACTAAAGCATAATATTGAGAAAGTAAGTTCACAAGTATCTCCCCACCGATCCATGTCTGAAAGCAAAAAGGAAGGACACTCATAATGTAGTCTACTGAAAACAATGTTTTGCTTAGCTTCACCCTATATGAAGGGGATATGCAGGACTTCGCTTCAGTGCAGTTTGACTTAATACATGCACCAGTGTCTTCAGTCATTGACAGGTCCATAATTGAACTTGCTACATCACAGTTATCATTTACTGTTAAATGCTAGGGTCCACTTCTTTCTTATTTATGAATTAGCTCATTAACATTGATGCAGTCTATCAGGTATATCTAGAAAAACATATGTTTATTGTTGCCATCTGACAGTGAATTTATTCTGCTTTTCTGTTGCTTTCATTATTTCTAAAAGATCCACACCTCATACATGTACAACGTATTAGCAGAAGCACAGTTTCCCTGCGTTGTTAATAGCCTACCATTGTATGTCGCACTGTTCTTAACAATTAGTTCCAGATGTTCTCTGAACTCTTCTCGGGATGGGTATTGCCGCTTACGAACATTTTCACGCAGGGTTTGTAAATCCATGGGCCGAGTAATGATCTTATAATAATCTTTGACAACTTTTGGATTTACAGGTGTATGAAAGGGGTATGTCTGAGGATGAGAAGAAAAAAATGAATGCTTATTAACACAGTACTAGCACAGCTAATCTCAGTGTAACCTCCAGAGTTGAATAGGCACTAATGTATAAAACCTTTACACAATCAGTTCCTTAACTGCACCAGGGAAAAATGCGATAAGTTCAGCCCCATGGTGGCTATCACCTTCTTCTACAAAATGTTCTTTAATACCATTAGAAGAAGAAAAATCTCACAAAGAATTCTCAGATGGTGTTTTTGGTTATGCAGCACAAAATTCAAGAAACTGAACTTTAAATTCTCATTTCAACTCAAATCTTCCATTTAATCTTTTGATTTTGCAAGTTTCTGGTAAAATCTGGTCAGAAACAGTGAAGTACACAATTTTCTCCAGTGCCACATATATACAACTATTCCACATTGCTACATCAAGTGTTATGCATCTTCTTCTGGTTTTGTTGAAAAAACAAACAAACAAACAAACAAAATCACATCCCAGGCTTTGAATATGTATCCATACGGAACTATTCAACATTATTTTCTGACATGGACATTTTCATCTCAAAAAGATTCTGAGCTGAGATAACTTAAGAAATAATGAACACCAGCTGTGTGCAGGGCAGGGGGGAAATGGGTGGCACATCACTCATCTGAGAAAAGCCTAGCCTAATTTTGGCGTGTACAACACAACCTACTTCAACCGTACTGCTTAAGACACAGGGTTTTGGTCTCATTGCTTAAACTTACATTAGGAAGATCCCTTATGTCATTGATGATGCCCTCCAAGATGGATGACAGTGTCACCATGGGATCTGTTCGCCGTCGGTGGATAGATTTATGAGGACGCTAAAGAAATCAGAGGCAGAAAAATTAAGGCAGTTCCAAGATGCAAAATATTTACCCACAGAAATCTTAGGCAATTTAGTTTATTAATTTACTGGGCAGGTATCTGTGTTGCATGCAGAGGATGCACAGGAGTAGTAAAGAAACTGGCCAGTTGGCACAAACAGAAATAGAGATGCTGCAATCAGCTCAGTAACACCTTCACTCACATTCAGATAATCACAGTGAACGGTTGTCCCTACTCGCCGCTTCTTCTTTGGAGGAAGCTGCTGTTTAGGAAACTTCAGGACCAGTGATTTCCTGCGAACCTCATCCGCACTAGGTAAAAACAAAAAAGCGTAATACTTTCCCCAGCCCTCTTATGAATCAAGACCATTCGTCCCCCAGTATATTAGCTCTGGTCCCATCTGCCATAATACCAAACACACAATCGAAATACTGTAGTAATAGTCTATGTAAAGCCCTGTCACTTTATTCCTGTGATTAATATACATAGGAGCATTCTGCACTAAGCTCTAAATTGTTTTTTCTTACTACCCATCAGTATCTCTGCTTCTTCCCTTACCTCTCAATCAGTTGTTTTCCCAGGACAATTTTTGTTCCTTCTACTTTGATGAGTTCTTCATTATCATTGTGAATGACTGTTTTTTCCAGCTCTTCCTCCTGCTCCTCTGTCATTGCAACAGGATTAGAAGGTGGGGCATTTGTTTGGTAGTAAAGAGGGCAGAACTTATTAGTCCTCATATGGCCAATTGCACCACATGCTCCACATTTTAGCTGCAAAAATATAAGAAAGATGACATATCAGAATTCATACATAGGCTCCTAGTTTAGAGGCAAAGTATGATTAAAATCCTCTAATCAGACCTTTAGTACATCACTAGAACAGAAAATTTCTCCAATACCCAAGACCTGTTAGCGTGCTTTATGTATGGATATGCTTACTTTCAAGTCTGGACGCTCTTTCATTTTCTTGGGCTTCTTTTCTGGAGGGCCTTTGAGTTTCTCTTTTTCTTGGTTCCGTTTTAACCGCCTTAATTGTTCCTGGATCCTGCGCCGCTCCTTCCGCATTTCCTCACGGTGCTGTTCATCAAATAGAGCAAACTTTCGTCTGGGGGGGGAATGAAACAAAACAAAACACACAAGTTTTTCATCTGAGTTGATGATTTACCAGGTACTCTTCTGCCAGGTCAACCACTGCAAAAAAATCATAATACCCTCCAAATGGACAGCCATTAACTCTCTCTCTAAATATATACAACTACAGTGCCAGGCTACTACATTCAATTCTACATTTCTTCATACTGCCAATAGAATGAAATAGTCTACGGGCAAAGTTAAAAAGAAAAAAAAAAAAAGAAAAAAATCATGTAGGTCTTACATGAACTCTTCATCCTTGGTAGTCCGTATTCGGCAGTAGGCATCAATAACAGCAGGCTTCCGAACTGTCTCGCACCTCACATATTCTTTCCCATCCTCATCTCTAAACGTGCGATAGATTTTGAGGCGGCGGCCAGTGGCAGAGGAATTAAGGCTGGTTACAGAGGCAGTGTCATCATCTTTGTGAGAGTTTGCTGAGGCTCCTGAAGCTGATGCTACAAGAGAGTGTTTTATTTACTTTTCATTTCTTTCATACTGTAGAAACATCATTGTTTAAACACAGCAGATAGTTTTGGCTTAAAAACTTCCAAGGCACAAATTCAGGAAAACCTAAGCAACAGAAACCTTTCCCTTGCTTGTTCATGTTATATTATCATGACATATATCAATCTGAAATAAAGGTAAGCTACTGAATTATCCACATGGATTATAAAGCCAGAAGGAACAGCTACAGTCAAAAAGGACCCACAGGTTCCGAAGTGCAACCTGTAAGGCAACTGCAACATGGCCCTGCAGATTGCTTATAGTTACAGTGGTTTTGATCATAGGTATGGAGATTTGGCAGAAACTGAAAGTCAACAATTATCCAGTTCTCCAACTAGTGTTACAACCAATGAGCTAACTTGGTCTCACGTGACCACAGAATCTCACAGAATTTTTCCAGCACCATCCATAATTTTGGTTGAGAGATTTTGTTCAAAGTAACACTGGGTATCTTTTCATAAGGCAACAATCATCAGCAAATCTTCCACATATCCCTTACTAAATTATTCCAGTAATTATTTAATTAGTGATTTATTCCCAATCTGTGTTTCCAACAGCAACAATAACGTTGACCCAGATGCAGCAGAGCTCAACTTTGCTCATACACATGCAACAAGTAACAGTGGCCATGAGCACCTTCACACGGACAGAAGTTCATTCACAGGTCAAACACTTCTACCTGCCAGTCAGGGACCTGTCAAATTCTCTGTTGGAATGCACTGAAAATAAACACATTTCCAAGAGATCCAAATCTGGCAGCTGCCCAGTTACCTCCCAAACACACTGCTACCGCACACAGTATAACAGACACTGCTATCAGCCTACATATTGTGCCTATCTGTTTCTCATACATAGCTATGTTTACACACGAGATCCAATTAGAGCACCATAAGCTGGTTGCAGGAACTATTTGTGAACACATCTTGAGAAAACTACAAAAAAACACACCCCCCCCCCCCCCAAAAAAAAAAAGGGAAACTTAAGCAGCAGTGAATATCTGAAGAAATATCAGAGTAAGTTTATAGTTCCAAATAAGCAAAGCTATGGGGCAAAGAAAACACTTTAAATGCATTTTCAGCCAGTAACTGCTCAGGAGAAGGAAGAAGCCCCAGATAAGCATATCTGTACTTTCTTCCTGTAAGGAATCCACACTGTCCTCTGAGAGGCCAGATCAGCACAGTTTGCAGCCTGACACAAAGTTCTGCATCCCTTCCCAGGCACTTTCTGGTGGTTGCAGTTACTTACACAGCCCCTTTTTGTCTCTCCTGTCCTTTTTGCCCCTCTCTTTGTCATTGCCACTGTCTTCTCCCAGAAGCATCCTTTGCAATTCCTTTCGTTCCTGCTCTTCTCTTTCCCGAGAGAGCTGAGAACTGGTTTTCTTGTTCTGTAACATATTCTCAATATTCTTTCCCATCTCTTCAAAGTCACTGTCTTCAGCTGAGCTGCTATCTGTGTCTGTGGACAGGATCTCAGTGGATTCCAGAACCCTGAAACAGGAGGCACCTTGAAAGTCAGTTAGTCCCCCCCCCAAAAAAAGTCAGCCTGTTACCGTCCCAGAAATACAAAGGTAAAAATGACACAAAGGTTTGAAAATTAATGTTGCAAACCACTACTACAAGAACAGGCATAATATATTCCCTTCCCAGTCCTCCTCTAATCCCCATGTCCAAAAGATCAATTGTTCCAAGCCAATCGTCTCCATCAAGTTGATCTCTTTGTCATCAACAGTACTATATTCCCTCCCCACTCTCAGGTCTTGGGCCAGAACAAGGAACAATACATGAATTCTTCTGGCAGTTCTAAAGAATAGAACATAGAATTGGTAGCTGCTACCCAAGAGAGAGAGATGGCAAACTGCTGTTAACAAAACAAATAAAAAATAAAAAATAAAAAAAAAGAACGGAAATAGGGTGGTGAACTACTGATCTGTGCAACAGTGAAACATCTCATGCCATTATACGTGGCAGACTATGCAACTCATTCTACCTTTCCAAAAGGTCTATGACAGCAAGACACTAAGGCTAACCCATAAGTTTCTATTAACAGCCAAAGCTCTCTTTCTCAGTGCTGTATTTTGTGGGCCCAACCAGTTAAATCAACATCTATACCACGACATATCAGTGAGCCCCAGGCACACATGGTTGTGGACTTTCAAGGTGGGGACAGGGTGGGGTTCAAGGCTGTCAACATCAGATAAGAACTTACTTATTTTGTAAATCAAAGATGCGCTGACACTCTTCTTTGTATCTCTCCTGATGTTCTGCTACAGAAAACCGAGACCCACGTGCAAATTTGCTCATAGGACCTTCTCCTGAACGAGCCTGCTCTGTAGACATCGTACGTACCACATCAATCACTTCCCACCGGGACAGCTTCTTTATCTGGAAAGAGGAAGACAGACTAGAAATGGCTTTCGAGACATACAACTGAGGTAGCTGACTGTGGATTTCAACTCCTTTCCACACAAGGTCAGAGTAGAAACATATACGTCCCTCCCACCACCAGCCGCTGAAGCCATTAGTGAAGAGAACTCTGTAACCTGCTCCAGGTTCATGCTCACCTCCTCTTCAGGCACTCCAAATTTACGCAGAAGCTGTTTGGCATTTTTGAGAGAAAGTCGGCGCAGATCAGCATCTGTCCCGGTCACTGTCTTTTTCACTGGCTGAGGTTCTTTATCATCCTGTTCAGAGGAAGATGCAGCCTATTAATGTCATCACATAATAGTCTTTCCTAGGCTTATCTTTTGATATTTTCTCTTCTTGATGCCCCATATTTACTCCATTTCTCCCACATGACTTTCCAGTTATTGCTCCTTGTCCAACCCAACCTTGGGAACTATACCTTCTGCTGAGTTGGTTTGTTTGGAATCTTCACATAAGAAAATCCTTCACCACAACCGGTAGGATCTGCTACACCAGTCACTTCTAGGAGGCACTTGCCCTTCATAGCAGCAATGAAGGCTCGTGTGGTGTTCCATGGAGCTGTGCGCACCTGCCAGCGAGAAGAGAAACGTGCCCTCACAATCCTCCTACCATCAACGAGAATTCCAAGCTATTTATTTTGGATTCTTCCAATCATACTGAGAACTTTTCAATTGACCTAATGAGGGTGAATTCCACTTCTTGATCCTTCAGCTGCCCTGATAAAACCTCTATGAAGAGCCAAAGTGCTAAATAATTCACAAAAGGCATTTAATGCAAAAAGCCTAGTCCTGAAAGGACTTGGCAAGACGGATCCCCAAACACAGGTATAAACAGGGATTATACCTGGCAGCAGAGTTCCCAGGAAAGTCACAAGAACATTTGAGCTACTGAATCCTACTTTTAATATATCCTTTACATTTAAAGACCTCATTTCTTTTCTGCCATGCAGATTCATATATTGGCATGCACGCTTATGCATCGCTCTGACAGTACCTCATCATCAATCTTCATTTGGAAATCCTCTTCATTCTCCTCTTCTGGCGCAAAGAAGGATTTCTCCCCGTAACCTGCATCCTGCAGAGAAATATTAGGAAAAAATGAGAACCTAAAGTCTTAAAAAGGTTACTGGAGAGAGAACCAGAAGTGTATTACGAATCTCCTGTGGAGACCTGTCATGCTGAACAAGCACACTTCCACAAACAGTTGTTTGCAAAATTCACCGTGACCCACAGTATCACAGATGTCAAACTGCCCAGTATTTTGACAAACTCCATAACTAAATACTGCACTCGACTTCAAAAAAATAACCAGTCTCCCTCACAGCCACATACTGGTTACTTTCTGCCGTAGAGCTCCAGGTAGAAACATAAGCCCTTTCTTGGACCTTCCCTATGCAACCTTTGAGCATAGCTAACTCAATATCTAAATAATAGGTGGTAAGAATATAACATCTCTCTCTAAGAATTTAACTTGCTTTTTATGCAGCAGAAAACTTCACAAGTTGCCCAGTAGTCAGGGGCCTAATTTGCCTATTTTGTAGCAAAATTAGCTTTAGGCAAAAGGTGTTACCTAGCCTCATCCTTCACAGAACTACTTGTCAGTAACTTGCCTTATAGCCTGCAAGGAGTGCTTACCTTCAGTCGCTGCTCAGCCGCAATCATGCTGTAATAAGCACAGCACTGTTCTGGGGATACCATTGCTCTGATCTCTTCCTCTGTTGGCAATCTGAAATCTGGCTTTAAAACCCACCAATTTGAGTCCATCCCTGAAAAATGCACAGATCAAACATCTAGTAGTTTCTCACAAATGTTGGATGCCATCATAATCCTAACTGTATTTCAAGATTTGGTACCCTGCTGCAATGCTGGCAAAAGGAGCAAGGATGACAAAACTGTGACGCTTAGACCACCAGAAATGATAGGTTTTTTCATTCTGCATTTGTTTAAATTAACGTCCCATTACTCACCGCCTGTTGTTATCACCAAAAACCCTCATACATTCATGCTCATTCAAGGTATAAACTACATTTCAAAAGCATTTAATCCACCTTTCACCTCCTCACCTCAAACTACTTTTCCCCATGGCCAGCCTAAAAAGCTTTGTATTACCATCTGTTTATCATTCTGCATATACAAAAATCAGAACTCAGGCTCTCAGAGCACTGTTAGACTCATGAAGATAGGACAAGTTTCTACTGGCATGTATTTGCTTGCAAAACACAACACAGCCATACACAGAGGGAAGGGAACATGTATGTGTTGGTGTCGTACATTGTTCCTTTACGAGTAAAATCATTGCTCAAAGGGTTATAAAAAAATACCGAAACTGTAGTCATTTCTCACCATCAAGCACACTTGTGCCAAAAGAAAGTGCACATTTATAAAAATCGGAACAAAAAACCCTATCATTACATTTCAGTTCTTCAAATAGATGTTTTCAAACATGGTTTTTCAGGAGGAGATGTTGCCTCCTCCTGCTCTGTCTGGAACCCCAAGAGCAGCAAAGAATGGCTGATGGCCACATAAAATCTTTAAATACCTGTGCGTTTGAAATCCGCACAAAGCTTTAGTCGCTTTCGGATGCTACTCTCCGAGTGCGAGGGAAAGGCCTTCTTAATATCCTCCATGCGAATTCTCCGAGGACGGTCTCTGCTTTTCCAGAAGAGGCGATAAATAAAAACCTACAAAACAAGATTCGTTTGTGATGTCCAAAGAAAGAATACAACAAACCTGCAAAGACAGTATAGACAATGCTGTTTCTAGTGACTACTTCAGACTTCCTACTTAAAACCCATTGTTTCTTATAAATTTACTTAGTAAAGTTTTCCAAGCCACATGTCTGCTTCAGGTTCAGCTATTTTTGAGAATGAGATGTGGAAAAAATATTTGTCTTAAAATTTTGTTATTATATCACATTAGAAATGTTCATGCTTTGGTACAGAAACTTGAACTCTGAGAATGACAGGGATTTTTCTGCTCTGCAAATACCTCTTAAGTCATAATTTTGAATTAAACTGACAGTAAATTACTAGAAATTTTCTCCAAAATCTAAATTTGGGGATATTTATTTGAATGGTCACTGACAGAGCCAAAGCTTAACTGCCTCAAGATCTAGGAAATCAACAAAGACCTATGAAGCAACTCTAATTCCGTGCTATGTAATAGGACTGTGATAAGATCCCCTAATTGCCTCTTAGTAAAACCCACGTAACTGTCATTTTATACAGCATAACCATTTCAAAGTTCATTCTAATTTTTTCAGTTTCCTACACTTTATATAATCTTATAACCTTTTATTTTGGCTAATAAAAAGCCTCTATCATATACTTATCAGATAGGATGCAAGTAAACAGAAGAAGCATACTATAAATTATTGGTTAAATGACAACCAAAATGGTCTGTATGGTTAACATCCAACTCTTGCAGTGCTGTCACCTCACAACACAAAAAAGGAACCATAGCAGGGCAATGAGCTTCTCAAATCAAGGCTGTCCACATGAGGCTCATGCCTATACCATGGACTTTCTCCAAAGACCCCTCAGATCCCAAACTGTCTCTTATCACATACCTGCAGAAAATCTCTGATATGGGTGTTAGCTCGTTTAGAGTTGGGACCAGGTACTTCATAAAGTGGGCACTCCTGACCAACTACAAAAATATCCACTAATTCTCGAACATAATAGCCTTGTCGTGTCCGGATAATCAGGAAATCCGTTTCAGGCATCTTATGTAAATAGATAGGGGCCCGGAAAAGGTTGTTTTCAAATGCCTAATAAGAGAAGCAAATCAAAGTTTGAAAGTCAGGTTTTGATCAAATTTTCTGTAACTCAAATGCCTAATAAGAGAAGCAAATCAAAGTTTGAAAGTCAGGTTTTGATCAAATTTTCTGTAACTCAATCTACAAAAAAGATCTTAAAAAAAAAAAAAAGGTCATTTCAATGATATACAATCATTTATATCACTATATATGTAGATGTGCAGTCAGAACATTCCTTGCTTACACAGAGAATAACCAAGGATGAAGCACAAAAGCATAAGAAAACCTAGAACAAATGCAGAAAGAGTTTGAAGGGCTCTTTGGACTGACCTTTAAGGAGGTACCTTAAAAAGGGACAGAAAGAACACATATGCAGAACACCACTATAACCAGAGAAACCAGCCCAGGACACACATACAGTCTGGGAATGGGAGAAGGCAACAGAAGCAAGGACTGAAGACTTTCCTCAGGAAGGGAGCTTGTAAGAACCTAACCAGAAAAGCAGAGAGCAGTGGAGTTCAGCATTTAAAGGTAAGAAAGTTTAAACTAGCACCAGGGAGGCACTAGACTGAGTGGAACTGGAAAGACCATCCTCTTCTATAAAGGCTTTTCTCCACCCATCGGGCTTCCACAAGCCTTACCCACTGCTACTCTCCCACACTACCCTCATCCACATTGCAAAGCTTTCCCTGAGATGGCCCTGTCCTCACTTCAAGCTTTCCAGAAGTCCTGTTTTGTCCATGATGAAGTCCTCTCAGGCTTGAACAATTAGCATTGTCGGTTCTGTGATGAATCTCTAGTATCAACCTTCACCTTACTTTTTTCCTGTGGTACATGGACAGAATTATTGCTGCACCAAGAGCAGCTAGCATTAACCGAAATCGATTTATTTTTACATTTATCATGGATTTTGTAACCAGATGGTCCTTACAACATTCTTAATTCCTCTCCCCATCTCAACTGATGTATTTGAACAACAGAGAAAGGCTAAAAAAAGCAGAAGTCTACACACCTGACTAGTAACTAGCATCCAGCAGACGACTAGCAGTGCAATTCTCAAAGTACACATAAGGTTTGCTCACACAAACCATGATAAATCCATGTTTTCTATCCCCTCCAACACCTATTTACTGAGCTCCCCAACATTCAAGCAGCTTTGGCCTTCCACTCAGTCCTCTCTAACAGTATTTCTAATGCGGTTACAAAGCAAAGCAGCAAAGATTCACTTCCTGCAATTCCTATCATTCCTATAACAATTTTAAAAAACATACAACATAGAGAGATATTTAAAAAAAAAAAAAGTCAACTGAATTATTATCAGTAAACACAGAGACTTAAACTGGAAATTAAACTGAATCTGTTTTCTGGAAGTTGAACATTATTTGTGATTTGATAAACAGGGCACAAAACATTCTGCCTATTACTCCACATTCAACCTGTCGTCTTATGCTTGCTTTTCTCACCTGCAGTAACTGGCCTGGATGTAGAGAACCCAGGAACGGAGAAGTGTGACAATAAACAGTCTCTCCATATTTACAGTCTGGAGCTCCTGGATCTTTGCCAGGTTTCTGCAACATGCAATGAAGGTGCAGTTAGCACTCAGTGAGAGGCAGAAGAAAATCACTGTCCAACAGCAAAACCTGCATACTCACCCTTTTGTAGTAATTTTTAATCTTTGTTGCCATGCCAACCTGCATCATTAAAGGGGCATTTTCCTCACTGTATTCAGCAAGGATGAGATCTCCATCCTTGCCAGTTAGGTCCTGTGGTGTGCGCATGAAGAACATTTCACCCCCACCAGAAGCCTGACGCTCCTGCTCTCTCATCTGTGCCAGTGAAAAGACAGTGTTAGGAAAACAGCACATCAAACAAATCTGCTGTGCAAATGGAGCCACAGCAGACATCAGATATGGAGAAAAATAACTGCACCTTGGCTTTTTTTTTAATGTGCTTCAGCAGAGGTTGCACAGCATGGGGCCCAGGCTGGGACAAGGCACCAAAAGAGTATTTCTTCAGGGGAGGCCGATGAAATTGTCGGAGCTTCATAGGACCCATATGGGTGGGAAAGAATGGCTGGCGAAGTTCCACTGCTGGGATAGAGTGCTAACATAGGAACAAAATGTGAGTTAAGAATGACACGTATCACCTCAAAACCAAGATCATCCTCCTATCCTGCAAACCCTTATATAACAGAACCTAGTAATATTTTTAGGTCTGCTAGGAGTAATACTAGTGCACTGAAATTCACTTGTTATCATATATGTTGCTGTTTGACAAGAAAGTGCTTAGGTCCATATATCAATCTTTCCTTTCTGTACAGAGATTACTTTAATTTTACTATTTCAAATGGTACCCAATGAAAGGATTTTTTTTATTAACTAGGAGCATGCAAAGCCATTATCCTTATCAGTGGGACAGAAGCACATTTAGAACTACATACATTTTTCCCATTATAGAAGAGACTGGAATCAGATGAGGTTTTAGAAGTGGTCACTGAATACCACAATGAAGGGGGAAAAAATATCACCTCTTCCCCTAGGGCTAGTGAGCAGTAGTTCAAACTCATCATTATGTAAATTATTTTTATAATATCCAGATTAAAACACACACTAGTAGCAGAAGTACAGCCTCACCTCTTGACTATCTGCACCACTCCCCCCCCCCCCCCCGCCACTGCTTCAGAAAGAGTACTACAGAAAGAGACACGAAACAAAAGCATGGCGAGTATGACACAGCAAGATCTGGCACCTAAACCTCAGTCTGATGGGGCAATCAAGAAAAGTTAGTTCAAACTCCTTTTAATCATTTTAATTAAACATTAAAAATCACTCTCATGAACACTTAACTGACCTGCTGTAATCTAAATTCTGTTTTCTACAAATCCTAAATCATACTCTCAGCTAGAAACCTCCTACCAAGACACACTTTCTATTTCTCACTCTATAGCCAACACTACTGTGACTACCTGAATGATGTTGCCTCCAAAGGTTCCTCGAAGTCCCTGCTGTTTGGGGTAGTAAAACTCATCATTGGAGAGGTTCCACGGATCCTTCACCTCTGGCTGAGACATGTTCTAATTCAATTTTAAACACAGAGAGGTGTCAGTGAAAAAAAAAAAAATTCACTCCTTCCATGTCGTTCCCAACCTGCAAGGTGCTAAAGCTTATGCTGACCTGCTGTGGTTCTTCCTTGATGACACCTGTTTTTCCCAACAGGATTCGACTCTTCTTTAAAGAAGATTCTTTCTTGTTCTCCTTGGATGGAGAGTTCAAAGTCATTTCTTCCTTTTCATCAGGAATTTCTAAAAACACAAGCAATCACACTGTAGGGCACTTGTTCTAGGGTTCTCTTTTCAGCACTGCAACCACCTACTGAGCTGCAGCTTGGTCCAGACATTTTAGCCTTTCTGTTCAGTTTCTGGGGTGACTGTCCTCCTTCTACACTCCTCCCCCTTTTCCCTCTGTACAGGTTAATATGAAACAAGCTCAGAAAACACAGAAAAGCTCCATGCTTAAATCTCTTTGATTTGGGATTACCTTGCCTTCTTCAGCAGTGAGCAGATTTGAGTGGGAGGAGGGTAATTGTGGGGATTGCTTGGAGTATCCACTGTTCAACACAAAATTTACTTATAATCTAATCAATGAAAGTACAAGAAATAGCATCTGTTCTGCCAAAGCTATTCTAAAAAGTTGAGAGTCAAGGCGACAGGAGTGTCAATACTGTTTCCTAACTACATGTATTAATACTCCTTTTCTTCCCCACACATATACAACACAAAAGTGAGTCTGAATCCAAAGATAATATGGACCTGAACCCAAAGGGGATTCCTGAAAAATTCCAGGAAAGTGGTATGAATTTTAAAAGTTCGCAATTTGCAAAGCATGGATTCTCCAAGTAAGATTTTCACACAAGAAGCAGGGCCTAGTGACATGGGCTTGGTAGACGCTATATCAACTTCACGCACAGATCTCATGTCACTCTATATAAAATAAGAATGGGTTCACCTTTATCACTATTTATACAAACATCTGCAATTTTGTGGTGTATTTCAGACTTGGAAAGCAAATACTGCAAGTCTGTTTGTCTTTACTTTAACCAAGCTCAAATTAAGAGTGATTTTCAAGGTTGCTGGCTAGTACCAAAACATTCCCATCAATACATATAGAAATTCTTAAAACTGACCCACTTTCCTGAGGAAGGAAATGCAATCCAGGCCATATAAAAGTGTAGCAAAATATGCCTGTCCTTAAATTACATAAGGCTGCTTGAAGATTACCAACACACACATCTTAGAAAGTGGTGATTTTAGTGGTCCAAATAAGACAAAAATCTCTCCAACTTGTAGCAATATAAGCAGGGAGTACATTCAAGTCGAACTCCAGGAATACTGAGTAAGTTTGTAGCAGCAACAAAAATGCTGAGAGGTGTTATGCAAAGTCATTGCTTCCATGTGCCATTACCATAGCCTGAAAGAGGTTTAAGGAATTTGCTTCTTCAGGCTTTGAATACAAGCCATGCTGAGAATGTCATGGGCTGGTTTGTGGTTTACTTCTCTAACTTCCCTCTTCAAACCAGCATGCATGCAAGTAAAATTAATAAGACAGTCGCTTCTAAAACACACCAAGAGTCAGATTAATTACATTAAATTTAAGTTTCAGGGCATTAATTTTTACTCTCCTGTTACTGCTTTTATCTTTGGAGCTGAAAGTATATACCACACCATTAGAGTTATTATCATTGCCTTCTTCTGCTTAGGCCTTTGATTACTTGCAAATTATTTTCAAAAGCCAGAAGAAAGGCAGGCCGTAAGTATTGCCCCAGTCCACTTATTTCCATTACAGTGTGACTATAAATCCTTGCTTCCATTTCCAGCTGTCTTTTCCCATTTAAGTCAAATTTCCGGATACCATGAACATACCTAGAATTATGTTTTCATCATTTGGATCAAGTGTTAAGACAGGGGGATCCAAGTAGGTTTCCATTGCCTGATCATCCCAGATGATATTGTCTTCCCAACGGCCATATACTAACTCTTCATTATCAATTGGGAAAATAGAGTACCAGGGCTTGTCTTCATCCAGGGAAACTGCAACAATCATAAGGTAGAATCCTTAGGAGTTTCATACACTGCCTTGGCAGAAAAACATTTCAGAACTCATCCCCACATCTTATTCCCTCAACCTTCCCCATCTTTCAGGGCTTTCTGAGGTAGAACCTCTAAAAGGCAAAAGAAAACTCATCTTGGAAGTATAGAGGAAGCAAAGACCCAAGTCTCAGCTTTACCAACACTTAAGAGATTTTGCTCCATTGAAACAGAGAACCTCCAAGAATGAAACAGGGTCTCTAACAGGTTTTAGAGCAAACAAGTATCCCTTTTTTCTACACCTTGTTGCCAAAAAAGGACCCTGCTATTACACAGAACACAAGTCTGTACAGAAACCTGTGTCACGTGCACCTATTCATAAGCCAAACATTGACATCCTCATTACCTTGCTGTTCAGGGACCTGCTTTTCTTTGCCCTTTGCTATACCTAGGACTCCTGCTACATTTGGTTTCTGTGCTAGTGGAATTGGTGGATTGAGCAAAGAGCCACTCCGGTTCAAACCTAGAGAAAAGGAAAACAAAAGTAAGGTTAGCTTGAGCGGGAGGGTTAGGGGGCATTGCATTGCCTTAAATCAGAACTTAGGGGTTGCACGGGGAGCGATTTCCAGCCTGAACCAGGATAGGCCTACTGCTCATATCACAGAGCGTCACGTCATTAGTACGGGTAAGACTTACAAAAACACATTCACCCACAGCTTACTGCTGGAGTCTGCAGCCTCTTCAAAGCTATGTTTGGCTGGCTTTACATATGCTGCATGACAGTGCGTAAGGTGCATTTCTATACGGTCCCTATGAAAGTGAGAGGCCTTGACCAGACAGTTGCCATCAACAGAATAGTTGGTCTGGCCTCCAGCAGCCTCCTGTCTTATGTGAAACGGTCATAGAAAAATGGATAGCCAAGCAGACCTCAAGCAATCGTTCTGTGGAGGCAGCTTCTCCCATGGCAGACCAACTCACCTATGCTCACGTCACTTATGTCACTGAAGTGAATGCTTCTGGAAGGCATAAGGCCTAAGGCATGTCAACAGACCAACCATCTTTAACATGTTACTGTAGCTTTTGATGGGACTCCAACACAGCGAGGCCAGGCCTGGATAGCTCAGGCACAACTGTGCTGAAATGCAAACTGTTATAAAAGGCTATCCCCAATTCACCTACCCAGCTCTTCAGAGTGTCTTGTACTCAGAGCTAAACAGTAAAGGATTGACACCAGTACCCAATAAATATCTGACGTTCCCATTAGTCCTTCCTTGTAGAAGCAGGATAAGATATAACAAACAGATGATAAACATTCATTCTACACAAGCAATTTAAATTTAAAATGCATTTGTGTCTAAGAGAAGTCTGAGGCTTGTAAGAATTGTTACTTCCTATCTAGAAAAAACAGAATTCCATTATTAGTCCAGAAGAAACTTCAGAAGACTTTTACACAATTCCTCCAATTAAAAAAACATATAAAGAAAATTCCATTGGCTTATAAACAGCAGACATCCTACGTATAGCATTGCCTGATACTAATGTAGAAGGATCTAGCATCTGGTATTCCACATGGAGAGAAGAACGCCAGAGTTGGTATTTTCTTTAACAGAAGGGACCTACTCTGCTTTTGGAAAGAATGAGTCTCAGAATTCTGAGTGGAGCTCTGATTTTGCCAAAAAACATTCCCTGACAGGAAGAATTATGTTCTGTATTTGAGATGAAAGCATGGAATGAGTCAGCTCAACGACAGTAAGTACAATTCACATCAGACCATTGATTACCTTGTTGGGCATTGTATGCAGTGGCATTTCTAGTCATGCTGGATGGCAGCCAGCCAGCCAAACTTGCCCGCTGTGTCTTAGTCCCTTTGTGCTTGACATCTTCTCCATTCCAGATAACATCATCCTCCCACTGGAGCTGTGTCACCATAAGGAAGTGCTCATCAGCTAGCAGATCATCCTTCTCATCCATCAGCCCTGCATCCTGGAAGGAAAGAAAAGTTGCTTGAAGACCTGCATCCACTTTATGCTTTCGAACTAAAGGAGGAAAATTAAAAGTCTCATTTTGCATGGTGCACAACCATCCACTGGCCCATCACCAAGCTCTCATTGTGCAGCAATCCCCAGTGCCACACATATCTCCACACCTTCCCCCACAGTTCCCCTCTCACCCCCTCATCTGTGTGTCCTTTAACCTCCTGCTCCTTCTTCTTCTCTTTCAGCTTGAAGCCATAATCAAATCCACTGCCATCTTCAGGGATCCCCAGCATATCATACCAGAGCTGGGCTGGGCCATAGCGCCATTCTGCTACTTTAGGCTTTGTATCTGTCACTTTGTCTATATCACCAGTTGATTGGGAAAATTTCGATTCCACAGGTGCCATCATGGTAATCTGAAGCACAGCAAAGGAAAGAATGGTTACACTGATGGTCTATCTAAATGTCAGAAAGAGGTTTCTTCCTTCCAAGTTTCCCAGCTTATTCTCGGAGGAGAAAAGTATTTCTAAGTGCTTTTCCATACTTACTAGCTGCCTTACGAATGTTCTGCAATTAGACTTCCAAGAACACACAGATTTCTTCTTGATACAAAGAAGATAAGCTCTCCTATTGATCCTGTACCACGGATGCAGCCTTCTCAGTAAGAAGCAATCACCTGAAGTCACTGACTAGTGTCTGAAGAAGAGCTTCTGCACAGCTGGAATACAAGCCAACCCTGTCCTCCAGTTTTATTTTGGAGGAAAAGCTCTTAACTCTAAAAGTTGCTGTCCAATCCGCTACTACCCCCAGTGCTAGCTGGCGACCCTCCCTAAGTCTCAGATATCCCACCTCATCATCTGAAAGGCACTGCTCAGGAGGGGGAGGAGCAGCAAACTCATATTCCCAAGGAGATTTTCCTTCCATTCCACTCTCAACTACAACTTCACCCTCCTGTATCTGCACTTCTTGTGCCAACTCCCGATGTTTCTTCTTGCGTTTCCTTCGGGCACTACGCCAAACCGATGGAACATTCTTTCCAGGGCCAAAGAGACGCAGGAAACGCAGCACCTAGAATAGCAAAAAACAAGAGAGTCAGAGAAAAAAAAACACTGTGGAATGCTTGCCTGTCTTTCCCTCACCTGAAAAGCAGCAATGAAAGAGAGCACTCTGAAATTCAGAAGCTTGGCCTCTACTACAATCCCAGCCCCTGATGCAATCAACAATCTCTTGGTTATACTTGAAAAAAAAGTTTCTGATCCACCTGTTTGATGGATCCTTCCTTTTCAAAAGGATTTTTTCTTAATTTCAGACACAAAGAAACTCAACAGAGGGAAGAAAGATTGCCTTTACATATTGGGCATATGGTAAGACACCACCTGGAAATAAATATTTTCATTTTGAACAATCCATAACCTTCAGAAAGACACATGGAGATGAAGAAGAGTTGATAAAATTATTAGCAAAAGAGACAAAGCTAGAAGACAGTTATATAAAGCAGAGATTTCTTAAACAACCAAATAAAAATAAATACCACAGTCTAGAAATAACACACTCTTTTTACTTCCACCATAATGCAGTTCCCCATATGCATACTGCATACCTGCAAAACCTGCACTAATGACAATGACAAACTGTCTCTTCTGTTTCTTCTATAATTATGATTGCTGTTTTTTAAGCACTGATAATTGTTTCTTCAGAGCACTCTTGTAAAGAGGGAAAGCATTATTCCCAAATTAATTGACAGATTTAGGAAACAAGAATTAGAACCAAAGATTTGTAGAGAGACATCCTATTAATGATCCTTGTTAATCTGTTACGCTGATCCCCAAAGGAAATAATGTTTATATGACCACTCTGTCCATCTCTGCCCACATCCCCATTATCCTTCTTCCCAAAACTCCCTCAGATTACTTCCGAACCCTTTGGCCAGTTTCAATGAGCTTTCACCAATGAGCAAAGGTCTCAGATGTAGTTAAGCTGCTAACAGTTTAATGAAATACAAAGTCTGCTTCTCCACATGCTATTTTAAGTAGTTTTATCAAGAAAAGCAGTGCTACATTAACATGCATATTCTCAGGCATCAACCAATCCTCATAGCCAACTCTACAGGATTTCAGGCTTTGCCAGCTCTAGTGCTCATGAATTAATTATGAAAAGTGCTCAGCATTAACAGCTTGCACTGACTTCTGCACCCACCGGGCACAGTCAACACTGAACCAGTCCCTGGCATTACATGTTCAGTACCAAAGAAACGAACACACCAACTGATACAAAATACAGTAACACAGGAAACACAAAATTTGCAAAAGCCAAGAGAGTGTCCAGAAGGCTAACTTCTGTGCTAGAGCCTCATCTATATTTCTAATAGACAGAGGTTAGACAAATTATTAAAATACGATTTTTAATTATGCAAATTGCTCAGCTCCTTACACAAAACCTGTGACAGAGGCACACATAAAACCAAGGTATCCTGGCTCACAACCACCTGGTTTGGCACCTATAAGCTCATCTTTATTCTTCTTCCGCTCCCACATTTCCTCTCGACAGCTTTAAAACTTTCAAAATAATTATTGAAATACATCGACTACATTTGCTATTTGAGAGCATTTAGGAAAGTATTGTAATGAATTCACTTTGTGCAAAAAACAATCATTCTTTCAACGAACATGTTATTAAGCTAATTTCTGATCCATACTCGTCGCAGTTTTGAGGAAGAATTAAGTAAAGGATACAGATCACAAATTGTTTCCGGAAGAGCACACCAAATTCAGGACAGCACGAAAGGAGGAGCAAATACTTGCCAGAAAAGCCAGAAAGCAGACAGATTAGCATTATATTTTTAATCATCCGGCAAAAGTATTCTCTACTATCTCGGAAAACCAGTTTTCACAAATCAACAGGCCTGTGCTATGGTCTTACAGAACAGCAAAACATTACTTCACACCCTGATTCATATGCTTTTTAAGAGGCTCCTGCAAGTGGCAGGAAAAGCATTACATGTTAAGCAGTCTGGAAACAGCAGCACAAAGAAACTAAAGTAAGTATTGAGGTGAGCAAGAACACCTATGCAATTACTTACTACATACCGTTAATACTATACAATTCATATTTAGAAGGCTTACAGGATACAGTTTCTGTTACTTCCACATATCTCTTACAATACCTTGCCTGGTCGAAATTCCGGGAAGAGCTCTGTAACACTTGGCAACTGTTTGGTAGCATCTCGCTGCATGATTCCTGCAAGAGGAAGTGTGAGTTTGCCTTCCTTGGATTCTGCCTGCCTGGCTTCTTGAGGTCCCATCTCTGACTCAGAATCAGAGCTGCTGCTGAAATCCACCTTGTCGGAGGCAGCAGAGGAAGGAGCAATGATGGAGGGCAAAATGATACCGTCTCCATCTTCAGATACTACAACAGAACAAGCACCTTATAAACAAAGAGATTTCCTCCCTGTCCCCTAGTACAACCCCATAATGCCACATCTACTCTTTATACCAAGTTATGCAAAAATTAAGCCTCTGCAGGTGTTATGAGTACCATTCTGGTTTAACCTTTCATTTTATCCTAAGCGTTCCAGGTGAATTTCCCAGCCACAACTGAGAGGATGAGATAAAAAAGCAGTTTCATTGTCAGTATCAGTATTTTAACAATCACTGGAAATACAGTATTTCACCCTACATTTCAGACAATCCTATAACATTGCATATCAGGACAAAGACCCACCTTTAGATGCAGTCTGCAGATCGAATTTTGACGACGCGTGGTGCTTGCTGCAGAATGAACTGCTACACAGCAGCGTTTGCTTCCTTCAGACATTCACATTGCCAGAGAGAAGAAAGTCCTCACTCACCAGTGGCAGCTGCATCCTTTTCATCTTCTTTCTTTCCAGGTACTGGAGGTGGCGGTGGTGGCGGCATCAACTTGGAATCAATATCTTCACAGTCAGCATCATAATCATCCTCATCTTCATCTAACCAGTCAGGAGACAAGACTGCATATTAAGCAGACAATAAAAGGGAACCAGGCACCCTTCCCATTCATACTATCTCATACCTGTCCCAGCCTGATGAGAAGACCATGTCTTCTCATTAGTAAGGAGACCATTCTCATTTTATAACTAGGTGCAAGACTCTTACAAGTCCGGCTTCCTGCACAAACTCATTTGCAAGACTGAAATTTAAGAAAGAGTGGGAAGGAGGGAAAAAGGCAAACTGACATAAAGATGACTGAAGCACTTAAAATATATATATATATATATATGTATTTCCTATCACCTCCCCTTATTCATGTTTTGCAGAGCAAATAAAGCTGCTAAAAAAGTAAGAAAAATGTGGTTAAAAAGCACAAATCACCTTTACATCCCACTAACCACAAAATGTTAACAGACAGGTTAAGTGTAAGGCAGCTTTAAGGAATATGCAAAGATGTAGCATTTGCACTAGCAGCTCCTGAAAGAGAAAAGCTGCATGTTTTTGAAAATCTGTTCTAGGCCAGACAGAGATCCCTGAGACTGACAAAAGAACCAAAGTGCCTTTTGCAGTCATTTCAGAAAAGGAATTCAAGGGCAAAACAGGAGAGAGATATTAAGATTGAACTGACTCTCTAAGGGACCAGGGCCTTATCTCTATCTTTGAGTATCTCTGAGAAGCACCTGGCCTCCTGCATAACCCTCTTCCTAAGAACACAGGTTAAAGAAATATGAGTAGGTATTGGGTATTCTCTGCAGGGGATCCCAGAGCAAAAGGAGGATCCTGGTTTCTCTTCCGAGTATAGTCTAACTCTAATGAGGAACTATTCCTTCAAAAAGGAAGATATCAAGCAGTGGCTTCACCCAGTGAACACAGTTTCACAAAGGCTTATATTGGGTTCTTGAAGCAAGGAGTGAAAAGGCACAATGTCACCTGTATAAGAGATTGCCCTAAAATACCTTCTACAGATAGAGCTGTAATGCTAATCCCGTTTACCTGGTCTTCGAACTGGTTGCAAGCTGCCCATTGCCTGCTTATACCTACGGCTCTCATCTTCTGCCACTTCATTAATATCTGAATAATCAACAGCATCTTCCGTGCTCTTAACCCAGCCTAGGAAGAAAAGAAACCTAGTCACACAAAACTTTATCCTAACATAAATTACTAACTTCAGACTTCACTATGTACATACGAAACCTTTTCTATGCTTCCTTTTCTAAGAGGAACAAAAACATCCGATTAGCATCCCCCATCGGACTATTTTTCCCCTCATTCCATCCAAAAGCTCCAAGTCCTCCAAGCTCTGAATTTCCCCTAAAGATTAGTAAGTAACCAACTTCAGCATAAGGAACACCTTTCACTTACTCAATAAAACTGTTCAACAAGCTCAGAAATAAAAAAAGAGACATAATAATGCTGTGCACTAAATAGGCTTGTTTAACACAGGGGAAAACACAGAATAAACTTATTTATGAGGGAGAAGAGGCAAGGAAAAAAAAGTTATAAAAAATGAAAGATAACAAGTGCAAAAGTGACCAGGAGATAATGTAGGATTCACTCTGGCAAGAAGGCGGCAAGGCCTTTGCCAGAGGACCTCTGACCAGACAATTACGATATTCCCTGCAGCCCCAGACGACCTGGGTGCGATTCTTCCTCTCCAGTCAGAACTCTGATCCTGCAGCCCCTCTGCCATTTCACCGCAGGTACCCCGGCGCCTAACCTTCCTCGTCCAGGTGGGCTCCATCGGCCTCTGGGCTGTCCTCCTCGCTGGCTGTGATCTCAGTGATCAGGTTGCCCAGTCCCAGCACACCCAACCCGGCCAGGTGCTTCTTGGATTCCTGAAGAGACCGGAGCCACGTCCCAGCCGGGAGGCTCTGCCAGCCGGGCCGGGCCGAGCCCCCCAACCGCCTGCTCGGTCCTGTCCTGGAGCCTGCCCCACCGACGCCTCCTCCCTGGCCCGCCCCGGACCCGCGCCGCTGGGTCCCCGTTTCTTCTCCCGTCCCTCAGCCCGCGCCGTCTCCCCGGAGCGACACAGCCCTACCTTGTCGAGGACGCTGTCCCCCTCCAGCTGCCCCGCCTCATTGATGTTGCCGAAGAGGAACCCAGCCAGCGAGAAGGGCTCAGCGCGGCCGCCATCCGCATCCTCCTCGCTCTCCGAGTCTGACATGGCGGCGGCGCCGGCCCGGAAGCGGAACCGCAGCCCGGACGCGCGCGGACTGAGGCACCGCCCGCCCATCCCCTCCCGGCCGGCAGACAGCGCCCCAAGGAAGCGCGGAGGCGCCGGCGTTCACCGAAAAATCGTTTATTGCCTTTGGGAAGGGGGTCCGGCTTTCCACAGGAAAGAACTACGTTTAGAAGAGGCGCGTTACAAACAGCAGGGTGAATTAATACGAGAGCCAGAGAGATGAAGAAAGGTTTATTACAACTTAATTCCGCATAATTTAAAACAAAAAAAAAATTCCTTTAAAAGTGTTAGCTGTAATACAAATTCTTTTATAGTATAAAATCAAGTTGCCAGTGTATATATCAGTACCACACTAAGAGTCTTGGGCTGCCGCTGCTGACTGGTGCTCCCCGCAGCCCACCCAGGGGTCGGGACCCCCGCGCGATCCATCCGCTTCCCAGGGTCAGCTCAAGCAGCACCGAGGTTTCTACAGAGTGAGGTTTAGCACTCGGAGACAAAGCACAGCAAGGCTCTTCTAGTTTAAATTTCATAGAAATAGCTACAGCTGTAAACTGGAGAAAGCACTCGTACATCTAAGCGCACCTCATAACATCCTTTGGACACAGAATTCCTGAACTGCTCAGCTCCCTGTGGATGGCTTCAGCTATATTTAAAAAAAAAAAAAAACAACATTTAAGTATTTCAGAAATCATTCACGAACTGAAAGATTAGAATCAGTCTCTTCATGGAGTCTCTTCTGTGAATTAAGACATACACGCTGCATTTCTATTCAGTAACAAACCGAGGAATCTTGAACAGTTCAGGAAACCCACACAGCTTAATCTGGGTTTTCTGATCTCCCAAAACCAGACAAAACCCATCCATGGGATTGTGTGAAGTCTGTATTTGTTACCTGCCCACAGAAAAAAAAAAAATCCACAAAGACAACGTGGGAGGAACGGAATGGATTGTAGACTGAAGCACTGGACTACTTACAATAAAATGCACCAAGAACTGTAGGGGGGAAAGGGAATGAAGATCACCAACTGAGAATGCCCACTGAATGGAAAAGCTTGTTGGATCCCTGCACTCCTGAAAAGCAGAGGCTGGAGGAAACCAGCTGTCAGCCAGCAGGACTTCTGCTCCTGGCAGAAAGTGACAGAAATAACAGGCATCTAAATGACTATTAATGACATACTCCAAAGCCAATAAAAAAGTTTTTGACTGTGTTTAAAGTTCACTTTCTGCTCATTTTCATCACTGTTGTGTTATTCTTCTCAGTACTGTTGTGCAATCCATTTATTAAGTAATCTAGATGGGGATAAAGTGTTCTAGCATAATGTAATCAATAATGTAATCAATTCAAATAAATTGATTAAGTAGTTGAATTTTATCTCACCATACTCTCTTCCAGTTAACACCAGGATGGCTGCTCTGTGAGCCTACAGAAACAGGGGGGGGGTGCGTGCAATAATACTTGCTCACAGGATCTCTTCTTCTCCACAAAATTATTGTAATCCAGTTAGGAATAACCACAAAAGATGCAGAACTAAGAGATTTCAGTATGTAAAAAAGTAAAAACTTTTTTAAAAACAGTAGTAGCTTCAGTACAAAATTGCAAATATATGTAAGCAAAAAAAAAAAAAAAGAGGTGCCTGTTGTTGAAATTAAAAAGTCTATTTAAGAGCAGTTCAAACATATCACAAACTTTTTAAGTACATCTCTCAATGAAGCAAAGGTTATGGACTTGCACCAGGGTAACTAGACAGTTGATTCAGGCCTGACCAGCATTAAAAACAAACGTGCACTGGCTTCAATAAATACATTTTAAACACCATAAACTATTTACTCGGTTACTGAAATTTACCTACAGAAAATAATCATGAATTACAAGGCACAAAGTTAATTGCTGCCTGCAAGTCAAGCCCACACTAAAGGCCTACTACTAAAGTAAAGGCAGAACGTGGTGAGTAGAGGTTACGTCACTGAAATACTCCTACGCCCTCACAGCCTGCAGGGCACTGCGGTAGGAGCCACATCTGGAACAGCACTTCTTCTATGAGTGCAAAAGACACAAAGAGACTCCAGGCAATGGCACTTGGTGAAGAAAAATATGCAGAGCCTTGAGGCTTCTGCAGAAGTCATGCGTAACGGGTGTTTTGGTGTTGCCTGCCATCAGGCAATGTTTGGAACTCGGTGTTGGTTCACTAGCCGCATATACCAGTATTTGCATTAACTGCAGTTTATAATCTATGGGTTGCAGTTTGCTAAAGCAGTACCAGTACGAGCATCTCAGATAAACAAAAATTGCAGTTAGTGTCAGCATCAGTTACACCAGCTGAAGAAAGGCACATCCTCTTCAAAGAGCGGAATTAGGGCACAAACACAAATGTTTCTATCCACCTGGCATTTTTGCCCGTATCGGATAAAGCAAGGTTAAATTAACACAAGATCCCTAATAACCTTGTTGATGTATTTTCTGTTATCTTGCTAAAATGAGGCTTTTTTCTGCCCAGGATATACACCAGTGCAGTTTTGCATGTGTGGGAATCACAGGAAAGCAAGTTCTGAATTACCAATTGAGGCTGCATCCAGACAAAGACAGCACTGTCAACTTCAGACAACAAAGCCCAGTCCAGCACCATTGGTTTCACACAAAGTATCTTTGAAGCATGCTGCTTTCATACCACCAAGCTGTAAGGTTAAGGCTAAGGAAGGTTTCATGCGCTCACTCCTCAGCTGGTCCCGGAATGACACATAAAGAACAGTGCACATCTTGAAAATAAAAGCGAGCTGCCACTCACTAGAGCTGCTAAAGGAAGTTAAAAAGTATGTAAATAGAACTTCAGTTAAAAGAGTTTATAATAACCGATCACCTAGTAGAGAGGAGAAAACTGCCCAGGTAAACCTATCCAGTGACTGGCTAACCATTACAAATTTAACTGAAACCATCAGTGAGTTGCCAGGAAAAACCAAGGGTTCCTGGTTCCTGTAAATAGAACCTCCAAATTTTCTGTCAGTGTTCTCTCAGAAAAACAACAAAGGAATTTGCCATAAAAATCTCAGGTGATGGCCCCAAGAACATTAAGAAGTGAAGCAATGAATTCCTCAAGAGCAAACAGGCTGCTATCAAGTCTTTGAGATTCATCAAACGGATCACACTGAAAATCTCGTTTTGAGAAGTGTCATCCCAACTACCTCAGTCAGTCCGAGAAGGTAACTGTTAACTTTATTCTCAGGGTGCTAAGTCTCTTTGGAGAGTGAAATAAAAACACAGTTTAGAAGATTATGGAAGACTTGCATCTAAACTACTCTTCTACCTCTCCAATTCAAAAGTATGAAAATCACTCATTTGAGTGATTCATCATTATTCTAAGTTCCTTACATTAGGAGAAATCAGCTCCTGCTTCTATTAATAAAATCATTGCAAGTGTTCCCTGGGTCTTGCTCATTGCATAAACATGCCTTATGCTAACTCTTCATATAAACAATCACAGTTCACTATAAGGTCAATCTCAGTAATATTTCAGGCATTTTTGCATGTAAACAAGTTGTTTTCAAGCTTTAAATTGACAAAGTAAAACAACTGGACAGCCAGACTTCTGTTTGTAACACAAATTCAAAGTAAATAAGGGATGGGAAAAGCAGCAGCTACACTTAAAGCAAAGTTATCAGAATTTGTGCTTTTCAGCAAATCTAGTAACTGATGGCTATCTAGTAAAGAAGTCTGGCTTCAAAGAAGTCCCTTCTTTTATTTTGCTCCATTAAATAAGGACAGAAGCCAAGTGATCCCTGGAGAAGCTGGAGACTGGAACTTCAGAAATAAAGTAGATATTTGACCTCTCAGTTGGAAAAAAAAAAAAACCTGTTGTATTTCAGTTTCCCTGAAGCAATAAGACTGCAAGAATATTCGTTGCATAAACCATTTCTGCTTAGAGCTGTTAGTGCAAGATGCAAATCTTCAATTTAACTCATTAAAGAGCCCTCCAAGATTCTAGTCAATATTCAACTTCGAACATCCATCACCCAAGGTAACTACAATAAGACACATTTTCTTGTGTTCTTCTTTGTCACAGGATACAGAACTGCACGCACAGCTTCAGCAAACACCTCCCGAACACCCTCCTGATTCAACGCTGAACACTCCAAATATTTGACTGCTCCAATTTGTTTAGCCAGCGAAGTACCCTGCTGCGGGGTAGTGGGAGCCAAGCTTTGCTCTTTCAACTTTTTAACCGTTTCCAGGTCATTTCTCAAGTCTCTCTTCGTGCCCACTAAAAGAATGGGAACATTTGGACAGTGGTGAGAAACTTCAGGATGCCATTTGTGTCTCACATTTGCATAGGAAGAGGGGCTACCGATGGAGAAACAGATGACAAATACATTGGTTTGAGGATAAGAGAGTGTGCGCAGGCGGTCATACTCCTCCTGGCCTGCAGTGTCCCAGAGATTCAGGCTAACTGTCCGTCCATCAACAGTCATTTGGGCACTGTAGTTGTCAAACACAGTAGGGATGTACTCTTCTGGGAAGGCATTGGTGGTATAGCTGATGAGAAGACAAGTTTTTCCCACAGCGCCATCTCCAACAACTACGCACTTTATCGTCTGCATTCTTTACCCAGAAACAAAGTCCTGCACAAAGCAAGAAAAAAAGTTAGGAAAAGCACACTCAATGATAGCCATTTTAAAGATAAGCTTTAGCACGTGTTCTTAATATTGCTAACAATTTCTTATCACAGCTAGACACACTCAGTGTCTCAGAAGCCATTACGAAGGGCTCACAGCCTAGAAAGGCAATAGTGAAATGGAGACGCAATGAATTGAGAGCTCAGTGACAACAGGCTGCATTCCAACCACATAAGTACAAATTAGCCAAATTCTCACAGTCTTGCCTTACTGCCAGACAGTTTCCCACACGCAAAGGGACAAGTCCTTAGAGGTACCTGCAAGTGGAAAGGGATCGTGACCTCAGATCTAGTAACAAGATACTCTGTCATTTGTAGGTTCACACACACACCTCTGTACACACACACCCTCCAAGATTCACACTTCTTGTCTACATAGTCTACTGCCTAAACAGTTTACCACAAAGAAAGGTCCAAAAATTTTATAATAAACAAAGATACCCATTGCTGGGCTGCACTGCTACTGTTTACTATGATAACTGACTCAACTCAGGATCAATCAGACCTCAAGATACAGTATTATTTAGAGGACACCAGATACAAGGTTCAGAAAGTAGCATGTACAAGAAAAGCTGTTCTTTGAAATATAACTAGCCATACTACCCATATTAGAATACATCAAGATTTTTTCTAAAGAAGCCAAGAACAGATTATTCTTACTAATCAGTGACAGAACAAGGAGAACTCAATAGGCTTGAGCTACAATAAAGAAAGCTTTTACTGAGCATCAGAAAAATACATGCTGTAAAAGATCAGCAAACAGCCTTCCTAGGCAGACTGGGGAATTGTTACAGGAGATATTTGACACTTAAAGGCTTCCCTATCCCTTTCCTCGTAGGTGAAGAGTAGGTTTGATAATCAAATGGATATATAGCCTAAAATGCAATTCATTCTAAACTTTCATCACATGAACAGCAGGAACTTGGAAAATAGTGTAGAATAATTACAAGCAGTCATTTGTTGTACATTTGTTGTATGCTGGAGCTTCCACTGCTAGCCTGAACAAGAAGGAACTTGCGTCTGCCTTCTCACCCAAATGCCTTTGAGGTACTATCAGTAATCCTCAACTTGCAACCAGCAGAAATACACTGCTTCAAACAGAAGAAACAAATAGTGGGAGGAACTATATTGCATATTCCAGAAAGATACAGCTCCAACACCATCAAAATAGCAAAGGGAATATATGAAAATGAGCAATAGTGAAGTATTTCACTTGTAAAAGTCATGAAACCCCCTCCCTCCAACTTCCTCTTCAAGACCATCCAGACAAATCAACAACTCATTACCATTTAAGTCTCAGCTTTGTCCTTTTTGACAAAGTCTTTATCTGTATTTACATACTGCTGTCTTCCCACTGGGAGTACACGATTCCTCCGCACTAAGCAAAAATAGGCTACCTTAAGCTTTGGCACAAAGTTGCAACAGGCAACTCTGCAAAAGACAGAGTGCAACTTTGCAAAAGACAAAGTAATATCGACTTTGGTCACTACAACATACAGTGCTTAAGGAAGTATCAATGTACGTACCCATGCACTGCTGAAAACCAATCAGTGGTGGGAAGCAGTGCAGAAACTTTGCTCCAGAAAGACCCAGCAGGACATTGGAGGGGAAGAATTTGGAGGAAAACAAGCAGAAGGAAGATGGAGAAGTAGTTTATCTTTTTTGAAAATGGCAGGAATTACTTTTCTAAAACAACATGAATCAGCTGAAATGAAATCTGGCAAGTACTTTTGAGCTTTGCCAGAAAAGCATACATGTGAATTCCATCATACATCAAAAAAATCAGTCATCCTGTTTCAAGGCTCTGGTCAAATGTAAAGAGATGTGTATGCAACTGCATATTGTAAAGGTAATCAGTAAAATCAAGAACAGCATTGACCAGCAAAAGCTGACAGCAGGACTGCATATATTATTCCAGAACAGTTGCACCAAGATTTTCATTTAACAGGGCTAAGGGGGGGGGGGGGGGGGGGGGGAGAAAAAAATAGGTAAGTTCTGTCAAATTAGCAGCTTAGAAACATTTCTTGCATTTTGCAAACCCCAACATTGAAACCCGTTTTAATATAAAATTACTTAAAACAATTAAACATTTTTAGCATTATATTAAACACTGATACTGGCAGCATACAATACAACATAATATTTCTGAACACAAAGGGTGTACGCACTAGAAGCAAATAGTGACAGAACAGCAGACGTATTTTAATACCATAACATTGTTCTACCTGAAGATGCAACTGTAACTCACCATCCTAGTGCCTACTGCTGCTCTCCCTGCAGGGCAGATCACTACCTGCTTTGAGACACTGCCACGGTCTCTCCAGCAGCGAGGCTGCCTTCAGGCGTTTCCAAACCCCTTCCCCTTCCCACCCAGGTAGCACGCCACCTCCTCAGCTGTGACCACACACTGAAAAAGGGTGAGGAGTTGTTTCATCCAGTTTACCAAGTCGTACCACAATGAACTGTGTTGGTACAACCAAGCCAGCGGTAGCATATGGTGGGAACGAATCATGGGGGAGGAACACCATATGCTGCTATTGCTGCCAACATATCACTGGACTGCAGCACAGAGAGCAGGTTTTAAAGCTTATTCCTGTGTTTACTTCAAACCACTGAAGTACTAGAAGATGCTGTGCCAGAAACCTTAGTGGTGACCAACAATTCCAGAGCAGAAGTTTTTTTCCGAATGAACTACCTATGCAACAGACTGCTATTTTGATCAGTCAATAACAAGTGACATCACAGAGATGGCAGAACTAAGTCAGCTGGATACATGCAATAAAAACTCAACTATAGCAACAAAAGTCTTGTGGAGAACGAGATACACAAAGCCTTTTATATGCCCAGTTTCTAAAATAAACAAATTGCAAACACTTGGAAACATAAAGATGTCTCTTTAAAACACAAACCATGAGCTCCCTGAAGGGCTTACACCTCTATGCATTTCTGTCCAGAGCTTTTCACAGAAAGACAGGGTATCCCAGAATTGCACCCCTACCTGCACACACCAGGCACTGACACCTGGAGGGTCTTCACACCAATACTGTAAGACAATACAGGCAATTTCATATATTGGTAAACTACAAAGCCACATGTATCCTGTGCCATCAGCAGCTAAAATAGCTTGATTCGACCTGATTTAAAACTTCCAATGGAAGTGTATTACCCAAAGATTATTTTGTTGGGGCTTTATTTAAGAGGTCATTAGAGCTTTCAATTCAGAGAACAGTAGTAAGGTAACAAAAAAGCCTGGAACACAAATGCTCTTTCACAGCATTACTATCTTGAATTACCTGACTAAGGCTTGGCTTTTAGAAGAGCAATGTTTGCAATACAAAATAACTATGCAAACATGCCAAAACATCAGGCTAAGTATGAACTACACAAATACAATTAGAGAGTTTGTAGGCTTTTAAGTATGCTTCTCTTCAGGGCTCCCTTAAAGTAGTAAGCAGCATCTTAGCTGAAAGGAATCATGTGTGGCATATGCAATACAGGAAAAACAAACACACACCAGGATACATATGATTTAGTACTTAAACACAAAATTCAGAGAAATTAAAAAAAATTAAAATAAATAAACTTTTTAAAAAAGAGCAGAAAGAAGCTCCTACACTCCAGAAACCTGTATTTTGTGAGCAGGTGTAGTTTGGTTAAAGATTTACATGTGGAAGACAAAGGTTTTTTTTAATTTAAGCCACAACCAAGCAAACAATATTACCTCCATCAGGCCTTTTCTATTAAATCCACATATCTTTTTGTTCAAAATGTATAAAGTCTCTATTTTTTTTTCTTGTAAACAATTTGCCTAGCAATAAAACTCTTATAATATAGAAAGAAGCTGGGGTTCAAATTTGCATAGAAAATGCTTTTTATTTCTCAAGCACCCTTGAACTTGGCACTGCATGCTATTTGAATATAAATATATGCTGGAAAAAAACATACTCCAAAAACAAAATTACCAACGAACATTACCAAGAGCAGGAAAATCAGTTTAGGGTTTGTTTGGGGTTTTTTTGGTGAGCTTCAAAATAATTTGGGGGGAAAACTTTAGAGAGAAAACCTCCATGTACAACAGGTAACAAGAACTAAAAAAAGAGAAAAATACAGATTAACACATCAACACATCAAAAACAAGACTTAGAATTTAGAAACAGAAAGCTAGGCACAAGCTTCAAAGCCAAGTTTAAAGGTTATTCGGCAAGAGAAAGGAGCGAACGGAAAGTCCAAAGTAGTGAGAGGTAATTCAGGTTGCTTAGTCCTGCCAGAGAAAGAACTTTCGTTACAGTTAAGGTCAAAGATCATCAGAACATGATGAGTTCTAGCAGTTACAGCAGAATGGGAATAATTTTCAAAGAATAAAAAAAAAAAAAAAAACCAAAAACAAACAACCACCCCACAAAGAAGTGTTGTGCAAAAACACGTTAGATGAGAGTTACTTCTATCTTGTCCACCAGTGGCTTTGAATTAGAAAACTGGCATTCCTGTTTGGATTAGTTTCCTTCTCAGAAGGTGCTGCAAAGCCTGCCTTCACTGCCTGCACACCTGGCACTTCCTCTGGAATGTGCAAGATTTCAATCAACGTGTTGAGACATCATCTGGAGAGCTACTCCCGTTCTGACCTAATTACATATTTTCTGGTATCATTAGCATGGACAGCTTGCTCCCCTGTAACCCAGCTAGATATTTTCTGGGGAAATTCACTATTTGGATTCCGCTCCCCCTCTCCACAAAGCTATCGTAAATGAAATCACAGAATAACTTCATGTTGCATCAAAATTTTTTTGTGGGAGAGAAAAAACTTCTAGATCTTCCCTTTAATACTTCTGAAGGAAAGTTCCCTGCTTGCTAAGAGGAGGGAGAAAACAGCAACAGAAAACAGAGAGGAAACATGAACCTGAATTCTTCTGGGGCTTTCTAGATTTATGCTTTTTATACTTCCTGCACTTCGAAAAATTCTTGGCAGAGGAACTACTTCTTAGCAGGATATGTCTCTGCCCTTGTACGTTAACACCAGATGCCTCTTTGTTAGATGGATTTTAGCTTTGGTATTGTTCTTTGATAACTTCATTTTCACAGTCAGGTCTTCCGTATCTCTTTTTCCAGTTTGAATAGGGCCCCATTTTGGCCAAAACCAAGCAGAAAACGCACTAGGAGTTCAGCCGAAATCACCTGTACTGAGCTATGTCATTCTGTTCAGCCACCACCTTTGATCAATCCCTGTTTTGCAGGCTCAGAAGTTTGATACTGCTTTATCAGGAGCAAGCAGAAGCAGATGTTAAGAGATCTAAACGACTTAATTGCTCATCTTTCAGTAACAAAAACGAGATCAGAGATGATTCACTCTGTCCACCTGATACGTGAAGTCAGGCAGAAACCTTCAACAATGAATTAGGTGAATAAAGCAGTTCTAAGTACATCCCACCATCCTCACACATGCAAAGGAGTTAAGATTTTTTTCCACGTGTGCAGCTTAGCCACCAGACCTGAGAGAAGAGAAGGGGGCTCTCACTAATTTAATCAAGACTGCGTTACTATTCCACAACAGCTCAGCTTACTCACCATTATTTTAGGCAAGCACCAAATGAATGGACAAGTGCCAGACTTTTAGAACGCACGCCAAGAAAGAGTAAAAAAGTTAAATAGGAGACCTCATCCCTAATACCCTTCAGCAATAAATGACCTACTTGGACTTCTCAGTGCCTTTCAAAGTTTTCACACCGCTTTCTGTCCTGCCATTTACCTGCAAGAGAAACAAAACACAGGGCAACAGCCTGAGTGGCAGCAGACAGGGAAAAAAAACAAAAATCAACAAGCCAAGCCAGATTTCAGCAGCACAGCAGGAACCGTGCAGTCCACAGTCCAGAGCTCCATGTGAACAGCAGAATCGAGGAAGCTCACTTTCTGCAGAGCTCTACCTGGAGGTTCAGCTCCCATGTGCATATTACTGATGCCTAACAAGAATGCAGTTCTCACAGGTTGTTCCCTCAGTGTGAATGCTAGAAAGGCCTTACCCCTTTTGGCACAAAAAGCTGTTTCAAAGAAATAAAAGAAATTACCCCGAACCTTTCATATTATGTTTTTAAAACCTCTACCCCTGTCAAATGAGGCTGAAATTGGTTTATCAATTTAATTTTTTTTTCTTTGCAGGGATGAAACATGCATAAGCTTTACCATATAAGCAGTATTTCTTAGGGAACCACAGTGAAAACTAAGTGGTCTGCATGAGGTATTTGGGCACCTCAACCACACAAACCTCAGTGCATCAACACTCTTACTACAGGCACTCATACTTCAAATTTTATAAGACAGCAAAGATACTAGTGACCAAATATCAATGACCGTAAATTCCATTAATTCAAGATTATGTTTATTGGATAATAAGTATTTCCAAAGGGCATTAGAAACCACCTCAAACAGCTGCACAGCTGTGAAATAACACTACAACAATGTACAGCTGCACAGTCATACAGGAACTAAAAAATAGGACTTCAGTAGGTATCTGAATCCCCAGTATATGAATGTGACATGTATCCTGCCATAATTAAAAGCTGCAGAGTATTAAACTTGACTTTCCTCCTGCAACCACATGCAGAAGCATGGATTCATCAAGATGGGTACCCTTCACAATTTATTTGAACACAAGCAACCTTGACACACTTCGAGGGTGAGCACAGTAAAGGTGTAAGACTAGGAGCTGTGACTGCAGGGTTCTGTGCCCAGATCCACTGCATGCCTCCTGGGTATCACAGTCAGTTCATAAAAAGTGAATAACATATGTCCTTCCTACCTTTTATAGATTCTGACAAGGCCTTAATTCATTACTGTTGGCTAAAAGAAAAAAAGACAGTACCTCAGAGATGAGGTTCTGTGAAGAGGCCCATTAAGCACATTGCAGGATGAACGATAAATCCAGTTAAAGCATCCCTGATTCCTATTTGAAGTGGAAAAAAAACTGTTAGTCTATCTTCCTATCATCTTTTGTCATCTGGCATTCATTGGCACCCTGAACACTCTTTATTTTTAAGAAAAGTTGTAAGAAAGCCACTGTTGTATTTCAAGGGCAATGTGTATACCAGGAAAACCTAAGCATTTTCCTCGAGAAAAAAGCCCACACATGCTTTTCATTCTCTTTGATTTCTCCTCCTCTGCCCCCAAATTTCACTGGGGGGTAAAAAAAAAATGCACTTGGTCAATCAATAACAGTTTTCATAAGTGTCTTCAAATAGTTTTGATACAATTAAAATACGAGTTAAAGTGTGCACTCACTGTATATTGTATGTGCTTGTGCACTACAATATTGCAATGTTTACCAGCCTCATTTGCATCAAGTATTGCAGTTCTAAAAAGCAAGCAGAAGTTACCAGTGGCAAGGAGTCTCTCAGCAGTCTATCAGATTTACACATACAGGCATAGGAAAGTAAAGCAAAAAAAAAAAAAAAAAATACTCCTTTTAAGGGTATGGATCTTTACATGATACCAAATTGTGTGAAAACATTTTGGACTCCAAAAGAATCACAGCCTCATCACGTAAGCAAATCAAACTGCGTATTCAGTTTCCTCCTACTAATTGCAAACCGCATATTTCATTGTTCTTCCAAGATCTCTGTAAAATTCCTTCTAAGAAGAACATTTAAAAGCATCCTTTTTTAAGGAAATAGTAAGCCAAAATGCCAAATACGTCTCATAAGCTTAAGTTCCCTATAGAAAAACTTGTGTGCAGATGAACACTGGCAAACTTGCCAAACAGAGCCTTCATGCTATGTATTTTACATTTGACACAGAAGAGAATGTAAGCGTTTTAAACTCAAAAAATAAGCTTGGAACAATGAGCACACAGCTAATGATGCTGGCACAAGGAGCACCACACTCCAGCACAGGACACATGTTGCAAGCATAGGGTACACATAAAGAACAAAAGCATTTAAAGCTTTTTTATAACTCAGAGTAAATATGATGGGAATCCCAAGTGTTTATAAAGAGTAAACGCATACTGGCTATTCATTGGTTCTTTCAAAAAAAAAAAAAAACCAACACACAAACAGACATCAAATTAAATCAAAGGGACAGCAAATTGAATCAGAAAGAGGGAGGTTCAGAACAAATAAAAGGTAGCATTGCTTCTCAGGGTTTGAGGTTAAGCTAGGAATTCCTCAGTAGGGGTATGTTACAAATGCTGAAAGTTCATGGGACTCAAGAGAACCATTCAGCTTGTAAAAGAGAGCTCTGTAGCGGCTGCTAAATGAGATAATACCTGTGACTCCTGAAACCCCTCAGCACTCGCAAAATTTTAGGTCACTACCTTGCTCTACTCTTCCTGAGACAACAATTTGGCAGTTTTTAGAGAGCAGATCAAATACGATTACTCTTACATATCCCTGTAAAGGAAAATCCACTCTCAGCACTTAAACAAGAGACCTTTAGAAAAGGCTAACTCATCATATGCCAACCTTTTATTATATCAGCTAGGAGCAGAGGTCGCCTTAAATTTGTCATGATAGTCCTAACGAGGATTAGCATCAGCCTGACTTCAGAACAGCCCAGCCCAACCCCCGGGCGCTGCGGTGGCGGAGGAGGAGGACCTGCCCCACGGGGCCGTTCCCGCCTCCCGCACATCCCGCGGCGAGAAGTACGACCAGAGAAAAGCTTGTTCCAAACATCGCCCTTGCCCTGGGCCTCCGGCACTCTCGGTGCTCTCACGGGTACATTCACCTCCACAAACCCCGCCGAGCGCAGGGGCCGGGCCCCGCGCCCCATCTCCCGCAGCCTCTGCAAACCAAGAAAACAACACGCCCCGGCGGCCGGGTGTGACTACCCCGCTACTCCCGCGCTCGCCCTTCCCGCCCCCGCAGCCGGCCGCTTCCCCAGCGGGGCAGGTGCCGAAGGGCAGCGCGCAGCCCGGGACGGAAACCGCGACCGCCGCAGCCCCCAGGCCGGGAGAGGCCGGCGCCGGCCCCGGGCCGCCGCCCCGCTGACAGCCAGGGTGGCGGCGGCCGGACGCGGAGGATCTTCCTCCCCAGCGCTGCCGCCGGGCGGAGGCGGGGCAGGCGGGGCGCTGAGGAGGAACCCCCGCGGAGACGCGGGGCGCCCGGGGCCCGCGGAGGCCGCTCCCCCGCCGCCGGGCCCGCGGCCACAGCGCCTCGCTTCACCTCGCGGCCCCTCAGGGCCCGCCGCGGGCCGCGCTGCCGCGCGTGGGGAGCCCGGGGCACCGCCCGGCACCGCGCCCCCGCCGGTGGCCCCCGCCCCGCCCCGCGAAGCCCCGCGCTCACCTCCCGCGCCGCCGGCGGCCGCTGCTCCCCGCGGCGGCGGCGGAACCTGCACCCGCCCGCACCCCGGCGCCCGCCCCTGCCGCCGCCGCGCGCACGCGCCCCGCGCCCGCCGCGCGCACGCGCCCTCCGCCCCGCCGCCGCCCCCAGAGGGCCCCGCCAGGGGGCGCCGCCGCGGGAGGGCGCCGCCCCGGGGCTGTGCGGCCCTTCCCGGCGGCGGCGGGGCCGGGCCCCGGGCGGGGCGGGGGGCGGCCGGCAACCCCTGCCCGCTTCTGCTGGCGGACTTGGATACCGGAATATCTTCGTACCGTCGGCAAATCGTGCGCGTCGCCCTCCGCCCCCCTTCCTAGCGCGGGGAGGCGCTACACAGCGAGACGCCCTCGGGGATCCCCCGCCGCCGCGGCCGCCTTGTCTCCCGTCCCTCGATCGATGTCGGCCTCTCGCTCCGGGCCTGTAACGGTCTTTGCAGAGGAGGACGTCAGGTCCCCGCAGGCAGCGATGACGTTTCCCTTCTGCCCGCAGCCTCCATCTCCCTCCTCACTCCTCCCGGGCCCGGCTCCCCTTCCCGCCGCAGAGGGAGTGAGGCGGCGTGGGGGTTAAACTCGGCTCACCCTGCTGCACCGGGGCTCCACGCCCCCCAGCAATGCCAGGGTCAGGCAGAACACCGGGCTACGAGCACCCCGGCCCCAAGGAGACCTGGCAGAGGCACAGGCAGAGGCTGGCGAGGTGCAGCCAAGGGGGCTCCTCCCGTTGTCCTGCCCTGGGCCCGGCACAGGAGAGGGAGAGGCAGATGGCAGGGTTCAGCCCACTGACGTTTCTTAAGCGCCTACCAGGAATTTCAGAGCATAACCTTTGCTCTGGGTTTTTATTACTTGCCCCTTCTGACCGGGGGAGAGGGCCGTGCTGCAGCCTGCGCATGGCTCTGGGCTGGGTCTACTCCTCGGGAGCTGGTGCCAAGGTTCCCGGCAGCTCAGGAGCTGGCACTGCTCGGTTGCTGAAGCACTTGGCTGTCAGTTGCTTGGTGTTCCCATCTCCAGCTCCTCATCTTCCTCCTCCGACCAGCTCAAGCTGTCATCTGAGTCCTCCTCCTGCTCTGCCCCAGGCTCCTCTGCACTGGCAGCCTCCTCCTGCTCGCCACGGGAGTGTGACCTGCTTTGGGGGAGCTCCAGCCTGGCCCAGGAGCCAGGGCTGGCTTTGCAAAGTGTGATCTCCACCTTGGTCGGGACCATGTTCACAAAGCTTTTCTCTATTTCAATGACCTAGAGAGAGGGAAAGGTGCAGTGAGCTGGGCAGGGGAGGGCAGGCCGCACATGCTCATCCTTCCCCTTACTGACAGAGCCCTGCCAGAGGAGAAGAGAGGGGAGATCTCTTCTCCTGGTGTGCCAGGAGACAGAACAGGATGAAACCTGGGCTCCAGCTGAGCTTCACAGTGCTACGTCTAAGCAGCAGTGCAGTGCTGGTACAGAGCTCAGGAGAGCTCAGCTAGCCGCAGCCACGTGCATGGCTGTGGTACAGCCCTCTCCCCAGGGCAGCGAGCTGCGCTGAGACACAGGCATACCCACACCCGGCAGCACACTCTGCTGCCCGCAGGCACAGGCAGCACGCACCAGAAATAAAGGCAAGAAATGTACATGCAAATTCCTGAGTCTCACTGCTCCTCCCCAGCCAGCAAGCAGCTGAGAAACCAGAGAGCGAGTCTCTCCCCTCACACCGCTGCCTGCCCGCAGGCACAGCAGGATTGCAGGGGGAGACAGGGACCTGCTGGGCCAAAGAGCCTTTGGGGCTGTCTGGGACCAAACCCAGAACACCTACAGAGCCAGCAGCGACGTCCAGCTCTGCTCTTAGTCCAGAATCGATCTGTGCAGCCACCAGCAGCCTCCTCAACAGCCCTCCTCACAACCCCTAAAGCATTTCCTAGCAGACATGGCTGTAAATGCCAGTACCTGGGCAACCTGGCTCCCAGACAATCCCAACAAGAGCAAGCCAGCACTGTGGCAGCATTTAAGAGAGTAGCCAGGGTGCCTCAGGTAGTGCACAGCAGTCAGACAGGCACCGATCCCAGGCACAGTCCTGGCGTGGCTCCCAGGGAGTGCTATCACTATGGGATCAATAAAGAAAAACCTAATTTCCCCATCAGACTTTCTTGCTATAGAAAACTGGAGCTCTGGAGATAAACGGGTCCTCTCTGCTGTGACAGTCGTGGCGGACCTGTGTTCTCCGCAAGGCTTAGAGAGCTGGCAATGAATCACACCGAGGGAGGGACTATGAAATGGCTGTTTGTTCCACAGATGTGCCAGCTGGGGAAGAGATGGCGTCCCAAGGGGCCACAGCATTTCTATGCGATAATACAGTCAAAGTCTGCCTCATGCTCCATGCACAGGAAGGACTATGCAGAAATTGCAGCAACAACCGTTTTGCTGCTTTTTCAAAAGTCTGAGAATCCTGACTATGCAGAGAGTAATTTTCCTTACTGGGAGCCTGTGTTTCGGGCTGCAAATGCTTCTCCCAGAGCACAGGCTGCCTGGCAGCATTGCAGCCCAGCCCCACACAGGCTACTGGAATAGGGAGATCAAAGTAAACAGGATCTTACCCCCCAGAGATCCAGTTCTGCCTGGAAAATCTTATTGCCTTCAAAGATGACATGAACCTCAAGCTGAAAGATCAACAGAAAATTATCTGAGTGGGCAGCACAGCACTGCCAGAGCTCTTCCCCCAGACAGTGCAGCTGCCTTCCAGCACCATAATGCATCCCATGTCCTGGCTCCGGTGTAACGGTCTGGTGATCTCCTCGGCATCTGGGAGCATTTCATCCCCTTCAGAGCATGCCAGGTTCACCTCTGCCACCAGCTGAGGCATTCAAGGCCAGCAAAGCCACCCACTGAGGCTGAAAGCCACTGAGCCAGAGTGGCTGGGCAGATGCTGCTGCAGTAGCAAAGCTTCCGAGCTCTCAGCTTGGGGATGGGAGATCAGCAGTGCCAACCCCAGCTGCAGCAACAGACCAAACAGGCCATCAAAAAGCACTGGGCACCCGGCCGGCTCCTGTCTGTTGGCTCATCAAAATCAGGTGCCATGAAAGCATGCATCCCCAGCCCAGCTCTGCCGGCCCCACTCACCACAGTGCGGCTGGCTTTCACACTGCTGAGGGTGGGCAGGGGGTTCTTGGCATAGACCGTCACTACCACCTGGCTGCTGGTTTGGTGCCAGTCCTGCCGGCACGACACCGCCTTCTTGTCCTGCGGGGAGGGGAATCCATCACAGCATCTAGCCCAAGCACAGCCCAAACAGAGGGGATGTCTGTGCCAGAGGATGCTCCTTTGCACATCTGCTTCACAGAGCGCCGGCTGAGGTCGGCATCAGCTAAGCAAGATCAAACCCTGCCTTTTGTGCAGGTTTTTGAGGAGAGGTTGTTCATGCGAAGGTGGGCAGCCCCTGTCAAGCTGTCCCATGCCATGGGGCATCTGTGCTGTGCTTGGGGTCGCTCCAGAAGGTTATGTTAAGACCAGAGACATCCCCTTCTTGTTCCAGAGTCACTCTGCTGTGCCCAAGCTCATAGGTGCTGTGCACAGTCAGGAAACTTGGTCTGGAGGGCAGAGCAGGGGCTGTTGCTGGACATGGATCATGCCACCATGCTAAATTTGGGCCTAACTGGCCACGTTTCACCTTTCTCCCAAAGGACCCCCCCTTCATCCATGCCACAGGTAGCTTTGGCCCCACCAGGCATTTCTGAGCATCACCAGGAGACAGACCCCCTGCAGGCCTCAGCATTGCCAGCCAAAGAAATGCCCCAGGAGTAATCCCAGCCCCAAACTCAGGTGACAATTAGCGCAAAGCATCTGCAGCACATCACAGTTCATTCACTGCATCCTCCTTTACATCTACTATAGGCTTTCTGCTCCAGGACAAAGAACAGACTGGGCTCAGAGGGGGTTGCTCAGAGCAGTGCTGCCTCAGAGGAACATTATGCCTTTTCAGGGATATCCAGGGTCGCTTTGGTGCAACTTTCCCAGCTCAAACCTGTTTCCAGCCAAGAGCTTTCCTGGGGAAACTTGCACACACACACACAAAACTGGGAATTGGGATCTTCTCCCCATTGCCCTGCCACAACTCCATGTCGCTATGTAGATGAGGTCCCTCCTGGAAAGCAGTTGCAGAGGGAAAGCTTCATTAAAACCCAATTCAGTCATCTGCAGTCGTCTGTCAAAACTTTTGGGTATTTTTTGCAGGGCTTTTCCCATGCTCAGCTGCCTATCTCTGTGCAGCAGCCTGCAGCACTGGCTATGCCATGCCCGGGGCCAGCTCCTGCCTCATTCAGCTTCCTATTGCACATCTGCCCATTGGGTGTGAGAGCTGACACGTTTTGTGGATGCAGGAGCAGCATTTTAAACAGCAGATGGGTGGAGATTAGGCATTCAAACCCTGTGCAGTCATCTGTCAGCAATTATGAAAATTAAGACAATTAAATGCAGAAACCCCTGTGAACGCAGAGCTCGCTCAGGTGCCAGTAATGGCACTTTGCTCACATGAGTTGCCCCTGCTGAGAGTCCCCTTACCCCCTTCCCTGTCCAGCAGTGCCGCCCACTGCTGCAGCCCGGCTGCTCCAGGAAGGCGCTGAAGTCTGTCGTTTTGACTCTGCAGCAGCTCCAGTACTTCATCCTGGGGAGAGCAGGGTGACCTGAGAGGGGAGCACCCACAGGAGGGGACCAGAGCAGGCTTCAGGGTGGTGGGGGAGAGGGGCTCGGAAGCAGCAGCTCCCCCTGCCCACCCGTCACCCAGGGGGTGTCACCCACGCCTGCACTGGCCGTGCTGCTGAGGCCACACAACCTTGCGATGCGGCACTTTCAGCCCTCAGCAGGATCAGTTTGCTCTCCGGTAAAGGGTTGTTTCTTACCCCTCATGGAAGACAGGAACGCCAGGATGGAAAGTACAAACCTCTGTGTTGCTCTCCCGGCCCTGGTAGATCTGTGGAGTGAGAAGCAGAGGAAAGTTTCGGCTGTGCCTCTGGCACGGCAGTGCACAGCCAGGCATCCACCCATTGGTGCTCATCCCTGCATAGGGCACAGCACGATGCCCAACGTCACCCTTTTGCCAGGTCCAGCATCTGTGAGGACTTACTCTGGGACTATGCCCAGACGGCAGCCCGGCACTGGTCCCTGCTTTCTGCTGTCAGGGCAGCCACCCTGGCCTTGCCGGGACCCCAGTGTCATCCCCACAACCCTGGCAGCAGCCCTTCTGTATGCCCTCTCCCAAACACAGCCTGGTCCCAGCCCAGGGCTGAGCAGCACTGAGACAGTGGGCAAGTCTGGACACCACAGAAACTCTCTGAGGTGCAAGGGGCTGTTTGTCCATCCTGTCCCTTCGCCTGCTTCCCAGAGTGTGTCAGTCTCATGTCCTTATCCACCTCCCGCCTTTACCTCCCTGCTCATTCCCCTCTCTGCTGCTTTCCAAGCAGGCCAGCCTTCCTGCAGCTTGGTCCCTCCAGCGCACACCTCGAGGCAAGATAGAAAGTGGGCTGTGCTACATTAATTAAATGCAGGTGGGAATTTTCCACATGCATTTTACCTATATGCCCATATCCTGAATATGTGCTATATTTAATTGCAAGCAATTAGCAGCAGTGAAATGCAAATGTACCAGCAATCCAGGAATCTAGAAGCCTCTTGCAGGAACGTGGCTGGGAGGCAACAGAGGCAGCTGCTCGAGGAACAGGAAGAGCAGGAGCATACGAAGCCGATGGGCACTGCCAACTCCCACCCACCCGGCACCCTGCCCTGCGCTGGGAGACGAGCCCCCACGCCGGACCTGCAATGCTCCCGGCCATGTGACGCAGACTGTGCAAAGATGGCACCCTGCTGGCTACTCACCACCTTGCAGGCTGCGTTCTTGCAGGTGGTGCCAGCTCTCACCTGGGCAGTCGCCTCCCCTGCGAGAGCAACACAGCTTCACCCTGGGGCATGCGCCAACCGCGCCTGCCCCCAAACCCTCCACACAGCCTCACTGCCAGCTCCCCAGCTTAGCACCCACAGCCCCTGAGCACAGCCCATTGCAGCATGCCTCCGAGACACAGCTCTGTGGGTTTGCAAGTAGCTGAGCACAGAGCACCCACCATCCTGCACTGAACCTGCCATGCAAAACCCCACACTGAACTTGCCACATGCAATCCCGCTGCCATCCATCAGCTCGTCACTACCTGCACAACCTCCCTCAGGTGCCTCGTCCTTGGAGGACAGGTTCAGTTTCTCCAGTGCCTGCTCCAGAGACCTGGATACTTTAATTGGCAGCAGTTGTCTTGGCTCATCGGAGCTACGAAACAGCAGCAGCAAAGGCCGAGTGGGTTTTTTTTGCAATTTAAGTTGTTGCCTCTCCTGAGGAAGCGGCAGGGTGGGACAGGTGCAGAAGAAGTGGCACAGCAGGGCGACACTTAGCTTAGCCCATCTCACCTTGGTCTTTCCCGCTGCATCTTCTCAGCTGATTTTGGTCCTTGGATGATGAGCTCTTCCACTGGTTTGGCCTTTGGCTTGTCTGAAGTCTCCTCTTGGCTGAAAGGCTCAGGGGGCTTCTCCTTGCTGTGAAACCCCTTTGTGCATCCCTAGGCAGTAGAGGCAAGGCTGATGCCTGCTTTGCCCCCCCTAACCTGGCGGCTGCTCTCAAACCCTGTGAGTTTCCCTGCTCTGGTGGCTCTGTGTCCTGCAGGGATGGGCTCTGACCCTGCACCAGGGCAGGGGCTGCGTCCACAGGGATTCCCAGAGACAAGACAGTGCGGCAGCCTCACTGGGGCCATGGCAGACAGGCCTCAGCTCTGCTGCACCCCAGCCTGGCAGCTGAAGGGCAGCAAGAGTCTCCCCCATGTCCCCGGGCCTCTGCTGCCTCCATCCCCTGGCCAGGACCGCTCAGACATTCACAGCTGTGCTGGCACTTGGGGCATTTGTGTTCATCCCACAAGATCCTGGAGGGGGATCCCAGCCCCTTCTAGCACCCTTCTCTGGGAGCACCTGCCCTGCACTTTAGGAGCAGCACCCTTGCTTGCAGGCTCCTTGGAAGCAGATAGGAAATCCCTGGCCGGCAGGGTGAAGGGGGCAGCCTTGGTGCGAGATGGGGATGGGACAGGACAGGGCAGGGGCAAGGAGGAGAGGACAGAGGAGCAGCGGGTGCATTTGGGCTGGCACGTTGCTCACCTTTATGGAGAGGAACTCGGAGAAGTCTGTTGTGCGTTTCTTGCAACAAGACCAGCCCTAGGCACCAGGGGATGACAAACTGGTAAGGTGTGGGCAATCCTGCTGGGCACAAGGTCCCTCCCTGCAGCCCTGGCTCCTGCCCCACTCACCTTCAGGGCATCGTGGAAGATGGGGACACCTGGGTGATACAGGCAGGAATCTGAAAAGGGAAAATCAGGCGGAACATTTCAGGAGGAGCAATCCTGCCCGCAAGCCACCCGTGATGCCTGGCAGCTCCTGCCATGAGGGCTGCCTGCGCTGGGCTCGACTCAGCCCTGCTTGGCAGCTCAGGCCGCGGCATGGCGGCCGAGGCCGCTGACCAGGAAAGCAGCACGCACTCCCGCTCACCCCAGTGCAAGGCAGACGAGCCCACTTACCCTTGGTGTTGTGCTCAGGATCAAACCTCTGCCCACAGCCCTTATTGTAGCACAGCGATGCCATAGCTCAGGCGTACTCACGGCGTCCTTCACTCCTTTCACAAAAATCCCATCAATCTCATCCCTGCCTGTGATCCCCCCTCTGCTTCCCCGCAGTTTCCAGCCCCGGCACTGGGAGGTGGCTTTGCCTATCTTTGGAGGCAGCCGGAGGAGGTGTCTGGTAACTGGAGAGCAGGCTAAAGATGGACATAGCAGCTTGGCAGCTGACGGGACCCGGCGCCCACATTATCTTGAGAGGCATTTCTGTCCTGCCCCTGCACCCGGCAGAGGGAATGGGCACTGCGGGGTGGCTCCACACCTGGGGTGGGCAGAGGACCTCCCAGCACCTGCCATCCCACCAGCACCCGGCACAGAGGCATCAGTGCCACCCCGGTGCTCACGCTTGGCTCGGGACAACCTGCGACTCCTCTTGACCAACGGCTCTCAGTTTCTTTAGCATTTATAGAAGCAGCTGAAAATTTCCTGTGAAAGAAGGGAAGAGACTTCCCACAGTCCCAGGGCAAAACCTGTGCTGATCCCCCCCAGCCCCAAAAGGCACAACCTTCTGCTAGACAGAGGCACCAGTGGACCAAAGCAGTGCGTGTGGCCAAGATATCCTTCAGTGCAGGATCTTGTGCAACCCAGGGATGAAATCTGTCACCTGGAAGATCGGTTGTTGTCACAGAAGAACGCAAAATGTTACACGGGCCCCTTGTACCCAGAAGGGATTTGCTCGGACTCCCTGCTCCCATTCTGGGACCCAAGGGTTTTCCTCTGCAAACAGGAAACCCTCTTGAGATCAAAGGTTTTACTTAGTTCCTACAAGCATCTAAAATAAGTATTATTTTCTTTTTGTTGTTCTTGTTTGCAGAGACAGCTGTTTCCTGGGTGCTGCCCTGACCTGCTGGAGCACACAGCACCTGGAGAGCGTTTCTGCTCAGGAACTGGGTTCAACATAAGCCCTTGGCACTATCAGAAAGCGCAAAGGGCAGGTCCTGCAGGCAGCAGCTGCCCAGGGAGTCTACCATGGCTGATGTGACCCCATCCCTGTCCCATGATGTTTGTTTAACCTAGTTAATCCCCCTACAACAACCTGCAGGATCTGCTGTCATGCCAAGGGGATCTCCAAAATCCAGAGTTAGGATGAACCCTTGCCGAAATTCTGGAGCTCACCAGGGAGATGACTCGAGACTTGTTTCACACTGCCCCACTGCTCCACCACCAGCTCAGCTGTGCCATCCCCACCTTGAGATGCTCTGGCCAGCAGCAACGTCAAGCTCTTCCTTGTCATCTCATTAGCAAGGAAGATGGCCTTGCTGGAGGGGAGGACATGTGTCACCATCAGGCCTCCTTATACCTGGGTAGCCTGTGTATAAACCCATATCCAACCCAAAATCTAGGAAGGAAACGTGAGGGCACTGGGGAACCGTCATACCAGCATGAGCCACGTGGCTTCAAGGTGCTACCTCCCTCAAAGGACTGCAGTGCCTCAAGGCACAATAAATGACCCAATGGTCCCAAAGGTGGGTAAAAAAACGCTGCTGGCATCCAGAGCCTCTGCTCAGACAGGAGGGATCACCTGGGACCCAGGAAGCTGGGCAGAGCCCTGTGACAGGGGAATTTGTGGTGCTGGGGGCTGAGCAGAGCTATAGGGTTTCAGATCTCCTTGTCCTTTCCACAAGCTGTCAGCAAGGCTGCAGCTGTCGCCATCCCTGTGCCAGTAAGAATCTGGAATCCGGAGGTCAGATTACCTCGCATGCCTCGGAGGAAATGCCAAGAGGATGCTGTGGCTGACCCACACACCCAGGCTCATGGCAGAGGGACCAGCAGGTAGCTGGGGGGGCCACGGCCAAGCAGAGTGCCCCCAGCACCCGAGGAGCAGCGGCAGGCAGCCAAGAGCATGCAGCGGCACTGCTCTGCCCTTGCTCCTCTGCTGCACTGCTGCAAATGTCTGCAGGGAATGAGGTGGCTTGAAAGACAGAACCTATTGGGAACATAGCACAGTGACATACAGTGAATTGGGGCGTCCACGGCTCCTGGCCCAAGGGGAGGCTCCTCAGGGAGGACAAGGTGAGGGGTGCAGCCCGGGGGACAGACACAAGACATCCACCATGAAACAGATGAGCTCCAGGGGAACTGCTCAATCAGCCACCAGGAGACTCAAGGCCCTGCTAGACCTGGTGCTTAAAAATTAGGAAAAAGAGGAGATGAGGTTCAGGTGATGGCAAAGAGCGTGCTGGACTGCACATCCATCACACAGCATCTAGTTTGAAACTGTGGCTTCTGGCAGTTGCAGTTGGGCCACAGGGCCATATTGCTGAGCCTGGTCCTCCTCGGGGCAGAGCTCCAAGTAAAGCAGAAGTCACCGTGCGAGCCGGCCAAGCAGGGACGGTCGTGACCAACACCTTTGAAACAGCTTGCAAGGAATGGGCCAGCTGAGAATTAAAAATAAAGCTTGTTTAATGTGCACTTAATTTGATATATAACAGAACAAAAAGGACGTAGAAAAAAAGGACCAAATGATTCTCAACCCCAACTTAATGTGTTTGCACTTGAACAATCAGGGTCAGTGTAAAACAGCCCCCCAGAGTCCTGGGGAGAACATGCTGATGCCTCCAGGGAGAGAAACCCAGCTCACCCTGACCGTGCGGTTGTTCGGGATGCTCTGTGGAGCCCAGGGTAGCGGGAAGGGAGTGCATTTCTATAGCATGGAGTAGTTCCTCCGTACAAAAGGCTGGTTAGGAGGAGAATCCCTGACATATATATTACTGCTATGTATGCTGCACAAAGCTAGTAGGCAGGATTCATGTTTTAGCTATTTGGGGAATAAAATCTTCCCCATAGGAATATGTGCTGAGCAATTCTACAGCGGAAGTTCTGCCCAGCCACTCCTGACAGCACTGCTCAGGGGATACGTACCGGCTGTTGTCCAAGAGCTCTGCGCTGATTGTACTTAACAGCTCAGAGAACAGGTTTGTGTCTTGCTCCCAGGGATAATTTCGTCTCCTCAGAGCTGAGCTGCTGAAGGAGCCCGTTTACTCTGGTGCTCACTCTGAAAATGCAGGCAATATTCCTCATCAAAAAGTGCACTTCACTCCTGAACAGGAACCGGTCCAAAAAGAAGAGAGTTCAGTCTACTCTTAAGACTCAGTTTTCTTGTCATTAGCTGGCATCCCTAATAAAAACCTGCTGCCCAAAATAGCCTGAGCAGGCAGGGAGTGCGGGGTTTTACAGGTTTTCCTTTGGAAGGTCCTGTTGCCTTAAAGCACGGTCACTACGAGCTCAGGTAGAGCAGAGTAGCCAGGCTGTAGCGAGGGAAAGTGTCTCAAAGGCAGTGTTGTGCCTGGCTGAGCTCCCTTTCTTCCTCTACTTTTGGCTACCTCTGGCACCCGGTGACTCACCAGGTAGACAAGCAGGTACCCGAGCCATGACCAAGACAGAAGAGGGAATGATGGCTCCTTTCAGCAAAGCCACAGGAAAACACATCTTCCTTCTGTCAGCTCCCAAAGGTAGCTTGCTGGAGAAGTAGTTTAGCATATTCCACCACTTGTAGCTTTCTGTGATAAATGACAGCTTCTAGCGAGATGCACTGTGCCAGAAAAAAAAAAAGCAAATGTTTGTCTACTGCTTTGATGTGACAAAATTATCCAGGTACCAGTTGGATTTTTCAGACTTATCTTTCTTGCAAATGCCGTCACTGTTGTTTAAGGGGAAGCTGCGTAAAGCACAAGTTTTAACTTCTGAAGCACACAAATGACGGGGGTTTAAAGCTAACAGCAAAGTGATTAAGAACCAGACTGCTCATCAGTCCTTGGTCTGATATGAACTGATACTGCATAAGTGCATTTTAAATGAGCTGATCAGATACGACAGCAAAAAGCAAGGGTGTCTCTTCAAGACGGTCAAAATACTTCATCAGTCTGCAACTACGTAATGGCCAGCGATTTGGAAAAGCATGCAGAGGAAAGCATTCCCTTCTGCGCACTGGCTGAACCTCAGCACATCACAACAGTGCTTGTGCAGAGTCCAGCCTCAGGAGCCCCATATCACCTCAGCAAGTCAGCTACTGATGCTGATGCTTTCCAATGTGGGAAACAAAACAAAACAAGCAAAAGAAACAAGACCATCAGCTGCAGTCTCTCTTCAATACAGCTTCTTATCAATCATCCCATTCCCAGCTAATTATAAGCCATCAAATGACAGGGGTAAACCAATAACACCTCCAGAGAGATTATTTCATCTTTCCCTACTTACACAGTACCTACCAAACCCTAATTTTTTTAAGGTTATTGCCTTGGTAACATTAGGCATCTGAAAATGTTCTAATCTCCTCTATTATTTCACAAGTGTGTAAGGCAGCTCCTTATGCTCTCAGGCTGTAACTCCTTCTCCCTCCCTTTCCCACCTAAATCTCTTTCTAAGCTTCCCCCTCTGCTCCCCCCTCCCCAGCCTCAAGAGCTTCAGTGTGAGAACACAACTCACAGAAGGCTCCTGACCCTACAGATTCCCTCCTCTATTATACGAGATAAATCATTACGGTTGACAGTTGGACTCGATGATCTTAAGGGTCTTTTCCAACCTTGATGATTCTATGATTACTCTTGCCACTGACCGTTGCGAGTCCTCCGCTGCCTGCCCCAGCACAGCAGTCGAGAACTCTGCAGGGAGGACTGCATCCCAGCCAGAGGCAACTGCAGCACAGGGCAGGCAGGCAGGCAACTTTGTACTATGCAGATGAGACGTGAACTGAACTCCATGCTCCCAGTGACACATGAACAAATGTCTTGCTTCTCTGCATCCACAACATAGACACATCCCAAGTGCATCAGGAGCTCCCTTACTGTATTCTGAAATGCTGAAGTTGAAGGTCTCGTTGCAACACACAAATAGAACTCCTTCTGTGACAAGAATTGTTAGAAAATTCTCAGGGGTTCAACACCCTCTTTCTAGAGCTATGCAAGAACAACTTCTGTGCCATAATCTGAAGCTTGATTTACTTCAATCCATATGTACACATTTTTATTCAAAAAACAGAAGAGACAACACACCAGATAAAAAAGGCTTAAAATCCACTTTAATAATGCATTCCTGTAACATTCCTCAGACAAACTCAAACTTGTTAGTGGGACAATTACAGCTTGTGTTCAGTTTACATTAAATGAAAAATCTTGTAGTACTTCTACACAAAAGACAGGCAAGGTTAAGATTATACAAACATTTGTTTCAGTTAAATCTTCAGCATAAGATACAGTATCTTTGTCCAATAGATTGTACTTTACTACCAGTAAAAATAAACAGCGATACAACACGTTATCAAAAAATCCATCCAAACAAGAGCCTCCCAGCCATTCAGGCTGCACATGACAGTCAACTACTTTAAAGAAACAGATGGTCCAGATAAAAGGAATAACTACAAGCTGGGGGGAGGGGGGGGGGAAGAACAGAAAAAAACAAACATAAAATCTCCCCCAATTCACTACATGATTTGGAGCTATATAAATTTACAGAATCATGGGAGCTGCAAAGTACCCAGATGCTGCCCTAGTTCTCCAGAGACTTCCCTGTGCTCTTAAGCAAGATATGCTACACTAAAAAAAATGCCAAGACATACTGCAATTTTATCTAGTTTAGTCTCAGGACTTCGGCTGCAAATAGGAAACCTGGAATGGTCAAGGCATTAAGGTCCTTGCCAGATTTTACCGTTACCGAACAACCATGGCAGCCTCCCAGAATCCATTTTTCACATTGAAATTATAGGAATGCACCACATGAAATTTTCTAAAACCTTTACCAGTCAGACTGCACTCCCCTCATCCTAGAGTGGCTTTACCAAAACAGGCCCTAATTAACTGTTTTTAATGCCCCCCCCCCCCCCAGTTGAACCCTGTATGGCCTGCCAAGATTCCTTTCCTCTTTGGGGCGTGTGCAGGGGGTAGCTTAATTCTGTTAGTATCTGCGACGCTTGTTAGGGCCAAAATCACCCCCTGGATTTCCTCTGTTGAAGGCAGGTGGGTTCCCTCCCATCGCTCCGAGGCCTTCCATTGTGCCACCCTGGCCAAAGCGATCTGCAGGCGGTGGTGGAGTCTTGTAATGAGGACAAATACAGAAGAGCAAGGAAGAAAAACAAGGAACAAGGGCAGTTAAATGCCATGTGAGTTGATTCAAATTCCACCAGGATTCTACAATTCCAGCTGACCTTGCTACAAACCTTCACCCCACCAAAAATATCCCCAAAGCCCCAAAACTGGACTGACAGGACCACTGCAGGACCAAGTCTCTTTCCCCACGTAACCTGTAGTCAAGCATACTGGAATACAGCTTGCAGCATCTCACAGACTAGTGCCCTGCTGTGGAGCATGTGAGTAATGCAGCCTGGGAAAGGAGAACACAGTTCCACCATGTTCCTTCACCCAAACTGAAGGCAAATGAGGAGCAGCATACTGACACATGAATGTCATTGCACTATCACAATCCAGGTGTACACAATTCTCCAATACGAAAGTAAGTCTGCAATACTCGTCTTGTGCCCTGATCATATCCTGTTATTTCCATTCTTTCATGCCCTGATCGTATGCTGTTTTTTCCATTCCTTTGGCTCTCCCCTCTCCCAGCTGGATTAGTGCTATTGCACAGCCTCTTCCTTCCAGCAGGGAGATGATGATCAAAGGATAATTCAGGTGGGAAGGCACCTCAGGAGGTCTCTAGTCCAATCTCCTGCTCAAAGTGGAATCGGCTATGAGGTCAGACTAGCTTAGTCACAGCTTTATCCAGTCAGGTCTTGCAAACATCCAAGGATGAAGACTGCACAACCTCTCTGTGCAACCGGCTCCGCTGTTTGAATGTCCTCATGGTGGACATGGTACCTCCTTTGGGGAAGGTACTGGAGGCAACCACTGCCTCTTCCTTCCCCCTGCACTGGGGCAAGTGACTACATAGAGCAGAGCTGCTTTACACCAGGCTCCTGGGTTCCATTGATTCTTTGTCCACAGGTTTACAGCAGTGATACATATATATGCAATGTAATGTGACACATATATGATCATCATCGTTGGTATTAGTACTGTAGATGAATCCATGGTATTGCCTGGTTCTACAGAACACAGACCTAAACTTCAGTAAAAGTGTCAATGGGGAAGACCCAGGGACTCTCAATGCTCCCTTCGCTGGCAGTGCAGGGGAGGCACTAGCAGTAACATAGCACTCCTACCTTTTTCCCTTCCCTACAGATGAAAAATTCTGAGTAATCATGAACTTATCCTGTAGGACACATCACAGGGAAGGACACTGCAATCGCTCCAAGTAGCTGGAGCAAACACGCAAAGTAACTGCTCCCTGCGTGAATAAAAAGCTGGAATACATGGGCCCAGTAACTTCTAAAATGACGCACATGGCCAGAATAAATAGTTTCCAAAAAGACTATACATATTTCTGGCCATTAGAGAAACAGCTTATTGCTTTTTAGTCTAAATGGTATTATTTCATCATATTCATCTGAACTCGCCTCCCCCTTCCGTTCCTCTCTTCATCTTCCCCTTAATTTCCTTGTGCAGTATGCATTCCCTTAACCTCAGCTGCTCCACTGTCCCTACCACTTAGGTACAAAAGTTTATAGCCAAATAAAACTGTTCTTTATGACAAAAAAAATTCCGTGATGTAGCAGTCACAATAGATCAAGAAGTCTAAGTTGGAAGGTTTGCAGGAAAATTGTTTATTAGACCAACTGATATAAACCACTAAAGGAAGATGAGCTTTCAGGACAAACTTGACTATGACTGCTGCTGCTTCTGCTGCTGACTGGAAGTGCTGACCCTGTGAGAGGATCGATCCTCTGTGTGACAGAGAGGAATGACAGATGCCACAGAAGCCATGGTCTATTGTAAAGCTCTGCAGTAAAGTTTAGAATTAAATTAAATACAAAAATTAAAAAAGGCAAATAAATAAGCATAACCTCCACTGATTCTTTGCTCTTTACCTCCTCAGCAAATTAGCTGAACTCATTTTAGCATACTGACTATTACCATACTGATTTTAGCCTATTAGCATAGGAGATAATTGTTTTTAAAACTGGTGATGGACAGAACATTCCTGAAAGCTTGGCTTTATGCCTGCAAGAATCTACTCTCAAAACACTCTCATTCAACAAAGTGCTTCCCATTATGCCATTTAAAAAATAACCATATATTATTGCTAAGATCTTCCTAACAAATGTTTTAGAACTAGCAATCTTGGAAGTAAAGTAAGTAGTTATTAGATTTGGCTCAATCTCCTGAAAATTACCAACTAGTACCAAGGCAAGATTAACTTCTAAAGATTTCAGCAGGAGTTAAGCAACAGGTCTACTTAGACAAACAAGCTTCAACTTCACCAGCATAGTGCTTAACAATGGAAACAACATAATCTGCATTTAAAAGGTGTGCAAGCAGATGGAGATACATTACCATTCCCATGGCTCCATCGGGTATCATAGCTCCAGGACCAGTCGCAGGAGGTGCAGCAGCTGGGACATTGGTACCACCCATAGCTCCTCTATTGTTCATGCCAATGGTACCTGGAAAAGAAAACTGAACAATAGCCCTGGCAGACACGGGGACTGGGGTCTACCCATCACTCCAGAGCCACAAAACCCGGTGTAAGCTCCCGGTAGTGTTATATTCAGGGACAGAGTCCTAGTCTATTAACTAGCTTTGCACTATTAGGTCAAGAAAAACTGATCTTGGATCCCAGTATTATCTGAAACTACAGCAGGCGCTAACATTCACCACCTTCATTAACCACTAAGCCCCCATCGCCTTTTCACTTGCTCTTGTACATGTGGCCTGAAACTAAATCATGTAGTCAAAATACAGTAATCAAGATTATTTCCTGGGCTCAAGGTCTAGCACCACATGTTGTACCAGCTGCTGTATCAGTACAAACTTCCAAAGCACACTATGGGTCTGATAGCAACTTCAGTGAAGTCTTTTGCTTACTGAACTGAGTCTTTCACAAATGTACAGTACTGCTTCATACCCCAATTTTTTTATGTTTCCTGTCACATGAACTGGGAGATTACTATGATTGAGTTTCTAAATAAGGAGCCAATAAGACAAAATGTACAGATTTTGTAAAGGAGGGAAGGAACATGCATAGGAACAAAGATGGCCACAGAATACTCTTACCTCCCATACCCATCTGTCCCATTCGCATGTCTGGTGGCTCCCGCTGGAAAAAAAGAGACACTCATTTCAAATGATAAAAATTCAGGCTTTTTAAACACAATTATACAAATTCAATGAGTTCTGGGGTTTTACTACTGAAAACTGTGTAGAAAAGTCATTCCCAAGGGTAAATTTCAAAAGAAGATCTAAGCTATCTTCACACAATTAACTGCTGAACAAACAAGTCTTACTTAAAAGTATCTCATTCTGAAAGACTGTTTTTCACAATCATGGTAAAACATCCAACAGCAAAGCTGCGCACGCAGATTTTACCAAACAGCAGCATAAGGAGATATCTGATATCTGGATGGAAAGATCTGCTGAGCAGCAGTAACACATTAGATACAATTAGTTTTGCTACTTCCTCAGCATAGCTAAGAAGCTTTTCCTGTTGAAAGGAATGCAAACTTACATAAAGACACAGCACTGGGTCACTTGCATTAAAACACCAGTTAGTGAGTTCAATTTCTCTTTTATTAACTAAGCATAGGGGACACATCACACATCTCACTGCAATGCTAGAAACACCTCCCCACTTCAGTGAGGGTACTACTTTTTCCACAGTGGGAACTGAAGAAGGGATTTCACTTCATCTGTAGTCTCAGTGCCACTATTTATCATATGAAGGCACTATTATTTAGAGAAATCTGGAGTTCTGCTATGCAGGGTAATATTCACACATTTAGGTCAGTCACATGGTTTTGGCCCTTTTGGTTGGACATATATCTAGCTATTTTGCTTAGGGGCCAATTTTTCGCTAGGATACATAAAACACTTGCCACCCTGCTGCATCGATGCCATTATACCACCTCAATAGCACTACAGCTGCCTCCACAATAGAAAATTGCTGGAACTGGAAATTAAGTGTAAGACAGTTCTTCGTAGAACTAGAGATACTGCTATTAAAAAGCAGGTTATCACACATTTTACATTACAAGAAAATACTTGACCAACTGAATTTTAAGTACAAGCAATTATCATGCCAGCAGCGATGCCTCAAATTGGGATCATTTCATCTAAGCATGAGTAAGACAGACTGCAGGCTAGGGATATAGCCAGGCGTATGACCATAAGATGGTTCTGCAGCAGTACTTCAGGACAGTATATCTTTGTTAGTGTTAGAATAAAATCAGTTCGCATATATTCTTCTGAACAGCAATACTGCCAGTGAGGCTCCTACATGAACAGCAGTGGGACAGTAACTCGGGTATTTATATTTTCCAGACTAAACTGTATTAAGATCGGAGGGACTCAGTAATTTAGGGCAGAATGCACTAAAGATGTAGAGTCTCTCAACCAACAAGTTAAGCATTCACAGAAAGCCCCATGCTGTGGAAGGGCAAAAATCTAACATCAGTGTCCAGATGTAATGGGAAGGTAGAAGCACTCATACCGCATCAGCAAAATTCCCTTTAAACCCTTCCTGCTGGCGTCTCATCATCTCTTCTTGCTGCCTTCTCATTTCCTCCTCACGGCGCCTGCGTTCTTCCTCTTGCCTGCAAAAAAGGTCCAAGGATGCTCAGCACCACATACACCAACCATCTGCATCACAGTGTTGCAGTGCTGCCTAATGGGCCATTTGGAAACCTACAACTTTAAGAACATTATTTTGCTGAGGCTGTAAAATATTAGGTACCTCATGATGCAAACAGAAACATGTATTTGCACCAAGACATTTCCAACACTTTCAATTTTAAGGAGTTTATTATAAAACCCAACATGAGCATGCCCATGTGTGTGTCTCACAAGGAACAGCTGAGGGAACCGGGCTTGTTTAGTCTGGAGAAAAGGAGGCTGAGGGGAGACCTTATTGCTCTCCACAACTGCCTGAAAGGAGGTTGTAGCGAGGTGGGTGTCAGTCTCTTTTCACAAGTAGCAAGTGATAGGACCAGAGGAAACGGCCTCAAGTTGCTCCAGGGGAGGTTTAGATTGGATATATTATGAAAAATTTCTTTACTAAAAGGGTAGTCAGGCACTGGAACAGGCTGCCCAGGGAAGTGGTTGAATCACCACCCCTGGAGGTATTTAAAAGACAGGTAGATGTGGTGCTTAGGGACGTGGTTTAGTGGTGGACTTGGCAGTACTGGGTTAACGGTTGGACTTGATCTTAAAGGTCTTTTCCAACCTAAATGATTCTATGTACACAGCAGCTTCCAAATACATGCTGACTACATGGAATATAATGCAGACAAGCCAGACAGTTCTCAAGCCCCTTCTATTACAGAAGTAGTCTGGAGATCTTCCTGGAGCTTCTGAAAATGACCCAAGACAAGGAAGAGCTAGAATGGAGAGAGAAATCTCTGAAACTAAGTTACCCCTCAAACAAAAAGATAGATGCTAGAAGGGGCTTTCCCAGCCTGCAGCAATGAAGCCACCAAATCACTGCACAGATTCTGATTTTTCTATCTGCCTCGGTCAAGGAGCTAAACTGAGACAGAGAACTGTAAAAAACCAAATACTAATCAGTGGAAGAAACTCCTACCTCTTCCATTTTAAACCAACTGTACACTCTCCCTATGAACAAAAAGGCCCAAAATAACAGCCACACTTTAGGTAGTAATTAAATTGTCACACTGAACAATTAGGTGCACTGAAGAAGCATTTCATTCCATAATATTATGGATTCACAGCATTTCATAACCTGCCCCCTTACCTGAGTTCCAACTGTTTACGTTTTTGTACTTCTTGGTTATGCAATTCCTCCATTCTCCTCAGCTCTTCCTGGCGTCTCATTAAATCTGTAAAAGGCAACAGTAAAAAACCCAATCAAACTCATCTCCCATGCCTTCTCTTTATCAGTTCCTGAACTAGAACCATAACACACGAGAGAATAAGGTAACAGAGCCTCCAGCAATGCAGTAACATCTCCCCATTAATTTGCTGCTACCATGCTCGGTTACAAGTCAAGCAGCTACACCACAGCTCACCTTCAGTGGGCTCTAGCCAGTCTACTGAGCTACCCACCCCTGGATGTTGCAGGGCCATGTTCTGATACTGTATTTATCTTTGATTGGTACCTTGCCGCATGAGCATAACTTGGTGCTCATGGCGAGCTGCTTCCATTTCCATTTCCAGCTTCTCTCGAGCTTCCTTGATGTTGCGGTCTACTTGTTCTTGCTGCTGCTTCTCCATTTCTATTAGAGCCTTCCAACGCATGGCATATTCGTACTCGAAACTGCCAGGCTGTGCAAATCGAGGAGGCTGCTCACGCTCCCTGTCAAACAAGGAAGAGCTAGTGAATGCTCCAACAGAGCAAGGAGGAACCAAGAAAAATACATTTTTATGTTAAATGCAATGGCAGATCCTTTTCACAGTTCGAAATGCATTTCTTAGTGCAACAAGGAACCACTTTGTATTCTACTTTCTCACAAATAGCTATGCCTGAGATACCAGTTTGTCTGCTCCTCAGGAATCATCTTATTCAAAGGAGAAACTTAAGCAGAATCCTCCTGCAGGATTAATTACACATGGAAACTGTGCCCTGCCCTCCTCCATAACAAGCAATGACACTGCTTTCATAAAACACCAAAAGATTCTGGGTAAAGACATTTAGAAATACTCTTGAAAGAAACAGCCTTTGCTCCTGCTGCACATCTTATGGACAGATCCACTCCAGAAACAAACACTGCCCAAACATGTGTGTTTATTTCACCAACCTCTGCAGCCCCTGCACCCGGAGCACATGACTATTCCTAATGCAGCCTCCCAGCTCCTGAAGCTCTCATCTTCCTTACTTCAAAAATTCACGCGCTCACATGGTTTACTAATTCCCACTGCTCGGAGCACATGATACCTACTTACACTGGGAAGCCTTCAAAGACCATGGCCTTACACCTGGATAGCTCTACAATCTCCTAACGCTATTCACATCATTCCTCACATTTTCACTGTGGGTTCAAATCTGTTTCCTCTACAGACTTTCTGTAATACTTAGAGCAAGTAACTTAAGTCTTTGCTTCAGCTTCTCATCTGAGCAAGAGGATCTCAGGTTATCTCACACTGACACAATTTTTTATTCCAACAACTGAAATGGACTTATGAAAAATACGTGGAGGCTGCCAGTCTTATCCAGCAGGGTGGATCCAAAACCACTGCTCTTTTTCAGCTAACCACAGCAAGAGAACTGTGTATGCAATTCTCTTTCCAGAGTCAGGTCACATTTACAGAAAAAAGGAGGACCTTTAGTAGCACTGATGAGCCACCCCCCTAGACTGAGGCACTAGTCAATGTCCTAGTCCACAGGTAGTCTCATCTCCTGTCACATGGCAGGCACATACTTGTGATATTGCTGGTTTTTGATGACTAGTTTCTCTGGTAGTCCCTCTTCATCATCATACTGATCCATGGGCTCCACAGTGACAGGCCGAGGGAATCTGTAAAGAAAAGATGAGGTGTTTTCAAGAAAATTCAAGAATGAGCTTGCAGTGTAGGAAAGCATGCATACTGTGTCTGAACTTAGAAATTCAGAGCAGCTGGGGATCTCAACCAAAATGAAACCAGAAATCACTTTGAACATTTTTTCTTTCTTTCTAGAATAACAGCTGAACTGTTAATCAAAATCCCTGTTGAATCCAAACCAAAACTGTACTGAAAGAATACCTGCAGTTACTGGTTCAAATTAACAGCTTAACTGGAACCTGACATCCTCCAGTAGGATCTACTCAGTATGAAGTCTTGTAGTCCCTAGAGTCTGTTTTTAATCCCTTTCCTCCCTTGCTACATGGCCAACCACAGGCTGCACAAGTCCCTGTGTGCCTTTTTATAGCTGCCTAAACCAAAGAGTAACTACACTGCTCCTCACTGGAGGTTGCTGGCTGTACCATTCAGTCATATTCTCCTGCCACTACTGCCAAGCAGCAGTGCTCTGTACATGCCTGTTGGGCCCTGTCTGAATTTCCCCCACAAGAAATCCCCTGGTGCACTTCACAACACAGACACTGCTTCTGTCCTCTTGGTTTCTGTGTGCAGAAGGAAGTATTTAACTAAAGTGTCCTCAATCTCTGAATTAGCTCCCCACCACAGCACTGACAGCTCATCCTCAGCACCGCAGCTTCTCATTAGCTCCTCAACCCCATTTACCAGAGCTGGGGAAATGGAAGAGAAATGGTCACGCTATGCCAACTGGCAAACGGTGCCCAGACTCCAGCAGGAAGGCAGGATATAGAGGCTAAAATCTCTCTCAGCTGAAGATCCACACTGTAGCTTTTCACTTCCATGTGACATATTCCATTATTAATAGTCTTATGTTCCAACGTGAACCAATTCCAACCAGTTTATCTAGCTGTTACTGTCATGAACTAGGACAAACCAGAGCAAATTTAATCAAAACCAAAACATAACTAGAAATAAGCAACATACTGGTTTGCTGTCCTAGATATCAGAATCTAACATACTGATAGCTACAAAAAGATTGAATGTTACCCTCAGGTGCTCTCAGTTACACACTGGCAGTGATTAGTTTTGCATGATCACTTTTAAAAATTTGTTTTCATGATTCTTTCAGGATATAGACTTGTGAATTAGCTTTTGCTCCCTAACAGCAATCCTCCTGCAGAGGACTACAGGCTATACTGGTTATCCCCAAAGTGTCTCATGGAGAAAAACAGATATTAAAAAAAAAAACAAAAACACAGTAATTTTTATTTCCAAGAGATGAAAAATGGCTCCCTCTTAATAGTTAGAGCAACAAGCCATGCTCCGTGGAATGCATCTAGAATTAGTCATTTACTTGAGCAAGTTCACATAATTATGCAAGAACATGCTTTGTTGCTTTATGATATTCAAGCACAAGGAAAAGAGTTTATTACAGTGAAAGCTCCAAACAATCCAATCTATCTGACCAGCTTCTCCAACACATCCCATGCCCACAATGCTGGATCAGTATTCCAGCCCAGCAGTGCACGCTGCTGAGTGGAGCCCCAGCCCAAGACTGGTCTCTGAAGCGACCCAGAGTGTACAATGAACACACTTGAGCTTCGTTTCCAACAAATGACATGGATGGTCTCTGAAATAGCTCCTGCTTCTTAAAAGGCTGCTTTAGTTGCCCTAAGAAGGCATTATCGAGAAAGAGCTTATCAGGAAGTTTTACACACTTACCCCACTAGCAGCTTCCCAGAAGAAAGTTTTCAGACCTGAGTTTCAGCACAGACTCACTCTTGTCGGAACAAAGCTAAGTTAAGTCCTCCCCAGGCAAATCACGTACCACCTCCTGCCCCATATCTCATCTGTCCCACTCTGGCGTTAAGAAACACTGCTCACAAGCCAATGCCACCCATCAACCTGCACACATGCCAGTATAGCACTTCTCACCCTCCACACTTACGTAGTTAGCAGGAAAGACCCATCACTACATCTATCCAGGGCTTTCCTAGCAGCAGGCTTCCCTGAGAACTCCACAATGCCTTTCCCAGAGGATCGTCCTCTGTCATCCACAATAACCACAGCCCTTTCCACCTGGCCAAACACTGAGAAGGCTTCCTCCAGGAGCTCATTGGACACAAACTGAGGCAGGTTCCTGACTGTCAGCGATGCGCTGTGGCATGCAAAACGCACTCTTAGCTGCTTCCCACGTAGAGGCATGTTGTCTAGTTCCACCTTTGCAATCTCTGCCAGAGTGCGAGTTTCCTGAAGATAAAAAAAGTTATTATTAAAACTCTCAATGCAGTACAGAATCAGCCAGTCACAGTCACAACAGAGTCACAAGCCTATTTCCCTGAACAAGTACTTCACAGAGAGGAACAAATAATCCTCCCATAGGATGGTAAAAAGTGTCCTACCAAACCACAGCTATTCTCTGTTATCAATGACGCTAGCTGAATAGGCATGTGCAGAGTTTGGGGGGGGAGGCGGAGGGGGAATGTATCAGACATAAGCTTAATCCAACAACCAGTACGAACTAAGCAAACAACTAAACGATCATTATCTATCAGACATAAATATATTAAGGCTACAAAGCATAAATAAATACATAAAAAAAAATAAAAAAATCAAGATTCAACTATTAGCCAAGTCTGATAACTGTAAAAGGGAATGCTGATTGTATGACAATCCATGAAAGACATCCTAGGCCAGTTTCACACCTTTCCACTCATTTAAATCACAACTAAGCAGCTACACTACAGCAAAGCACCCCAGACTTTGGTGTGGGAACCTCGTGCTCCATCCATGCACCTTGGGGCTTTCAGAAAGGTTGTACCTGAGCCAATGAAGTCTGAGAACCATTACTCTGTGTTGGTAGCTACCTCCCTCCTAGCCACGCTTCAATGTGATCATCTAGAGATCCCCTGCCTCAAGAGCATTCATCATACCAGTAATATTGCACGACAACGCATGTTCATAAAAATTTCCTGTTCACACCCTTCCAGAAAACAGAAGTCCACCTTGTCTATAATAGCATCATGTTTGTGTTTTCTTTCTGTTTTCTACCAGCTGACTTCAGAATAACTTTTTATCAGATATCTCATAAGTCCTGCCACAAGCTGCCTGAATTCGCATGCCTTCTCATAACAAGCTCTAGGACAAAGCACTTGTAGAATCTGATCCCGTATTCCAGGTTACTAAAATCAACAGCAGGCTTAATTAGCAATATATCTGAACATCTACTACTTCCAATTAGCAATACTCCTCCATTGTGAGTCATTGCCACAAAAACACCCCAAAGGTAGCAAGTCACTCACCAGCCTGATAAAGCCAAAGCCTTTGTCCTTGTGTATGAAGACTTCACCTGCCTTGCCATACTTCTCAAATAACTTTCTCATCTCTTCCTCTGTAATATCTGGGGGCAGATTCCCCACAAACAGGCGGCTTCTTTGGGTGAAGGTCTTTTCACCAGGTTTCCGGAAATTCTTCAGGTCAATAGTCAGGCCTTCATCTGAGGGGAATAAGGTACACAGCTGCTCTACAGTTGGGGGGATAAATTCTATTAGGTTTCATCACAGTGAACACAGAGACATAGGACAATATAGGTAACACCACCCATTCACTTCAGTCTCAAACCTCTCCAGCCATCTCTACAGCAAGAAGACGATTTTATGTCAGAATAGGCCCATATTCTTTTTGAAGAAAACACATGCTCTGACCTCAGTGCTCATTAACACCAGTGAAAGATAACTGAGAACTGGAGAAAAGAAGAACACTGCAGCTTGAAATAAAACGAGAGATTCCACTCAACTTTTGGATGTCTGGTCAAGATGACTGGCCCGCAACAAAATCAACTGTAGTCACAATACAGAATTTTGCTGTTATAACCTGAGTAATTCTACAAAAGCCACAGTTTGGCCACCAAATAGATTTTTACTCAAAAAAAACCAACCCTGGATGTCTAGAAAAATATGCAAACAAGAGGATATTTTGCCCAGATAACATTTAAGATAGCTGTCATTCTACAAGATGGGATTTGGGTTCTAGAGTCCTGGGTTCCAAGCTGAAGAGAAGGCTGGAATGGTGAAAATAGTGAAGAAAAAAAACAAACACAAAACTAAAACCCAGCCATATAGGTGAGACCGCAGAAAAATTACAAAGTTCATTATTAAAATCTATATAAGTAATGCTATATCTAACACTAATAAACAGGACAGATTGTAGGAACATTCTCAAATCCCCACGTGCATTTAACCCTGAATCTTTAACCTTTAATTCAGCAAGAGTCCAGCACAATCCTGGAAGCTCTGCCACATGCCAGACACACAGGTGGCTTTATCATCATTTTACCTTCCCGTGTCCCATATTCTTAAACGTATAGAGGACTTCCCCGCACAGGACAGCGGGCCATAGAAAGCAAACCCTTGGCTTTGCAGAGGACACGCCTCATGGCCACACATATGAAATAAACTATGAACATGAGCAGCTTCATTCAGGCTACAAAGCATGGCACTAACCAGGAAAGGCTATTCATGCAAAGACAATGCATGCAAGACATGCAAGTACAACTCTTTTAGAAGGATAAGCACACCTCCATGGCTAACACTAAAAAAAAAATAAGACTGACAGTACATCTATAGAAGATTAGTGAGAGTAAGTTATCTCCTTCACACAGCAAGGGAGCATAAGTGAAGTGTTTTGTCTTGTGAACTTCACACCATTATCAGAAGTATTTGGGGATCAGTTGCAAGGCCTGTGAATACAGTAGGAGGGACTTACAGCAGAGTTATACCACTACCACTGTTCTGCCTTAAGCAGATGCACTTTAAGGAATCTGAGATACAGTCGCTCACTAAAAGCTAATCCCTGTGGAAATACCACAATACAGTTATTGTGTTGTATTGTTTCCAACCTGACTGGAAACAGACTGGTCTGCCACCCTCATCTATTATCTTCTATGAACTGATAAGAAGCCTGTTTAACAGGGCCACCTCATAAAAATACGCAGGAATTTTTTTAGTAATGCAGTATCCCTGCGTGTGTGTGTGTATATAGTTAAACCTGCAACTTTGACAGAAGAAACACAAAGAATCATGCAAAGTGCACGTGACTTCTATACACTTTTGTTTGGAACAGCCAAAGTGTCCAAACTTAAAAAAAAAAAAATATCTCTAATATAACTAAAGCACTTCCTCCCCCAAAAATGCTAACGGCAATGCTTTGCTGCCCTACTTCTAAACTATCAAGCTAGATCAGTTAAGGGCTCAGAAGCCATTAATGTGTATTGTCTCAGCTCACAAGCACCGCCTCTGTATCCCAAGTAAAGAGCTACAATCCACACCGATTAAGAACAAACCCGGAAACACACTCGACTAGAGTAACAGCCACCATCAATGTCAGCTGATACTTGAATGCCGAAATATTATTAAGTAAAGCTGGGTATCTCCTGGTCCCTTCCATGTAAAAATTTAGTCTTAACTGGTGACTGCAGAGACAAAGAAGGAACCTCTACATCACTGCCCAGTTTCGGGAACGCAAAAAACTTGCAAACAAATCCCAGCCAAGCCTACGGCAGCCGCATGCATCTGTGAGCAGACTGTGCAAAAAAACCACAAAAAACAACCCAGCTGCAGTTCAAACCACCGTCTGCAACAGTGGAAAAAGCAGACTCTTGCAGGCGAACAGCGAACGCCAGTCGCAGTTTGCTTAAGGACCTGAGTTTTTATTGTTTAACACAGAAAGAGCGGGTTCTGTTTGATTCCGCCAAGACCTGTTGCACCCGTACGGGCCGGCAGCCAACCGGGACTCGAAGTCACCCTCTGCAAGCGAGGGCAGTCGCTCATCGCCTACCCAAAGCGGGGCCGGGCGGCCCCCCGCGGCGGGCCCGGGACTCACTCTGGCTGTTGGCCTGCTGCCCGTTGGCGGGGATGGACGGCGGCGGGTGCTGCTGGTGCTGGTGCTGTTTCCGCGGAGTGTGGTTCTGCTTCTCCATGTTGAAGCCCTTGTTGCCCTGCATCTTTCCCACCTAGAGGCAGACACGCCCGGTCGGCCGCAGCCCGGAGCTCGGCCCGGCTCCCGCTCGCGGTCCCCAGCCCCCGGGTGGCTCCCACCGCCCCCGGCCCCGCCTCACTGGGGCCCGCCCGCCCGCCAAAGCGGCCGCGTGCAGCGGCGGGGCGGGGCGGGCCGCGCAGGCCGCGGCGGGCCCCAGCAGGGCCCTAGCGGCGGCGGCCGCCCGGGAGCGTCCGCCCCGCGGCGGAGCGGAGGCGAACCGCGGCCCTGCCACCGCCGCGGCCTCACCTGGCGGCGGACACCAGCGCTGAGACGGATCGCGGCCTCCTCTCCCCGCAGCAGCCCGAGGAGAAGCGCTCGCGCGGCCGGAACTCGCGCAGCCTAACCAGGCACCCCCCACCAGCGCTCCCATTGGCCTGCCAGCCTCCAGCACCGCGCCACGACTGGCCGTGCTCGCCGCCACTCACAGCGCGGCCACGGCGGGGCGGGACTAGCCGCCCCAGCAGCCCTCCGCGCTGAGCCGATTGGCTGCGCGGCGGCGGGAGCCCACCGCGCGCGCTGCCAATCACCGCCGCGGGCATAAAGCTTGGGTGAGAGGCGAGCGAGGGACAAAGGAGCCCCGCGAGCCGCCGGAGCGCGCCGCGCAGGCGCGGTGGGAGGAAGGGGGCGCGCAGGCGCGGCGAGGGCCGCGCGCTTTAAAGGGACAGCGGCGGGAGCCGAGCGCGTGCCGCGCCGCGCGCTCACGTGGCGCCTCGCCTCGCGCCCGCCTTCCCCCCGCGTGCTCGGCCCAGTGGCGGGAGCGGCGCGAGGGGCGGCCTCTCCGCCCGCCCGCGGGTACCGGAGCCTCGGCGGAGCTGGCGGCTGCTCCGGTCTCCTTAAGGCGCCGCGGCGAGCGCCAGCCCCGCGCCCGCTGCTTTCCCCGTCCGGCCGCGGGCGGCCCCTCACCGCCCCCCGTTCCCGCCATCCCGCTCCCTCGGGGCGGTGCTGACCCGCCGCGGGAGCGCAGTCGGCTCGGCGGGAGGAACCGGCCCGCGGGAGCGGGGAGGGTCCTGCCATGCCCTGCCCCCGGCGGCTGCCCAGCGCCGGGAGCTGTCCCGGGCGCCGCGGGACCGCGGTCGTTAACTGCCTGGGGCCGGCTCGGTCCCCCGCCGCTCAGTAAAGCCGCCCGTCTCCCTCCGTGTCGCGTCGCACGTAACGGCGAGCGGCGCCGGGCGCGGGAGCCCTGCGGCGGCCTCTCAGCCCTCCCGGAGCGGGGAGCGGCCGGTTCCCGCGACTCCGCCGTCCCCTCCTGACGGCCGTAACCCTGCCTTCCACCTCCCGGAGCGCGGGGGTCGCCCCGGCGCCGCCTCGCCGTGCCCCCGGGGCCCAGCCCCGCACCCCCGCGGGGAGACATAAAAGCGGGCGGGGAGGGGGCCGGTTCCGGGGGGCCGAAGGAACGGTGGAGGAGCCCCGCGGGCGCCAAGGGGGGAACGGTGCCCTCGGGGACGGAGGGGGCCCGGGCGCCGCCGAGAGCGGAGCCGCGGGGGTGGGGCAGGCCCGGCTGCGGGGAGCCGCGCGAGGGGCACGGCGGGGCCCGCGGGTGGGGGCGGGGTGCCCGCCGGAGGGGGCGTCGCGGGTGGGGGAGGGGAGCCCGGGTGGGGGCTGTCACAGTGGGGGAGGGGGGGCCGAGGGGGGTGCGGGGTGCCGCGGGGGAGGGCACGGAGGGGGGCGGGGCCCGGTTGGGGAGGGGAGCCCGGGGCGGGGGGGGGGGCGCGGGCGGCGGGCGCCGGCCGGGGCAGCCCCTCCCGGGGGCGGTGCCGTGTCCCGGGCCCCCGCGGAAGCCCCGCCCGGCCGCGCTGTCACTCACCGCCCCGGGGAGACGCTCCAGCTCCAGGGAGGCGGTGGCGGTGGCGGCGCCTGGACCCGGCCGGGCGTCTCCCCCCGCGCGCAGGTAGCAGCTGTGGCGGCGTGGCGGGGCCGGGCCCCCCTGGGCGGCAGCGGGGCCCGGGTCGCGCGAGGCGGCAGCGAGAGGGTTAAGGGGGGGGGGGGAACGGGGTGGGAAGCCCGCTCCGCGCGATCCGCTCCGCACTTTGCGGGTGGCCGCGCGGGCACCGGCGGGGACCGGGGCGCCCCGTTCCGGCCCGCGCCCCCCCGCCGTGCCCGCCCCCCGCCCCGCGTCGTGCCCCGCTGGGCTGCGGCCGCTGCCTGCGCTCGGCTGCGCGCTACCCGTCCGCGCGGCCCCGCTCCGCCACGCTGATCCGTTCCTGGTTTTCCGGCCGCCCGGCGGAGTCGGGGCTTTTGCGCCGATCCCGGGTTCGCAGCTCCGCTCCGCGTTTCCGAGGCCGCCGCCTGCAAGCGAGTCTCGCGAGCCCAGGCCCCGCCGCGGCCAATGGGAACGCGTCCCTCGCTCTGCACAGCCAATGGGGCGCTGCCCCCGCCCCCCCCCGGGCTGCAGCGCGCTGAGGGCTCCAAGCGGCGCCTCCATTTAAAGGGGCCGCGACCCGAATCCGGGCTCCGGGCAGAGCGGGCGGCGCAGCGCCGGGGAGCCAGGTACGAGCGGCGCCGGCCGCGGGCGCCTCCCTACGGCTGCACGGGCGGCGCAGGTGGGGCGGCGGCGCGGCGCGGTTCGGCCTCGGGGCCGCCGGCCCGTGGGGCGCCGGTGCTTGGCCCCGCGGGTGGGGGCGGGGCAGGCGCGTGCGGCGCGAGCCCCGGGGGGGCCCCCACAGGGTGGGGGGGCGGGGCGGGTGCCCGGCGGGAGGGGGCGGGGCCTGCCGCGCCGCGAGGGGGCGGGGCCGGCGCCACTCAGCCCTAGTCCGTGGCGGCCGCTTGGGGGCGCCCTGCGGCGGGGGGCGGCTCCCGGGGACCCCGCCCTGCTGCGGCGCCGGCCCCGCGTCTGCGGGAGGGAGCGCGGGTCGGGACCGGGGAGGCCCTGCTGCGGTCCTCGCCCCTGCTGGGGGGTGCAGGCCTCGGGGTGCCCCCGCCTCCGTGGGGGAGGCCCCAGCCCGGCACCCATCCCCGCGCAGCCCCGGTGCCGGGTGACGCGGGGGTGGCAGGCCCCGGGGTGGCCCCTGGCTGCGGCCTCCGCCATCTCGGTGCCCCGGCACGGGCTGGGCCCGGGGGTGCGCGGCTCACGAGACCCGCCCCGGCCCCCGGTGCACCCGCCCCGGCGGGGCCTCCCCTGCTGCGGGGAGCTGCGCTGCGGGGTGGCAGCAAACGGTCCCGGCACCCAGCTGCCCCGAAGCGAAGCCTGCTGCTGCGCGGCCGGTGCCCTGCCCCAGCACCCGCCTCACCTTGCCTCTCCCTGCCTCTCGGGCAGAGGCTTTGAGCGACGCAGCCTTTATGCTGTTGTCACCACACATCGTAACAAAGTCTGCGGAGCTCGCGTAAAACGCTGCTGCTGCTGGTCTGTGAAGTGTCACACCGTCTTGTCTGCCTGGGCGGGTGGGGAGGGTCTGGACCCGGGCAGGGCTTGGGAGCGTCCCCGAGGCCTGGAGCGTGTGTGGGGATCCCGGGACGCCGTGCCCTGCTCTCGAGGATCAGGCCCTGTGAGAGAAAGGTGCGGCCCCACGGGGCTGCAGCTGCCTTGTGCCGCCGGAGGAGGCAAAGCCCCGATCTGCCGAAGCCTCGGTGGGCCGGGCTGCATGCAAGCAGCGTGGCCATGCATCCTGGGGAGCGTCACTGCCTGCCGTGCGGTCTGCAGAGGTGGAGGCAGGATTGGCCCCAGGCGGGAGGGCATGCACCGGCAAGGCTGGGAGCTGGCTGTGGTCTCCGCCTGGCCCGGGCAAAGGCCCTGGCGGTCGGATCTGCTTGTGTGGGCAGAGGCGGCGCTGGACATGGTCTGTGTCAGGTGATGGTGGGGGACAGGATGCTCAGCTGAGCGCTGGGGAATGGTTCCTGGAGTCTCCTTCTGATGAGGATGAGAGTTGCTTCGTTTGTGCTTTTCCCTTCTACTGCTGTGCTTCAGCTATGGCTCTTGCTCTAGGCTGTAACTTCTTTCCCTCTCACTGCTGCTGCATTCCCCAAGAAAACTTTTAGTCTGCATTTTTTCGCCTAACCCTGCCTATCCTGGGATCAAAGCTGTTAGTAAGAGTCGCTCTGTCATTATTGCGAGCCCAGCTTTACTAAAGGAATAGCTGCAACCTACAGAGCTGCTGCCTGTAATGGCCATCCTGCAGCTTACAGCCTCAGCATGCATATTTGCACAATCTCTGTTTCTCTCTGCACCTGCTTACATCTCTCTTACTACGAGTGCTCTTGCTTTGGAGGATGACAGTAAGTCACACCAGATTCCTCCACAGCTCTGACAGCCAGAGCAAGGGGCAGAGGCTGAGCCCGTGGCCTTACTTTGGGAGCAAAGCCCCTTGTGTTATTTCTGTTACGGATGTTTTATGGTCAGTGATGCTGGGATGCGTGACCCTGATGGACACAGATGTGCTAGCAGAGGCCTCTAGTGCAGAAGGGTTATGGTGAAAGCAATCCAAGGGAAGTATGGAATAGGCTACAGCTGTGACAATGAATTCATTAGCTTAGTGAAGACTGTGCTAGCAGAATTTCACTGGAATTGTCTTTTAATCTCAGTAGAGCGTTTTAAGCATTAACTTCTTCCTCTGCTGGCAGCACAGGTCAGGAAAGGGCAGTGCTTGAGACCATCTTCACCAGTCCTGCTGGCCGTGGGCTCTGGTGGTGTCTTCTGGCTGCTTCCTGTAAGCCTGCTCTGCTGGCTCAGCCCTCGGCAGTGTAAAGAGAAAGGAGTCAGTCACTAGGCTGGGTGAGACGTTGGTCTGTTCAGCACCGTGTTACCTGGGGCCAGTTTGTACAGCTGCACATGAGGTGAAGCGTCCCAGTGCCTTTTCAGGGACCTGGCGGCAGGCACCTTGCAGGGCGATCTGGGACTGTCAGCGAGGCCAAAGAGGCAGCTCACCTTGAGCTTCTGGTATTTTGGCTCTGTAAGGCCACTTTTGCCCTCATAGGCACATCCTCCTTGAGGCTCTGCCCTCTTGTCTTCTCTCTCTTCCCTGTGTAGTGAGGTTTATTCAAAGAACCAGAGACAGATTTAGGTTGGAAGGGACCTTTGGAGGTCTCTAGTCCAATTGACCTCCTGCTCACAGCAGAGCTGACTTGAGAGTGTGTTGTTCAGGGCTTTGTCCAGTTGAGTTTTGAGGACCTCCAGGGCCGGGGAGTCCATGGCCCATTCCCAGGCTGTGGCACTCTCCTCTGGAGAGTCCCCTGCTGTGCCTGCAGCTTTCCTCTCCAGCTGGCAGTGCCTGCTTGTGGGAGGTGTCCAGGACTTTGTGTTAGGTGATCCGACACCCTCCTGCAGCATTTGTTCAACAGGTAGAGACCTGGGGGCCATCTTTTTTTGACCACTTCCAGGTCTACTGTCTATTTCTTGTCTTTTAATCAGTGTCTTAATATCATTAGGGCAGTTTCAACACATGCTGCTCGAGCATGCCATGCACCTCCATGCTTTTTTGTTGTGCTTCAGATAGTACTCCCAAAGCTTTTTCCTTCCACCCACCCCTTTCCCCTGTGTATAATGCTATTTTGGCAGATGTCATGTGGCGAGTGGTGAGCCTTGGAAGAAATGTTGCTTGTTCATGCTATAGACACAAAGCTGTACAAGCAGCAGGAGAGTTTTCTCTCTGACTTGATCTCCAAGTGGAGTTGGTTCTGGAAGCTGAATTGCTCTCCAGACACCAGGCATTGCTGCTAAGACCTCTGTCTTAACTCATGTAAACAAAGCAAGTTGTGTTAGAGCGTACCTAGAGTTGGTGCTCCTTTCTCTGTTGCAAAGCCTTGACACTTTGTGCTTGGGGGGCATCCTGGTCTTAGGAAAAGATGTGAGAGTATCCAAGCAGTTTCAGACTGCTGCCAGGATGGTGTTCTGGATGGATGAGCATGCTCCTGTTGGTTGTTCTAGAGTTTGCTACTAGTACAGAGGTGTTGGCAGCAAATAATGCTGAGATCTGAGGAAAGTTGTCAAATACCTTTGAAGTGTTGCAGGGAGTCTCCTGGTAAACCTAATTCCAAACAATTCTGTAAGAAGGTTTCTGAAATTTGTCCTTCCTCTTGCACTCTCTTGAAGCTGAGATGAAGTTTCTGGAATGCAAGCTCAAAATCTAGTTTGGTTGTTCCTGCCTTTGAGGAATTAACAGGAAACTCATGGTGCTGTTTTGCAGCACCGTCTGCTCTGTGTTGGAGGGTTCAGGCTCTCTTGATCCTGGGTGACTGCTATACTAAGTTTGAGGTCTGCACCCTAAGCTGGTGCTCCTGCTGTAGAAAAATCTAGCGGTGGTCTTGGTACCTGCTGGCTTTGGGACCTTGGTTAGAAAACCATTGCTGGAGTCTTGAGGCTGCTGGTGGTGTTCTAGGAAGGACCTTCTTTTCCCCATCTACCAGTTCCTGTTGTGTAGACAGTTCTAGTCACACATGAAGACTGGATTGAAGGGGATGTGGTGATAGCTACTGCTGTTTGCACTCTAATTGAGAGAACCAATAATACATTTGGAGATGAGAAGAGACAACTGTTCACTGAGCCCTGCCTGCAAAGCACAAGCTGAAGAACTTGACCAGTGACATCTGCGGTAGCTGTAGCTGACTTGGAGAGAGTCACTGAATGCTGTTGTAAAACCTCCAAGTCACAGAGGGTAACCCTGGGTCAGTTGTTTAGGTAATCTATAGTGTTAATCTGGAAATAGCTGTTTCTGAGTTTGTCCAACTTTTGACTTCCAGCTTTTTGAGTCCTCATGTGCATTTGTCTGTATCTCTGAAGAGTCCTCTGCTGTAGATTTTACCTTGTGGTTTTTTGAGGATGGGTCATGTCTCCCCATTTCTTTTCAATGAACAAAATAGGTTTATCGCTGGCGGGTGTTTTCTGAACCATGGTTGATTCTTAAAGCAGTGGGGTTCTTGCGTTACTGTGTCAGATATTTATTTTTATTTGAAACATCTCAGCTCTTTCAGTATCTGTCATCAAGTGTAGACACTAGCCAAGAATGAGACAGTAATGGTCTAATGTGGTACTGTGTGCAAGCAGCGCTGTACTGAATGTCACCGATGGGCTTTGTGCTCTTTGAAGACTGAGTTTGGGCTGCCAGGTGGGACTCAGAGAGCTGCCTCTCCAAGAACACTAGTGAATAACGAAATCCATTCTGCTCCATTCTGGAGAATTCTGACTGGACTGAAACCTGGTCCTTAGCAGTGTGCTTAGTTTACTGGTGATTCTTCATAAATTAATTTGCTTTAAAATGAGTTAACCAATCCGTAATAAATGTTTGCAGTGCTTGAATCTGGAAAGCTATCAGCTGCCCAGATAAACTTAGATAAGTCACAGCAATGTAGTTACCTTTTGCCGTATTTGTCACTCGAGGTATAATATCGTTAATGAAGATTTGTTGACTGAAACCATGCTGGTCGGACATTATCTTATTAATGTTTTATTGACAGAACTGTGTATCGACCACTGTTGTTTTTGTCGAGAAATACTAGGTTGGGTGTTACTGTTTATTCTAAAATTTGGCACAAAAAATAGGACCTTCTTCCAGAGCTCTGCTCAGGTCTTACAGAACTCATAGGTAGGAATTAGCTGGAATGTTGATTTAAGTGTCTTAATTTTTGTAGTTATTAGTTACTGCTTTTCATATTTCAAATGATCTCTAATAGCGAAAAAGATAAATCCATCAGCCTTCAAAAGTCTTGAAAATCTGAATCCATATCCATGAACAAAAGTCTGGGACAGGTACCCAAGCAGTTGCTGTTCCTTTGCTAGAGGAAAGCAGTAACTGCGTGGCCGTGCTCTTTCATGGGCAGTGCAGTAGAGACTTCTGAGGTATTCACTTCATCATGAGGGAGTAGCAACAGTATTTTTTTCTTAGTATCTGATTTTAATTAAATATTTGATGATAGTGCCTCATTTTTGTAGGTAGGCCACATATTCCCCTGCTAATAGTTATCTGAGGACATTGAGATGTGGCAGATCTGTGCAGTTACAGCACCACTGATGTCTTTAATAAGCTAGATGAAGTCCCAGGTAGTCACCTGGTGTATTTGAGTGTCCTGGCAGAGGTGTCTCACTCTGAGCTTCCAGGCCTGAGAGGAGATCCAGGTGCCCCCTCTTTGGCAGAAAGGGAAGATCAGGTCTGGTAGTCACACGTGTTGGATTTGGCAGTCAGCGTTGCATTCTGTGCCATTCCTGTGCACTCGGGGAGGACCCTCAGCTGTCCCATCACTTCTTTGGAAACTCTTGCATGCTACTTGAGAAGCACTCTGCTTCAGACTGTTGGGCAGGGGACTTCGCTCCTTGAAATTGATCTTCCCAGGAATATCTGTTACTGAATACTCCGGAGAAGATGGTGCTGAGTCCTAAGTAAGGAGTTCTCAAATATCCAATAAAGCAGTTGTATCCACTGTAACGTGCAGCATTTCAGCACACTGCCTCCTCTTTGAGTTGTGTTCCAGCATACTCTCCTCACTGCCAGGTATGTGGCTGGAAGAGATGAAGATTTCAAGCAGATCAGTGACCAGAGCCCAGTGACTGAGCTGTGCATTAGATGGTCCTGAAATAAAAAAGATGATGACTTCTGGTGGATCATTTCAGCATCTGCCAGAAACAATAAGCTATTTTTCTTCTGTTGGAGAAAGTGAGAAGAGACTTTACCAGAGGTAAAGTGCACATTCAGTTGGCAGCTTAACTCACTGTGAAGCTCAGCAGAAAGCCCAGATGAATCTGAATCCCTGGGGCAAACAGAAGTAGCGTTTCTTACCCTGCTGCAGCTGGGCAGCTCTAATTTCCTCAGGTTGAGTTTGGCTTCAGAGCAACCAACGGAGCTGGAAAGCATCATTCTCTCCTATTCTGAGGGCTGCCCTCTTCATCCTCATCAGCTGGTGGTTGAAAGCCACTGTAAAGACTTCATTGTCAGGGAAAGAGAATTGCAGTGATGGGCAGGGACATTCCTTGCTTTTCCACTCAGACTGCTTGTCAGCATCACTTCCTTGGGTCCAGCCTCAACTCTAACTCCATCAGCTTTTCCAGATTCTTATAAATACATCAAAAGTCAGTACTCACCTGCTCTGTATTGCCTTGTCACGGAGCTCTGCTGCAGCAGGTTTAAAATAAACAAAAGGAAAATAATTTTAAAAACTAAATGTTAGGCTGCAGAACGTATTGCCACTGGAATTTTGGGAGGCCCAAAGTATAAATTGGTTCAAATGGGGATTAGGCAGATTCATAGAGGATTTGCCCAGTACAGACTCTTAAGAGTGACAGTCTCAGTGCAACTCAAGCCAAGCAGTTCTTCAGCAGCTGATCGCTGCTTGATTGGAGGATGTGCTGAAGAAGAATGTCCTGTTAGTTACGTTTCTTATACTCTCCCCAGGTATCTGTTCTTGGTGTGAATAGGAGCAGGATATTCGAATGCATGGTCCTTTCATTTGACTGACTGCAGCACTCCTTAGCTTTGCACATGGTAAGAAGTTGTTTTAGGTCATTCGCCAGAACGTGAGCTCTTCTGCCAGGGGTTTCAGGCAGAGCTGATGAAAGCAGACAGAACCTTGAACACACAGGTCAAGCGCTGTGCTTCCAACCAGAACGTGCAAGTGAGCGGTCTTACTGTGGACTCTCAGGTCTGCAGAAAGGTCTGTGTATCTGTCCCAACCACATACCTATAGTTTGGGGTTGATTTAATCTGCAGAATACTTGTTCTATTTAAGACTGTTTTGTTGGTTGGTATTGTCGCCATTAAGTTTGTCAGAGTCTTGTCTTGCATTGTAATGCTCTTGCGCCCAAAGCTTGAAAGCAGTGTTAAGGTATACGCTATTGAAACCAGATGCTTTTGGTCAATAGATGTGTAGAGCACGTGTAGCATGGCAAGTTCATAGATTAATTGTTGCTTGCATTATCCTCTGGGAGGGAATGCCCAAATGGATTTCTTATGCTCCAAAATTGTTCCCAGGGTCTGTTTCTAGCAAGCAAAGACTAGGCCAGCTGAAAGTGGCAAATACTGTAGGAGTATCACCTCTGTGGTTCATTGCAGACTCGTGCAAAGGGTCTGAAGGTGAATTTGAGGAGTATGTTAGTCCTGTTAAGTATACCTATAAATAAACTTCCCTTATTCATCTGGGTGGCTTGACCTTTCTGCTGCTTATTGTTGTAGGGTCTGCTGTCTGTCTGGAAATCTGAGTGGGGGACATCTTTGAGAAGGAGGCATTGTTTGTATTCCGAGCAGTAGAAAAAATGTGTTTATCATCTTGGGAGGCTTCTCACCTGCTTCAAATCCTTAGGACCTTTCTTTCAGATGTCTTTATTTCTACTTCACTTTGTTCTTTTTTGTGTCAGACACTCTCAAACACGTATTAGATCCTGTATTGCTCTGGAATTGGCTCATTCTAGAAGCTTTGTCTCCTCCGTAACTAAAGAAAGTGAACGGAACCACCAAAGTCTTTAGTGGCAAAACTTGCTGAGCATCTCTGAAGATTACATCTTCTGTAGTTTCTGCTTGTGATTGTGGGAACAGTGCTTGTCTGCCACTATGAAACAGAAAATGTCACTGTGTTTTTAGATAAAATAAGGAAGCAATGACTTTGAACTCCAGCTGTAGGGTATGGTTCCCTAAACTCCTGCTTAAATAAGTTTCAGAAGTTGGGTACATTCTCTGTCCAAATATATCCTGTTTAGTTCCGAGTAAACCATTTGTGAGTGAGACTTGGTTATCCTTTCAGAGGGAAGGATATAAAGAAAGAGTTAATTAGCCATCACCAGTGCAATTATTTTGAGTGTCCTCCTTCATTGATGTAGATGACTTATGCCCATAGTAAGCCCCAATAGGTAGGAATACTGAATCTTCTGCTTCAGGGCTTAAAACAGTACCAAATTTAGAATTAGAATGACTCTAATGGGAGGGAGAAAGGTTGGTGCCACATCTTTTGATTCTAGTGCCTTCCTTGTAGTGTCTACTTACAGCCTGTTCTGGGGATGTGATGCTACTTCAAGTCTTACTCTGCCTCACCACTTGTAGACTCCACCTCCTTCTCCCTTTCCCTCTTCAGGTTTTTCAACCATTATCTCTTTGTGGGGGTATAATTCATTTTTAGCCAATAATGATATAAATGCTTACTTGCTTCATCTCAAAGTCTTGCCCTTTCTGTCTTATGATAATCATGCTGACCATGAGGAGCTGGGCTGTAACTTTGTCCCTCTGATGTTAGCAGTCAGTATCGCATCTTCCTGTGCGAGCGCGCTGTCTGTGCAAAGTCACATCGGTCTTTTTTCCTGACTCTGCATTGCACACTCGTGTCTACTTTGCTACTTGCTCTTATGACTGCTTTTAACATCATTGGCTTTACCACCTTTCTTCTTGCCACTCTCCAGAATTCCTCCTAGTTCTAACTTAAACTTTTCCAATTGTTCTGTGTCTGAATATGAGCCCACATAGTTCTGGGGCTATGCTGTAGCTGTAGTTTTACTATAACATGGTTTATATCTGTCCTCTGACAAAATTCATGCATCATGTCATCCTGTATCTTGTTCAAGGCACAAGCTACAGAGCTGTAAAGGAGTTCTTTCTGCCTCTGGTTTTAAGAGAAAAGATATTTAAAAAATAAAAGATGTGTTAGTTCCATGAGAACAGGTCAGGAGAAAGGACAGACCAAATTATTTGGGTCTGATGAGACAGAGAAGGCAGGGAAGGGGATATTACATAGCACAGAACAGCTGTGTGAAGCCTCCTGGATTGGTACTCAAGTTGTTTCTGATACCTCACTGTGTCATTTAGCATCAGCAAGTCTGCCATGCTGTGGTGAGGTGTGTGGAGGCTGTAGAGTTCCCAAAGGTCTTCTATACCGAACCGCTGCATCCCACTGCTGCTGTTTGGCTTTAGAGTTTTGTAACCTCATGAGTAGATGCCATTGACCTGCTGGTATCCTGGTTATGGCTAGCAGTATTACTGGGCCTTGTTTTACTCCAGCCTTGTTTTACTTCAGAAGAGTGGACAATTAATGTGCTGTGTCAGACTACTTTTCATTTAACTTGCAAGTCTCTCTCATTTCCAGTTGCCATCTTCTAAATGGATTCCAGTGAATTTTCGGGATCTTTGGACCCCCTGTCCTTGCCTGACAAACCACTCATTGGTGATCTCCCTGCTGACATGGAGTTTGGGGAAGATCTCCTGGGCTCCCAAACAGCTTCTACCCAAGAAGTTTCAGTTCTTCAGCCCCCTGACTGGGATCAATCCAAGCAGATGACTGCAGATGGGGACTTGGACCTTCTAGTGAAAGCAGACAGCCTGTCTGAACTAAACAAATCAAATGACCTCGTTCTAGATAAACCTAGTGTCTTGGATATGCTGGAGAAACCTGATGTCTTAGATGACTTGGATAAAACTGCTGACTTGATGGAGCTAGATAAATCGGAGGGTCTGGATGGGCTATATAAGGCACATCCTTCCCAGGATGTGGAGGATGCACCAGCAGACTCCTCTGCCCTCTCTAGAGAAGCCCTTATTCCAGAATCATGGAAAGAAGGGGAAGATGCACCAAAAAACGATTCTGGGGACCTAAAGGAAGATGGTACTGCTGCTATGTCTGCACTGTCTGATGACAATGCCCCTGAATCGCCCCGGCAGCCCATTCCTGACTCCGGGGACCTCAGCAGTGCCCCAGCCACAGAAGAAATCACAGCACAATCCTCAAGTCCACCAATGGCCCCCCCACAGCTCAATCTTAGACAGACAAAGAAGACGAGGTTGAAGGCACCAAGGAAAAGCTCACCCATGCAGAGGGAAGGGGTGGCAGGGGAAGCAGAGGTGGAACTGAGCCTGGACAACAGTGCTGCAGCCTTGCCTCCTGAGCCCACGGAGGAAAACCAGGCAGAGGAAGGGGATGATAGTGGGAACAACTCGCTTAAAGAAAGTAGTGTACTGAAAGCACAGGAAGCCTCACCACCAGCAGGTAGGTTGTTATCTCTGCAGAGCTTGGCTTGCTTTTGCTCAGGAGGTTATTCTGCTGCACATTGCTGAAGCTGGAGTCTGTTCTGCACTCCAGCTTTTCCCATTGTCCTCTGCTATGGAAATTGTCAATGCCACTGATGGGCTAGATTTGGGGAAAGTGTCTTGCCTACAGGGAATAATGCTCTGGAAGTTGCTCCCTTGGTGCACACAAGCTCTTGCTCTGGCTTTCATAGCTTTAACTTTGATTTTCAATGCTCATGTCACCTAGGAGCTTCCCTGATAAAGCTGCGGCTGTGCATCAGCTTAGCTCACACTCTTCAGCACTAGTGTCTTTGCTGGAACTGAGGATCACCAGAAGAAGGTGTTTCCAATAGGCAAAGTCCCTCTGCCCAGGCTGGCCATCCTCAGGACATGCTCAGTCTCAGTCAAAAGCAGTTGGAGGCAACTGCCCAGCATGCCTCCCCCATGCAGGGAGGTCTCCCTTACAGGAGTCCTCCCAAGCTGCGTGTTTGGATCTCTAACTACAGGTGGTGGGTTTAGGAGCTTTCCTGTGTCTGATCACCACCAGAACTGTGCTTGTTAGCCAGGACTGTCTGAGGCTTCATGTGCAGACTGACCCAACGGGTGGCTGCATTTGAAGAACAGCTGTTCTCTTCTGTTGGAGAAAAGCAAGATGTTAGATGCAAGCTTCTTCTGTTCTTCTGTGCTTCTGTTCCAGGAGAAGGCCTGTCTGGGAAGGGAAGTGAGCTGCCAACTGAGAAGGTGAGGACAATGCAGTCAAGTACGTATGCTACAGGAGCATAGAGGGTGGCTGGCTGTTGTCAAACTCTGTGAGGGACACTGGCTGTCTTGTCACCCCTCTGGGAAGGAGTTTGCATGTCTCCTGTGACGGAGTCACCCCTGTGCACTGCCACTGTGCTGTCATGTGGCTTCAGTGTGTCCCTGCTACCCCCAGCTGGAATGTCATTCTCATAAACCTCCTTCCCCTTCTCCCCCGTTTTGCCAGCTCTGGTCAGGTATCCATGGAGGTTTATCCATTTTCAGCCTAGTTATTGGGAAAGCAAATCCCAGAAGTTGGAACTCCACCATGATCTGGGATATTTATCCATGGTTGTCCTAGCAGATGGTTAGCCTAAGTATTTTCTGAATGTCTTCTAGGAGCAGAAAAGAAGTGAACGAGCCAGAAGAACAGAAACTGCCAGGCCTGAAACCGTGAACTCCTCTGAGAGCAGTGAGTAACTAGGGCTGGCCAATACCTGTTTTCAGCCAGAGGGCAGGGCCCAGGCCTGTTGTGGGTAGGTGTGAGTACGGTGGGAACCCTGGAGCTTCTGTGCAGGCTTTCCTCTTACCCAGGACAGGTCCCTTCACCCCGTGAGTCTTCATCCTGGGGTACTTGCCTTGCTTTCTCAGGGCACTTAGGTTGAAGGGAGGGTTGTAGTATTTTTACCATGGTGCGTGGACACCAAGCACCAAGTAATAGGATGAGACTCCGGGGTTGTTCCCAGGAAATCCATCTTCCATCTCCTCAGCCAGGACTTTTCTTCCTTTGTCTCTATGGCAGCAGGCTGTCTGAAGGAAGGTTGCATTTTGGGGATTTTCCTGCAGAAGTACGTGAAGTCTCTGTTCTTTGAGACATTGAGTGTCAGCCTGCCATTCCCTAGTATTTGTGTGTTGCTCCTTCATTGCCTGCCTGTGCTGGAGGCTGGTGATCCAGCTTGTTCCCTTTAAGGTCTACCTGTTCTTGGAGGGTTTTCTGCTATAAATGTTCACAGTTTGGGCTTCTGCTCAACCTTGGCAAACTGTGACTTTCTAGAGAGGAATTGTACTTAAGCCCAGTTTGCTTAAAGACCTCCTGACTCATATCCAATTCCACGAGAATATCTTTTAAGGGTCCCTTTATCATTCCACCCAGACAGGTACAAAGCATGTAGAGGGACTCCAGAAAGGTGACCCCATAAAGCCCCAGCATGTGTCTCAGGGCAGGGGTTTCTGTTTCAGTTCCTAATGAGGGATTTCTGTGCATCTTTCTCTGCTGCTTTGCAGTTCCAGTCTCTGATGAAGACTCTGATGCAATGGTGGATGATCCCAATGATGAGGATTTTGTTCCTTTTCGTACCCGACGCTCAACTCGCATGTCTTTACGCACTCAGATGGCTCAGCGAGCTGCCCGCTCTACTGTCACCAAGATGACTTGTGCCAACTGCAGGACCCCACTGCAGAAGGGCCAAACTGCCTACCAGCGTAAAGGGCTCCCTCAGCTCTTCTGCTCCAGCTCCTGTCTCACCACCTTCTCAAAAAAACCACCTGGCAAGAAGATATGCACCTTCTGTAAAAAGTGTGTGTTCATTCCCCTTTCCTCAATGCTCCCGCGCTTGTGACCCCATTCACCTGCCCTACAACCCTACCTGCCAGTCCCCATCCCTGTGACCCTCATGCTTCCCATTCACCCACGTCATTTCTGCCCGCTGCCAGCTGCTGCCCCATATCTTCCTTCACACACCGCATATCCCATGTTCCCTACACCCCCTTCACATTACTGCCTTTCCCTGCCTGTCCCCAGGCTTAATGCCCCATATCCCAGCCTCCTCTCAGAACAACCTCCTGCATGCTCAGTCTTCAGGCACCACCCCTCTGGGCCAGGACAGAAGCTGCTGTGAGACGGTTCTTGCCACCCTTTTGGGACACCAGAAAGTCCTGTGCATTGCAGTGTGCCATCCTGTCTGTTCATGGCAGGACTGGTGTGTCCCTGCACTAACACATCCCCTCCTGATCCCCAGGGAGATCTGGAACACCAAGGACTCTGTGGTTGCCCAGATAGGTTCAGGTGGCTCTTTCCATGAGTTCTGCACCTCTGTCTGCCTCTCCCTCTATGAGGCCCAGCAGCACAGACCAGCACCTCAGTCCGCAGATGCCTCGGACACCAGCCGCTGCAGCGTCTGCCACAGACCTGGCGAGGTAAACAAATCCCTTGTCCTTCCCATGTCCTGGATGAGGTGCTTGTGACCTGCAGCACTTGGCCCTGCCTGGGACCATCACAGGGCATTTGCCAGGTTCTCCCATGGTGTGAAGCCTCAGCCCCTGAGCTGGCTTCGGCTCGCTCCCAGGTCCTTCCTTGTTACTGTGAACCAGCCCTTACTCCAGCAGAAGAAATAAGGCTTCTGCTTCTCCCCACCCTGAAGCTCATTGCTTCCCACCACTCTACTCTCCCAATTGCTCCACTGACTTTTGGTGAGGGAGGCCAGCCTGAGTCCACACCAGCTTCCAGTATGGCACTTGCCTGAGTTTTAGCATAACAGCTTGTTATTCCAGGGGCTGTGGTAGTAGTGGCCCACGCGCATCAGAAGGAGGCACATGGTGGTTTGGGGGAGTGACAGCAATGATGTCTCTGCAGATCCAGCATGAGGTCAGCAATGGGAGTGTGGTTCACCGCATCTGCAGTGACGCCTGCTTCACCAAGTTCCGGGCCACCAAGGGGCTGAAAACCAACTGCTGTGACAACTGTGGACTTTACATCTACAACAAGGGCTTGCCTCTGGAGTACCTTTTCCACGAAGGCCAGCAAAAACGCTTCTGCAACTCTGCCTGTCTCAACAGTTACAAGAAGGTGTGTGGAGTCAGCTGCCTGGCATGGGGGGGTCTCCGTGGGCACACAGCTCCTTTGCTTGGTGTGGCACAGGGCACTTTATGCAATAGCAGGTGACTCGAATCCCCTTGTCCTTTTGTTGCTGACAAAACATTTAAGAGATTGCTGTGGAGAAACTTTGAAGCAGGCAAACAGAATTTATTTATTCTGCATGGGGCCCATCTTGGACCCAATTACGGGTCAGGCACTCCATAAGCTGGAATGTGCAGCAACACTGGTATATGCAGTTAGCATGGGCTGGCTTCTTTTGGATGTCCCCCCAAAGCTTGGCTGGGTATGTTCCTCTGTGGCCTGAGCAGGCTTCATTTAACTGTGTTGATGGGATTGCCAAGCTCTGTATTCCTGCCAGGGTAGCCTTGAAATGAGAAGGTGAGGTGCTGAAGGCAGGTTTTTTTGCTACCACCACCTGAACCTGCAGACTATCAACCTGGCTCTGGCATCAGGTGTTCCCTGCAGGAGAGCTGCCCTGTGGTGTATACAGCAGTGGGGTGGGATATGAGGGTTGGACCTCGCTGGCTGTGATGGTCTCCCTGGCAGCTCTGTTCTGCTCTGTGTTTGCAGAAGAACACTCGGGTCTACCCATGCATGTGGTGCAAGACATTGTGCAAGAACTTCGACATGCTGCCCAACGTGGATCGCAGTGGCAAGATGGGCTTGTTCTGCTCCATTTGCTGCACTACCTCCCACAAAGTGAAGCAGTCAGGCTTGGTTGGTAAGAGCACCTACATAAAAGGAATCAGTCAACTCTCCACTCTAACTTCTTCCTTGGTACTATTTATTGCTTGTGGATGAGACTGAAAAGAAGGCATGTTGGTTGCCTGGGGAGGAGTCCAGTGAGACAAGTGGAAGGAGATTTGGAGAGGGAGGAACCCTCACAGCATGTAGACATCTTAATACTGAGGGGTAGTGTACATTGCTGTTCTTGAGAATGCAGGAAGCAGTTGTAGTGCCATACTGTGCTGGCATTGCCCTTTCCATTACACAGAGTACCAGGGTGTCCAGGAACGGGTATGGTCTCTGGTGCAAGTATTGCTGCCTGTTTTGTCCAAATTCCTGTAGAGCCAGGGTCACTTCCTTGAACCACTCTGCTCTCCATCCATGTTTAACATTTCTGTCCTGGCAGAACCTGGTGCTCTTAGTTCCCTGGTGTTCTTGTCCCTTGCTTTTTGATTATAGCTTGACAGACTGAGGATGAGTGAGTAGCTTGCATGCCATCCTCAGAATCCAGTCCCACATCCTGTGCTGCTGCCCTCACCAATTCCTATCTGTTTCATCAGGTCCCCCTAGACCCTGCAGCTTCTGCAGAAAGAGTTTATCTGAACCCTGCTATTACAACAAGACAGACCGGGTTGTCTACCAGTTCTGCAGCCCCAGCTGCTGGACCAAATTCCAGGTACTGAAATACCCTTCATGCTGGGCTGGGCTGTAGAGCTCATGCTTCCTTTCACACTTAGCAGAGGCTCCACCTTCCTCAAGCTCCTCAGGGAGGGTCCATAAGAAAGTCTCTGCTGGAGCACAAGAGTTGCAGTGACTGTAGTTGCCAATAACTCGGTCTTGACCCTATCTCCCCCTTCATCCTTTGGGATAAGATGGGCTGTAATTCACTCCTGTCTATCAGGTTATGCCCAGCGGGAGTGCAATGCAGAGCTGTACTGCATGAGTGGTTTGGGATGTAGTGGCCTTACAAGGACACGAGCAAAAGCACAAGTAAGCTAGCAAAGCACAGTGGGCACCTGCTAGTGGGGTGGAAAGGAGCAGAGCTGCTCTCTGAGCCAGGTGTCACCAAGGAACATAAGTCTTCTAGGATATGTTGTCTAAAAATTTACAACCAGCAGGCCTGGGTACCTCATGTTTAATAATCCTCAAAGGCTTGACTGGTGGTTTTTAATCTTCTGATGTTAAGTTTCAGCATATGTGAAATGTTTGTGGTATTCCAAGGCAACTGGAAGAATATTACTTTTGTACCGTTGTCAGAGAACAAAGCAACAACCAGGAAGACCTGGGAGACTTAGGCCAGGACATGCCTTGGGCAACTGAGAAAACTTAGAGAATCTAAAGGTAGAGAGTTAGTTACTGGCAGTTGCAGCATTTGGGTTTGGGGTTTGTTTTCTTGTGGTTTTTATGTTGAGGGTTTTTTGGGTGTTGTTTTTGGGGTTTTTTTGTTTTGTTTTTAATTAATCCTTGATGTAATCCTTTGCTGACATCACAAATGGTGTTGGTAGGGTAGCTGTAGAGTTTTTACAGTTGTAGACTTCATTAAGACTTGAATCATAGAATTGTAGAATAGATTGGGTTGGAAGGGACCTTTAAAGGTCATCTAGTCCAACACCCCCCTGCAATGAGCAGGGACATCTTCAACTAGATCAGGTTGCTCAGAGCCCCATCCAACCTGACCTTGAATGTTTCCAGGGATGAGGCATCTACCACCTCTCTGGGGAACCTGTTCCAGTGTTTCACCACCCTCATTGTAAAAAATTTCTTCCTTATATCTGGTCTGAATCAATCCTCTTCTAGTTTAAAACCATTACCCCCTGTTGTATTGCAACAGGCCCTGCTAAAAAGTTTGTCCCTATCTTTCTTTAAGTATTGAAAGGCTGCAATAAGGTCTCGCTGGAGCCTTCTCTTCTCTAGGCTGAGCAACCCCAACCCTCTCAGCCTTTCTTCATAGGGGAGGTGTTCCACCGCTCTGATCATCTTCGTGGCCCTCCTCTGAACCCGCTCCAACAGGTCCACATCCTTCTTATGCTGGGGGGCCCAGAGCTGGATTCAGGACTCCAGGTAGTGGCTCACCAGAGTGGAGTAGAGGGGCAGAATCACCTCCCTCAACCTGCTGGCCACACTTCTTTTTGAGCAGCCCAGGATACGGTTGGCTTTCTGGGCTGCGAGCATACATTGCCAGCTCATGTCCAGCTTTTCATCCACCAGTACCCCCAAGTCCTTCTCTGCAGGGCTGCAATCCCTTCATCTTCCAGCCTGTGTTGATAATGAGGGTTGCCCTGATCCAGGTGCAGCACCTTGCACTTCGCCTATTGAACTTTATAAGGTTCACAGGGATCCACTTCTTGAGCTTGTCCAGGTCCCTCTGGATGACACCCTGTCCCTCAGACGTGTCAGCCACACCACTCAGCTTGGTGTCATCTGCAAATTTGCTGAGGGTGTACTCGATCCCATTATGTCATTGATGAAGATATTAAATGGTACTGATCCCAATATGGACCCCTGAGGGACACCACTCATCACTGATCTCCATCTGGACATTGAGCTATTGACCACTACCCTCTGGATGTGACCATCCAACCAATTCATCCACTGAACAGTCCATCCATCAAATCCGTACCTCTCCAATTTAGAGAGAAGGATGTTGTGGGGGACCATGTCAAAGGCCTTACAGAAGTCCAGATAGATGACATCCATAGCTCTTCCCTTGTCCACTGATGTAGTCACTCCATCATAGAAGGCCATTAGGTTGGTCAGGCAAGACTTGCCCTTGGTGAAGCCATGCTCGCTGCCTTGAATTACCTCCCTGTCCTCCGTGTGCCTTACCATAGCTTCCAGGAGGATCTGTTCCATGATCTTCCCAGGCACAGAGGTGAGGCTGACAGGTCAGTAGTTCCCAGGGTCCTCCTTTCTACCCTTTTTAAAAATGGGTGCAATGTTTCCCTTTTTCCAGTCACCAGGGACTTCACCTAATTCACCTAACTTGGATTATTGCCATGTAAAATCAGCATTGTAACGTATGAGTAAACCCATGCATAACCTGGGTTAGGAACTGTCTTGCTGGCAGATCTCGGAACACACTTGTCAAAGAAAAAACACTGAAAAGAGTGTTTCAAGATGGCTTCTTGGGGATCAGTATTAAGCCCAAGGAGTCAACATCTTCATCAGTCATCTGGCAATAAAGTCAAAGTAAGCATGATAAAATTTTGCAGATGAAACAAAAACTGGTGAAGTGTTAACTCATGCTGAGGTCAGGGCAGTCATAGAAAGCAAAGCAACTGGATTACTTGACAAGACTGGTTCCTCCTAACCTGTGCTTAAACACAGTTCAATGCAAGATCCTGTATCAGCCTTGCTCAAGTAGTGTGGGGATGTAAGTCCTGGCAAAGTAAGGATTTTGAAAAGGCCCTGGGATTACAGCAGATAAGCTATTCAGTATGAGCATCTCAGTTTGCAGCCAGAGAGGGAAAGATTAATTAAGTTATTACAAGTACAAGCAGAGGAACAGGGAGTTCAAGTTTGGGGCCTAGGGAGCAAAAGAGCTACCTAGAATGTTGCACAGATAGGAAGGATGTTCATCTGATGTCCACTTTATTTTCAATGCTGAAGAAAAATTGGAAGTATGCTGAAAAAAGACAGAAAAATTACATTTGGGCTTGAAAAATGCATCTACTGAGTCACTCGCAGAGCACCTTATCTGAGGTTATCAGAAAGAAAACCAGGAAGATGACTTTATTAATAAATATATCCTTGTGGACAAGACACCAAGTGCTAAGTGGCTGTTTAATCTAGCAGAGGAAGGTGGGATGAGAACGGCTGCTTGAATTCTGAAGTTGCATTACCTTGAAAATAGAAACCAGGCACCTGTGCTTCAAGATCTTTTAGAGAAATTCTCAGAAGAGGTAGCGGAGCCCCGTCTCTTAATGATTTCAAATCCAGAGGGGTGGCAGCTTGAAAGCTTGCTTTCCTGAGAAGAACTGGACCCAGAACACTGGAAGCAAAGTGAAAGTTCTCAAGAATCTGCTCTCCAGGAGCTTGAGACATGATCTGATGGACTGACTGTGAGTCAGTGACAGTGGCAGCAAGCGCAGGTCTGAGCAGGGACAGACAGACTGCTGTGAACGGTGGAGGAGGCAGGAGGTGGTAGCAGTGCGAAGCGGGTGCTCGCTGCCCTCTGTGTGCCTCTCCCTCCATGAGCTGTCTCTGTCTCCTGCAGCGAACCAGCCCGGAAGGTGGGATCCACCTCAACTGCCATTACTGCCACAATCTTTTCAGCGGGAAGCCGGAGATCCTAGACTGGCAGGTGAGGACTTTCCCCAGGGGGATGTTGAGGCGGAGGCCAAGCTGAGTGAGGACCACAGGGCTCCATCCTTTCCCTGCTCAAAGCAGAGCTCCTTCTGCACCAGAGCTCTGAATACCTTAGCTGCAGAGATGTGCCTGGAGAGCGTGCGCCAAGTGCTGCACTCCTGATGTTCAGCAGGATGTCAGAAGGGCAGGAGGAGACCACTTCTGCCAAACCCTGTGCCAGGAGAGCTTGGGACTCGGCTCAGCCCCATAGTCTTGCTCTTGCTTCCCCAAGGAGTGTGGGGACCTCCTGGTGGCCTGGCTGACCCGGTGGCGGTCTCTTTGGCAGGACAAAGTGTATCAGTTCTGCTGTAAGGACTGCTGCGAGGACTTCAAGCGGCTGCGTGGGGTGGTGTCTCAGTGCGAGCACTGCAAGCAGGAGAAGCTGCTGCATGAGAAGATCCGCTTCTCTGGAGTGGAGAAGAACTTCTGCAGCGAAGGTACTTGGGGAAGGCACGGGAGAGGCAGACCCCCCACGCCAGCCCATGCTGGGGGAGGAGAAGAGAGCATGGAGAGGAACAGAGGGGAGATTGTCTTAGCCAGGCCCCGGGGCAAGAGCCTTGCCATGCAGTGAAGGGAGGACTGTCGTGGGGATGGCTTGCTGTCCAGCCAGGCCCTAGGGCAAGATCTTTACCGTTCATTGTGTCCTTGGGGAGGGCTTTCTCACAGCTTTTCTCTCTCTGGGGGCTGGGGAGACAGCAGGTGGCAGCTCCGCTCCTCCTGTCATCATGCACTTCTACGCTCTTGCGTCTGGGCTGGCCTGACCTGGCCTTGCCCTGCCTGCTGGGTTCCTGCACACAGGAGGTTGGAGTCAGACTCTTCCTAGAAGCATGGAGGTGAGAGATGGCAAGTCCCCATGAGGTCCCATCTTATCCCAGCCCCAGGGGCCAGTGCTGGATTGTTCCCTACAGTGTGTTGCGTGTGCTCTGTTGTCTCCGCAGACCTGGATTCTGGTCATGTTTGGGTCAGGGAGGCCCCCAGTTCATCCTGGGAAGGTTTCACTCCTATTGTTTCTCCGCAGGGTGTGTGCTTCTTTACAAACAGGATTTCACCAAGAACCTGGGCCTGTGCTGCATCACCTGCACCTACTGTTCTCAGACCTGCCAGCGGGCGGTCACCGAGCAGCTGGAGGGCAGCACCTGGGACTTCTGTAGTGAAGACTGCAAAAGCAAATACTTGCTCTGGTACTTCAAGGTCAGTATTGGCACTGGCAGCTTGTGCTAAGTGCTGTGGTGGGCACGGCACCCAGATAAGTGGGCATTGCGCTGAGGAAGTTCGCACTGCTGGAGTCTGGCTGGCACTGCTGCGGAGAACCTGGCACTGCTGGAGTCCTGCCTGGCAATGACGGGACACTGCTACGGGGAAGCTCACGTAGCCGGAGTCCCCAGCTGATCCTGCCAGAGCACTGCACTGAGGAAGCTCACAGTGCTGGATCCGCGGCTAGTGCTGCTGTGAGAAGTTCGCACCGCTGGAGTCCCTGGCTGGCACTGGCAGGGCACTGCTGTGGGGAAGCTCACAGCACCTTGCTATGTGCACCTTTCACTGGAGAGTTGTGTTGCACTCAGAGGGGGTGTGGTTAGTTACTCGTTGTTTCTCTCCTGCTGATGCGGGCTTTAGGCAGCTCGGTGCCATGCCTGCAAGCGTCAGGGGAAGCTGCTGGAAACCATCCACTGGCGGGGGCAAATCAAACACTTCTGCAACCAGCAGTGTCTGCTGCGATTTTACAATCAACAGAACCAGCCCAACCTGGACACGCAGAAGGGGCCCGAGAGCCTGCTGAACAGTGAGTAGGAGGGAGGGAGGGGACCTGCATAGCTCAGTCCGAGAGACACAGGGAAGACTGAACAGCGAGGGGTGGAAGCTTCGTGCCTGGGACTGGATGAGACGCTAGGGAACAATCCTGCACTGGCCCTTGGGGGGGGAAAGGACGGAATGGGACCTAATGGGGCTTCTCCATCTCTAACGTCTATGGTTCTATGACACACAGGGCCCAGACGGGAGGAGCCGGTGCCAGCGTGCTGCCTGTAGCTCACACTCTTAGCGAGGATACTCAGGGATTTAACATCCTCATGTTGCCAGCGGAGAGCTCGATTTACAGGGTTAGGGGACAGCGTGGTTTGGCATGATAATCCACCTGCAGCCCCACACCACCTCCGAGCTGTGACCTTCTCAGATCTCATAAGCTAATCAGGATTGGGCCAGGTCAGTGCTTGGATGGGAAACATTCAAGGCAAATGCAGGGTGCTGCAGGAAGTGGTGCTGGTGATGCTGTAGGTGGGCTCTCCTCAGCCAGAGCTGAACCTAGAATGATCTTGAGTGAGTGCTGAGCTGCTGGAGGCACTCTATCTTGCGATGTTAGATTGGAGTCCTACCACTTACCCAAAGATAGCTGCAGCTTTGGGGAGTTGCCAACCGCATGTCCCGGATAACCCCATTCTGCATCTGTGGAGTTCCAGCTGGAGAGGAGATTTTCACTGCCTGTTGCCCCATTTCCTATATTAACTTGAGCCAGTTGCTTATGGAAGATTGCAAAGTGCTTTGGGGTCCCTCAGAATGGAAGGTGCTCGTAGTGACAGTGACAAGACATCGCTTGGCCGTTGGATACTCATGTAGTCTCATTCTGCTTGGTCTTTCATAGGCCACGATCTTCTAGGTAATCTCTGTGATCTAGTTAAAATGCCTGCAGCTTACAGTGGGACTCGCTTTGGTGCATCAAGCTTCGGCAGATACCTGCATTGCAGGCTCAGGGCTTTGCTGCCCTCCCTGGGATTTCATGAGGGGTAGTACCCTGACTAGAGTGCACCAAGGAGGGGAAACCAAGACAAGGACCTTCCCGTGAGAGACCTCATCCTCCATTTCCAGACTCGTCCTGGTTCCTTTCCTGACAGCAGTGGGCTGATTGCAAGACGGAGGAAGCCCTGGATGTCTGTGCTGCTTAGGCACCAAAGCAGAGCTGCTCTGCCAGAAGCAGCAGGTTCCCCCAGCCAGGGGCATCCCAACCTGCCCTCAGAGAGCCACATTCCGTAAAAGGCCATGTGAGGGGACGGCTCAAGTGGCAGCACACTGGAGTGACCTGGATAAGGAACTGTTGGTTTCTGCTGGCATGGGGGCACCCAGGGGGAGTCTGCTTGATGGGACACAGACTGTCTTGCTACCCAGGGGAGGAAGAGGTGTTAAACTTGCTGGTTCCTGTAGCTCACCCAGTGATTCCACAGCCCTAGCCATGCTGTTCCATTTGTCCTCTGCTTTCAAGGCATCTCGCTTGTGAGGGACCAGTAGCACTGCTTTTGGGACACAAGCACAGCGAGCAAGCTCTGCCTGCAGAGGGAAGCATGTTTCACACCATTTGGCCATTGTCTCCTTGGAGCCACGGACCACAAGACTAAGGAGTACCTTCTCCACCACCAACCACCACGAGAGTCTGAGCTCCCCCCTCCACCATATCTCTGGAGGCCCGCAAGAACTTTGCTGTTTGGCATGCGGGGCATCACCCTTCACTGTGCCACAGCTGCCTCTCCGTGCGCCCTGTGAGGCAGAGGACTCTGAGGGCAGCCAAGGAAAAGCCCGTCAGCAGTGGTAAGCGCTTGGCTGAACACAAGCTCCAGGCTGCCTCAGCAGCTGCCACCTTTGGTGAATGCCGCTGGTGGCACTGAGCCCTCTGTGTGCGCTGGCACACCCATCCCCTGCCAGCTGTGGGATAGCTGCGGACATCCTTGTCCTGGGACTGTGGCATACTGCTCAGCTTGCAAAGGAAAAGTGCTGGAGCCAGGGCCTGCTGTGTGCTTACACAGAGAGCTTTCCAGCCCAGCGTGCTGTGCAGGGGATTTCGGGAGGAGCAGCTTGTCAGTGCATGGTGAGGAACAGCTTCTGCCTGGTCCAGCCAGGGTCTCCTGTGGACCTGGCAGCTGTGTTGCCAGCTCACAAGGGACTACCTGGATTTCAGGCCCATCTTGGGCAGAGCTGGTGACTACTTCCTTCTTCTCTTGCAGCCAGTGGTTGTCTAAAACCATTCATTCCTGTGACCCAGTGGCTGCTGCCAACCTGGTGATCCTGAGAGTGCTTGCTGACAATAAAAGTGGCCATCCCTTTTCTGGGAACAGTCTGTGTAATGAGGGATTGAGGAGCTTCTGCCACAGAACTGTGCCCAAAGACTTCCAAGGGGAACTGCATCTGCATGGGGCTGTGCAGCAGGAGAGGACAGAGGGCAGGAAGTCATGGTTGGTGCAGGCAATGCCTTGACAGCTCCTTGCTGGTGTTGGGATGAGAGTAAAGAACAAGCTGCAGCTTTCCTGGAAGCTTGGACATGTAGCACATGGAGCTTTGTGGCAGGAAGGTCTTGTTTCCCTTAGTTCTAAATCATTGGCCTGTGAGGCAATCAACTTTGCTTTTGATTCTGCTGCAGCAGAAACTCTGCTCATACTCTATAGTTTGCCTTTTCTCATTATAGCCATTGGTGTCTCCCACCTAGACCTGCTGCCTGTCCACTTTTGGCTGGTCAGAGGGAGTTCTTGGACCCATCGAGACGATTGCAGATCCTGTGGCTGAATGCTCAGCTGCAGGCTAGGGAGCTTCCTTCAACTGGAACTTACCCGTTGCCCTGTGGTGGTCAGCAAGTGGACCCTGCTGGGCCTCCAGTTGCTCAAGAGCTGTCCTGCGTTTCCTCGGGACAGAGGAAATCTGCACAGTGCAAATGCCCACATGTTGGCCCTTTGGGAGTCTGGGTCTCTCCTGGAGAGCCTATCTACACACAGGAGGTGCAAACGGACCCACCACTCCCTTTGGGTGCTGAGACCTGCTGCTTTCCTTGCAGGTGTCTCCTTCATGGATGGCCCACGGTTAATCAGTGCTGTAGAAGGCAGTTCTTTTTCCCAGCCACATGGGTAACCAGGGCTCACAGGAGACTTGGATGAAGGTGTTCTTTTAGCTCATCAGCCTTTGAGATGGGTGCAGGTTCTCTGCAGAGCAAATGAGCTGGAATTATCATCCAAGCCAGGATAATATTGTCACCGCCTGAGACTAGTGTCTGCCACATGCACCTCTTACCTGCAGATGATCCCCTCTTTCCTTAGGGGAATGGACTGCATCCCTAGGGCTGGAGCAAAGCTGTCTCGCTGCTTTCTGGGATATCTCATAACTCTATTACTAGCTCTGTCACCTTCTTCCTAGGGATCTCGAAGCACTTTGCCAAGATATTTGTAGCAGGGAGATGGAGGCACAGGGAGGGGCCCTGGCTCGGTACAGCAAGCCAATAGGCAGAGCTGGGAATAGAGCCCTGGATTCCTCTCTCTACAAGGGGCTGGGATTTCTCCTGACCTGCTGTGATGGGGATGGGGTGGACTGCAAGGGAGCACAAAATGACATGGGAATGATTTGATTTTTGGAGTTGTAGTGTCTTCTGAGCTGCTAGGGCTAGAGATTGTGGAAATATTAACTGTTCCTGGAGTGGCCAGGAGCAGTTTCTGGGGAGCCTGTCCCTGCCGTCTGGCTGCTGCCACCTCCAGTCCCAGCAGTGGGACCTGTTGGCCCAGGAGCTCTTGAACTTAGAGTTGTTGCTTTCTCTTACAGGTCAGACTTCAGAGCCAAAACCACCTGCCCCTTCCCCACAGAAGGCAGAGACTAACATGGTAAGGCCTGTTGGAGGTAGGAGTTTGCAAGATAGCACAAAGGGGCTGTCCCCAAAGAGAGGACAGATCTGCCATTGCTCAGGGAGATTTCATTCTTCTACAACCAATGCATTTTAAGATGTCTGAGTAGTGGGAGCTGATAACAGCTGCTGGGGAGGGCAGCATCAGCATATCTCCTGCAAGGGGGAGAAAAACCCATTCCATTCCCCAGGAATGGGGATGGGCTCCAGAACAGCCTGCCACTGTGGCACTGGCTCCTCTTTGCATGGTGCTCCCCTGTGCCTGGGTATGGTCACTGTCCCACTGCTGCCCTGTGGGGCAGGAGCAACCAGTGCCAGACTCTTTGCTCACTGGTGCAGAGATGCTGCACAGGCTTGCTGCCTGCCAGGAGCAGCTTGGCAGTCTTTCGGCCGGGTCTGACCATGGGAGCGCGCGTGCATGCGTGTGTGTGTCTGCCATGCTCCAGGAAGTGCTTTGGGACTCTCCAGCTATACCCGTGGTTGGGAAGAGATGGTGCTGCCTTAGGTGGACACCAACCTCCTGCTTTCTGCGTTTCCTCAGCTGTCAGCAAAGACCTCCTCAGCCCAGATGTCTCCAGCCGTGCCGCCTCCCCCGCCCCCTCCGGTTCCAGCCACCCCTCGGAAAAATAAAGCTGCCATGTGTAAACCACTGATGCAGAACCGGGGTGTTTCTTGCAAGATAGAAATGAAGTCCAAAGGATGTCAGACAGGTAGGAAAACAAGACATAACTGCAGGATTACAGGGATGTTTTGGGAAGGCAAGTGACACGTCCCTGCTCCAGACTAAATGTGAATCCAGCTTAAAATGCTGTACAGAGCAGCTGGGCGTTTGGCACTGTGCTTAGGAGTCTCAGGGCAGTGCAGGGCACACACACGGCAGGGCTGGAGGTAGGGAGCCCATTTCCATCAGCAGCAAAAGGAGAGACGCAGAGAGCACTGCAGCATGATCCCACCTCTTGTACAACAACTCCTGTTCCTCTGGAGATTGTCAGCTTGTCTGAGGGGCCGTCTGCTGAGCAGGTTCCACTGTGTAGCTCCTGTCCGGCATGTGTGTGTGGTCTCTAGCATATGCAAGGCAACTAGACCTCTCAGCAGGGCCACATAAGAGCAGGGCATGCACCTCTGGCTAAGGCAAGCCTCTCTTGTTGCAGGGCTGTTTGGCTTGCTGCTGCTCCAGCTCTACCAATGAGTCACAGAAGCTGGTGGCTGGAAGGGCCATGGTGCTGGATGGCTGGGGGCATGGCAGTGCACAGCGGGGCTGGGTGAAGGAGCTGCTGGGAGCAGGCTCACTGATGTACTTTTGCTCTTGTCAGAGGCTGACTGGAAGCCCCAGGTGATTGTGTTGCCAATCCCCGTCCCGATCTTCGTGCCTGTGCCTATGCATATGTACTGCCAGAAAGTACCTGTGCCTTTCTCCATGCCTGTCCCGGTAAGCAACACACTGTGCCCGCTCATGTTCTCGTACTGTCTCGATCCTGCCTTGCTGCATCCTCCCTGCTTCTCTGTTTGTCCTCTTCTCCTGCCTCTGCTTTTACATCATTCGGCTGAGTGTCAGTTTTCTGCCTGGTGTACTGCTGTCGACAGGTGCCTGTGCCAATGTTCCTGCCCACCACGCTGGAGAGCACAGATAAGATTGTGGAGACCATTGAGGAGCTGAAGGTGAAGATCCCCTCCAATCCCCTGGAGGCTGACATCCTGGCCATGGCTGAGATGATTGCAGAGGCTGAGGAACTGGACAAGGCCTCCTCGGACCTGTGCGGTAGGTTCTGCCAGGGCTTGGTCTGGCCCAACAGCTGGGATCATGTGGGGTTTGCCGGCTCTTGGAGCTAGAGCATCTGCCTGGATCGCAGCTCCCCCAAAGCCTTCAAAAAGGGAGCAGGGAAGAGCAAGTCCTCAACTTCCGCTGAGGAGGTACCAGGAAGAGCTGCAGCAGGGAGCAGTGTCTGCCACTGTCCCTTTTGGAGGTGCCAGTCTTGTGGCACGTGTGCAGCACTGTTAGTTTATTCAGGTGGCTGTTCAGGCTCTTACCTAAAGCAGCTTCCCAGCCAGAAGACTAGCAGTCCTGACCTGGCAGGTCCTTTTACTTGGGGGCTGCATTCCTCAAGCCTCACTGACTCTCCCTAGGCTGGGGAGAGGACAAAACGTCCAATGTCTTGCTGTCCAAGGAAAGCTGGGCAGTGCAGATGTCTGGGGCTGCTCTGAGCACAGGACTGTGCGGCAGGGAGCCTGACTTCATTTTCCAACTGTCACGGAGAAAACAGACAAAAGACTTTCAAGAAAGTTCAGTTTATGGTCTACTTTTGCATTGCAGACCTGGTGAGTAACCAGAGTGCAGAGGGTCTCCTGGAGGATTGTGATCTATTTGGACCGGCACGGGATGATGTGTTGGCTATGGCTGTCAAGATGGCAAATGTCCTCGATGAGCCGGGCCAGGACCTGGAGGCTGACTTCCCTAAGAGTAAGAGCTGGGTGAAGCAGGCATGCAGGGCTGCTCATGCTGCAGCGGGGTCCTCCCGCTGCCCTTGGCCAACCGCTGCCAGCAGCATTAAGAGCTGTGTGAACTTCCCTCCCCATGCCCTCTGACTGACCAGGCTTGAGGTCAGGAACTGAGGGTCTTGCAGATGACTGCTTGCAGGAGGGGTGAGGAGAACACCACTTTTGAAGGAGCGTGTGTTTGTCTAGACTAACTGACCTGTTGCGAACATAGGTCTGCAGAGAAGGGGGAATGAGAAGCGTGATTTTAACAGCACAAAAAGCAGGGCAGTGGCACTGGTGTGCTTATGGATGATGATTTCAGAGGATCCAGCAAGGCAAGAGAGAGACCTAGACAGGGCATGACATCCTGGGAGACAACAGAATTGCTGAGTGTTCATTAGCAGGCAGAGGTGGAAGAAGAGGCAGGGACTTGCCAGAGCACAGCAGTGCTGACGCAGGATGCTAGCAGCAAGGGACAGAGAATTGGGGTACCAGTGCTAGCCTGGCACAAGGGGACAAGGAATGTTCCTCAGGTTTAGAAAACAAACAAAAAACTGTGAGAGGGGAGAATGTGGGGCTCTGGTTAGTCTGAGAAAGCTTAGCATCATCTGCCAGAGCTGTATTTCCTTTGTTGGGCTGCGGCTGAAAGTTCATGCCAGGCAGTGGTGGAGGGTATGAAGCATTGGGCTGCATGTTCCCTCTTCATCTTGCTGTAAGAACCAGGCCAGCACAGGGTACAGGATGGGAAGTCTCAGGTGAGCCCTTCTGCCTGTGTTTCCTTTCAGACTCTCTAGACATCAACCCCAGTGTGGACTTCCTCTTTGACTGTGGGCTGGTGGGACCAGATGATGTGTCCACAGAGCAAGATCTGCCTCGTGCTGTCCGAAAGGTGAGCTCTCCGTGGGTACTGCCTGCTTAAAGCTCTTTGGGTTTGGAGTAGGAGCTGCCATCTGGGATGTATAAGGTAAAGTCTGCCAGAAGCTTTGGTGCACTGGGGAGGTTGTGGCCTCTCCCTTCAGGGCATGCCTGGCCTGTGGGCTACTCCATGAATGAAAATACTTGCCTGCCACTTTGGAGGAGCTTTGAATGCCACAGGTCATGTGAGAGCTGGCCTCTTTCCTGCCTGTGGTCATCATAACTAATGGGCCTTGTTGGCATGGCTGTCAGCAGAAGGATGCCTGCTGGCATGGGCACAGGCACACTGGGAGGGAACTGGCAGTCAGCAGGTCTGAGGGGCAGCCAGGACGCTTGCTTCTGTCCCAGGTAGGTGCCCAGTCTCACAGTACACCTCTCTGCAGGGGCAGAAGCGTCTGGTGCTCTCTGAAAGCTGTTCCCGGGACTCAATGAGCAGCCAGCCCACCTGCACAGTGCTGAACTACTCATACGGTGTGAATGCCTGGAAGTCCTGGGTGCAAGCCAAGTATGCAGGGGGAGAGACCAGCAAGGGAGAGGAGCTACGCTTTGGCCGTAAGTACCCTGTCTGGATGGGGTGGAATGGCAGAAGCCTCCCAGAAGCTGGGTCCCAGGGTGTTGAGGACCTCCTGGCCTTGCAGGCTATTGTCTGAGGCTGCTGTGCTTGTCTCCACAGCCAAGCCCATGAGGATCAAGGAAGACATCTTGGCCTGCACAGCAGCTGAGCTCAACTACGGCCTGGCCCAGTTTGTCAAGGAGATAACACGGCCCAATGGGGAGCGCTATGAACCAGACAGCATCTATTACCTCTGCCTTGGCATCCAGCAGGTGAGGGAGGGCTTGCTGCCCTGAAGTCCTCCACAGCCAAACCTGGGGGTCTGATCTGGTGAGGGGAGCTTGTACCCTTTATTCTGCCTTCTGGGGACCCAGAGAGGCTTGCTGGACTGTCCTTTGGTGCCTCACCCCAGGACAGCAGCACACCTGGTTTGGTCTATGTTCCCAAGCCCAGTGGGTAGGGTGGCAGCTGTTCCCCAGCCTTGCACCCTCCTTGCACATCCTTGAGGAGGGCTGGGAGATCTCCCAAACTCAATCTCTTCTTCAGCACCAAGTCTGCATTGTCATACCCTGGGGTTTTCCTCATAGCTCTCAGAAGTGGCTGGTTTTAGGAGTCTGCCCTGCAGCTCTGGTTGTACAAGGGAGAGTGCTCTGCATGTGTACCTTGGGCTCTCTGGGGAGGGTTTGCATTCCATGTGCTGCCATGTCTCTCTTGACTGTGTATTCTGTCCTTTCTAGTACCTGCTCGAGAACAATCGTATGGTGAATATATTTACAGACCTTTACTACCTGACCTTCGTGCAGGAGCTGAACAAGTCCCTGAGCGGCTGGCAACCCACAATCTTACCAAATAGTATGTGTCTCCAGAGTACTTTCAGTCACCACATGCATCCAGTTTGTGCTTCTAGCCTTGGATCCTCCCGTCTGATTGTGCCTCCTCCAGCCTCAACCTTCTTCCTTGGCATGGGCAGCACGGTCCTGCTGTGTCTTGGACTGACCTATACCGGCAGCGGAGCCAGCCTGGTTTACACCTCAGCAGCTTCTGTTGCCCAGAGTCAGGGTAGCTGGGAGCAGAGCACAGCTGCTTTGTGTCCTGGGACAGTTTGAGTCTTTACAACACTTCACAATGATGTCTCCACCCTTTGGCAAAGAGGATACCAAGACAGGCCTTTGCATTCCCAGCATGTGGGTGAGGCCTGCACACTATGCTAAGTGGTGGCCAGGGTTGCTGTGCTGCTGCCTTGTGAGCGGACTTAGAGCTCTGCAGAGGCTTTTCATGATGCTGTGATCTGGGCTGCTTTCCATGCTGTGTCTTGTCAGTGGTTAGTCCACAGCTCCAGCCTCACCTCTGCATATTGGCTGTCCCAGGCACAGGCATTTGGCTCCAGAACTGTGTGTCTAGGCAGGAGCTGGCCATGTCTGTCCTGCCTGCTGCTTTTCCTTTATCTCATGCTGAGTGTGGTGGAGCACTGACCTGGAGTTCACTTTGTGGCCATCTATAGGGATGAGCGGTTAGGATTGATCTGGGTTCTGGCCTGTGGTTTGGCTGCGCTCTGGGGTCACTTGTGGCTGGGCAGAGCCAGCATCTAGCTCTGCTGATGGCTCTGGAGAAGTAACCCCGTGGAAAAGGGGATGTTGTGAAGCGTCAGTCTTTTGCAGTGAGCTTGCCTGGGCAGGGTGAAGGGATTGCCACAAGGCCACTGTTGATGTGACCTGGTTCTTCCTCTGTGCGTTGCAGACACAGTTTTCTCGCGTGTCGAGGAGGAGCACCTCTGGGAGTGCAAGCAGCTGGGTGTTTACTCACCCTTTGTGCTTCTCAACACCCTCATGTTCTTCAATACCAAGTTCTTCGGGCTGCAGACAGCAGAGGAGCACATGCAGCTCTCCTTCACCAATGTGGTGCGCCAGTCCCGCAAGTGCACCACAGCCCGTGGCATGACAAAGGTGGTGAGCATCCGCTACTACGCTCCTGCCAAGCAGAAGAAAGGCCGAGGTAGGATCCGACAGAGCATCTCTCTGTTCCTCCCCCTGCCTCCCCTGTCAGGTCCCAGCCGTGATCCTGCTCTCTCCCCCTCTGCAGATGGCGGCTCTGGAAAGCGTAAGCGTGAGGAGGAGGTACCGATGCTGGAGCAGCGGGAGAACAGGATGAACCCACTCCGATGCCCAGTCAAGTTCTATGAGTTTTATCTCTCCAAATGGTGAGGCCTTCTCTGGAGAAGGGGCATGTGCCATTTTGGGGCCACCTCTCAGTTTTGGTGGGACCCTGTGGAGTGGCTGCTGCTCTCCAAACATTTGTGCTTGAGAGTGAGCCTTGCCCAGGGTTTGCGCTACTTGTGTAGACCATGGTTGAGAGAATGCCCCTTCCCCTACTTGCCTCCCTCTAGATAGGCAAGAGTGTGCAGTATGAGTCCTGGTGCTTGGCTGGTTAGGGGCTTTGGTCCTGAGCAAGGGGCTGCAGACTCAGTTTGTGTCCTCATCCTGCCAAAGGATGAGGGTCTGTGACAAGCCTTGAGCCCCCCTTGATAACCATGAGGGCAGGCCAGGCTTTCTGAGCACCTGGAGCTGCTATCCCAGGGCTCACCTTCTTCTCTCTTTATAGTCCCGAGAGTCTGCGGAACCGCAGTGATGTCTTCTACCTGCAGCCCGAACGGTCGTGCATCGCTGAGTCCCCGCTCTGGTACTCGGTCATCCCCATGGACCGGAGCATGCTGGAGAGCATGCTGAACCGCATCCTGGCTGTGAGGGAGATCTACGAGGAGCACAGTCGGCTCAGCGGCCTGGAGGATGACATGGACTAAGAGCGAGGTGCTGCCGGGCTGGCTGTGCTCCAGCCCTGGATGCCTCATCTCCCTGCCTCCTGCTGCACGGTGGGGGCCATGCAGTGCAGGAGGGGATGGTGCTGTGGCAGTGCTGTCCCTTCACCGTTACCGGACTTGGATGTCCCATCCTGCTCATTACAGACCTCTCCTACATACGTGGCCCCCGCGCTCAGCTCTGCCTCCTGTCCCGGCTGCTGGGTGAGCCATCTTCCCCGGGGCCAGTCCCCACAGCACAGGGGTGGCAGAGCCCCCGGGGCAGCTCCCTTTGCCCAGCCCTGTGCCCCCCTACCCCCAGCCCTGACACTACCCCCCTCTCCCCTTGCCACAGGGCAGGAACCGCACAATACTGCAGAGCACTGTCTGGGACCAGTGGCCCCGAGGCTTTTAAATCCCTCTTCCTCTAGCATCCCCTCGTGAGGCTGCGGGTGAGGCTGTGGGTGGCACGGCAGGAACAGTGGCGCTGCTGCTGCTGTGGCAGGATGGTGTTTTTAAGCCAGTGGGGAAGGACCACTGGCAGCCTGAGAGCTGTTGGGTCAGGGGCAGGGCTTGTTCCCAGGGGTGGGAGATGTTTGGGCTGGCTTCGGGAAGCAGAGGGGGCTGGTGCTGGAATGTGAGGGCAGAGACCTGGCCTTGCAGCAGGGATGCGCCTCTCACATGCAGGCAGGCTGCCTCCCTCAATTTTGTCAATGTTTTCTGAATCGGCAGAAAACTGAAGGAGACGGGTCTGTGCCAGCGCTGCCCCTCTCTCCCCCCTCTTCCCCTGTCTTGCATAACCCCCCTCCCTGGTGCAAGGTGCCATTGGTGGGTCCCTCTGCTCCGGGCCAGGGCCTCGGGCAGCTGCTGTCTCTGCCTGGCTTCCCCCTCCCTCCCAAAGCAGCAGGGTGCTAGTGCCCTGCCTAGGGCAAGCCTGGCTCTGTCTGTGCTGCTCCCTACTGCCTCCTGCCCCTCCTTGTGTTCTGGTTGGTTTTCTTGGGCTGTACATGGGTCTCCTGTTGAGCCTGTATATATTGTTCCAGGCCCTGGCCCGGGGCTATCTGTTCTCTGTGTCCATGTGGAGAGTGAGCCGCTCACCAGTCTTGTTGTAGTGATGCCAGGGCGGTAGGACTAACCCTGTGTCTCTGGAAACCATTCATTTCAAATAAAGATGCGGAAAACTTTTGGCAGCCCCTGCTTTTCCCCCCTGGGCAGGGTGGGCACTGCAGGAGAGCAGAGCCACTGTCCCACTGCTGCCATGCAACTTGCTCCTGTCCATCCCTGCCTGCCTGTGCTTCCTTCCTTGTCTCGTCTCTGGTGTGCTGCCAGCTCTGGCCCCTGACCCCATGCCTGCTGGTGCCAGCCTGGCATGCCCTGCTTCTCCATACCCATCCCTTGCCCATAGGGCTGCAGCCCAACCCAACCCAGTGGTGACCCTACCCTGGCCACGCAGTGTGTCCATGGGACAGACTGGTCAGAGTGCGATGCCGCAGTGCCTGTGGGCAGAGCAGGAGTCAAGTGAGGTGCAGTGGGTATTTATTTTCTCCCCGAGGGCTGACAGGCCCCTGACCCAGCCTGGCCTTTCTCATAGGAAGCACAGGGAGCAGTCAGGCTGGGTCCTTGGGGCCATGCCCATCTCTGATGCTGGTCACAAGCCTGGCAGGGCCTGGAGGCAGAACCACAACTGTGCCCACCCATACGTCACCCATCCTTGAGCATCCCAGCAGGCCACGGTCACACTGCCAGGTCTGCCACTCGCGCCTTCCCGTGGGACCCACTGGCCACCCCCAGCCATGCACCTGCCTTCCCCAGGGGTGCCAGTCCATGGGGGGGTCTGCCAGCAGCCATGGGGCTGCCACTGCCGGGCAGGGCGACGTGGGTGCTGCAGGGCCCCACAGGGCCACCAGGACTGGGCAGGATGCGGGAGTTGGGGCCTGGCCCCTGCCAGCACTTGGTGAGACCCAGGTGGTAGATCTCCACCAGGTTGAGCAGCAGGGACACGCAGGCCACCCCCAGCATGAAGAGGATGAAGATGGTCTTCTCAGTGGGCCGGGAGATGTAGCAGTTGACGGTGTTGGGGCAGGGCCAGCGGCTGCAGGTGTAGAGGGGCTTCAGCTGGAACCCATACAAGGCGTACTGGCCCACAATGAAGCCCACTTCCAAGAGAGCCTTGAAGACGATGTTGCAGACATATGTCCTCAGGATGGCCCCTCTCATGCAGACCCGTCCCGGCATGTTCCCTGCGGGAAGCTGGGGCTGCCTGGGGCGCTGCCGCCTGGGCCCGCTGCCAGCCTGTGCTGCCACTTGCTGCTGCGCCTTCTCCTCCAGATGCACCAGGTGCAGGATGTGGCCCAGGTACACAAGGCTGGGGGTAGAGACGAAGATGATCTGCAGGACCCAGAAACGGAGGTGGGAGATGGGGAAGGTGCTGTCGTAGCAGGCATTCTGGCAGCCAGGCTGCTGCGTGTCGCAGGAGAAGCCAGACAGCTCGTCACCCCAGACCCTCTCAGCAGCCGCCCCCAGCACCAGGATGCGGAAGACGAAGAGGACGGTGAGCCAGACCTTCCCCACCACTGTGGAGTGCTCCTGGGCGCTCTCCAGTAGCCGCCCCAGCAGGCTCCAGTCCCCCATGGCACGTGCCGCAGTGCCCTGCAAGACAGCCACCCTCCAGACACGGCTGCCCCACAACCCGCCAAACCACCACCCCATCCCCTGCCCGGGCGGGCATGCAGGGACGCAACCCGAGGCTGTCCCTGGAGTGTCCCCACCCTGCATCCCATGGGACCCCCTAACCTGTCACAGGGAGGGCAGCAGGAGCAAAGACCTCCAGCAGAAAGCAGCCCCACCATGCTGGGAGCACTGTAGGGGACACCGCGGTGGCAATCCGGCATGGGGACCCTCACCGTTAGCAGGCACGTGGGGCAGAGCCCGGCGCTCCCACACCGTCGGCTACCCTTGGTGGGGCGGTGCGGGATGCTGCAAGGCTCCCTTCCTGGCTGGTCCCCAGCTCCTCAGTGGGGTTCGGACAGGTCTGCCTGGCTCCATTCGTCCATCCACCCAACAGCAAGTGCGGGGTTATTGGGGCATGAGGCAGCTGCGTGCCCCATTGGCTTTCATTGTGACTGGCAGATGAAACAGCCACTGGGGAAACCTTTTCCCTCTATTTTTGGTCTGGGCACTTTTCTAAATATATTCGGGGCTGCAGGGGCTGGTGCTGGGGGAGCGTGAGCCCTTGGACACTGCTCAATGCCACCCAGGGGTCACTGCTCCTGCATGCTGGCTGCCAGGGCACTGTAGCCATGGCCCTAGCTCAGCCCAGGCACTACAGCCCCCACAGCCCCTGGTGGCACCCACCTGGGCTAGGGTGCAGGGGTGGACAACCCACACCAGCACCCCAGCCCCTGGCACATCCCAGATGGAGCAGAAAGGAGGGAGGCAGTGCCTGAGAACGGAGATTTAATGGCCCAAGATGCCCTCCTGACCGTCTGGGAGGGCTGGACCCCTGCCTGAGGGATGCTATCCATGGGACAGGGACAGCACAGGGCCGTGTGGCGGCTGTGGGGCGGGGGCAAGGGCTGGGGCCCCTGCAGTGCTGGCCCTAGCAGGCAGAGCAGCGGTCGCCCTTCTCCTGCAGCCCGGGGTTGCGGCGCAATATGTCTTTGAGGGAGCCATCCTGCTCCGTCAGCAGCTGGTTGACCTCATTCTGCTTGTACTCAGAGGAGAGCTTGTGCCCATAGAAGGAGCCTTTCCCTGATGGGGGGTTGGAGTTGTGCTGGACTCGGCGGGCACAGGCCCGCACCACCAGGTAGACCAGCTCCGCCATGTTGAGGACGATACAGATGCTGGAGGTGACCAGCATGAAGACGGTGAAGATGGTCTTCTCGGTGGGCCGTGAGATGAAACAGTCAACGGTGTTGGGGCAGGGGTAAGCCTCGCACTTGACCAGCCGCACCATCTGGTAGCCTGGGTAGAGCATGTAGAAGATGTACATGAACACGGCCTCGAAGAGCAGCCTGAAGACCACACTGCAAACGTATGTCCACCACAGCGATCCCGATATGCGCATCTTGTGCTTCTTCACTTCCTCCATGTGCTTGGGGTCCGCGTGCCCTGTCAGCACCAGCAGCTTCTTCTCCTGGTGCTGCTGGTAGGCCACGTGCATGGCCACGAGGAGAGCTGGTGTGGTGACAAGGATGAGCTGCAGGGCCCACAGACGGATGTGGGAGATGGGGAAGAAGTGGTCGTAGCAGACACTGTTGCAGCCGGGCTGCTGGGTGTTGCAGGTGAAGGCGGATTTCTCATCCCCCCAGACGCTCTCGGCTGCCACCACCAGCACCATTATCCGGAAGATGAAGATGACAGAGAGCCAGATGCGCCCAATGGCAGTGGAGTGGCGGTTCACCCCGCTCAGCACTGTGTAAAGGCCAGCCCAGTTCATCGTTCCTCACGTCTGCAGGAGCGAGCAGAGAGAGACGGTGTTAGGAGCAGGAAGGGCCCCTGGCTGAGAGCCACTTTGTCCCGGCACTGGTGGCAGCAGCCCCAGGAGGGACCCAGGAGCAACTGGCTGCCGCAGCCCTGGTAGGTGGACAGCAGGATGGATGGATGGCAGGACAGCAGCGTGGCTCACACTGCTGACATGGCTCAGGGCAGCATTTTGGCCAGCGCAGGCAGGAGACTGGTTGGCCCTGCAGTGCCAGCTGCTCCTGCCCTGCCACCCCACACTGGCACGGGGATCCTGACCCATGGCTGCCACAGAGGACGGGGGTGAAGCTCCCACACCTCCGCAGAGATGCCCAATCTGCACACAGCACTGAGCTCTCTCACTACAGATGCACCCAAGGAGCTCCATGGGCTCCTCTGCACCAGCACCTCCCTGCCCTCATCCCCCCATTCCCTGCAGGAGTGGGGCTGAGGAACCCCGAGCTGTGGGGACCCCCCATGCAGCCATGCATTGCCACCCTCCTAGAGCCATCCCTGCCTGGGGAGCATGGGGTGACCCCGCACCCCAAGCACAGACCCCTGCCCCGCCGGGGCCACCCACTGGCACCGAGCAGCCCCAGAAGCTGCTTCCCACCCTGAGCACTAGGCTGGGGGCTGGGACCTGCCCTCCAGCCACCCCTGGTGTGGAGGGTCCCGGCGGCGCATACCTGCCGGTGAGGAAGGGTCCTCGCGAGCTGCCCCCAATGGCCCCTCTAAGGTCTCATGTCTCCCGCAGGAGAGCTCTGCTCCGCCTGCCCTCGTCTCTATCCGCCACTGCCCTGCACTGGAAGTCATATGCTGCTTTATAAACTATTTACATACAATGGGGCCTTTATCGGCCCCTGAACAACACACTTTAGCATTCAGATCCAACGCCCTGACTTCCGCCCACCCAGCCAAACAAAGTGCCTGTGTGCTGCATTCCCGCTGCCTGGCCCCGCACCCGCTCCCACCTCACCCCGTGCCGACCACGGCCACGGCCCCCCCAGCCGCCGGCTGCAGGGTGCTCATCACTCTGCCTGGCGGGACCCGCGCCACAGGCATCACCGGGCTGGACGGCCACCTGGGGTGCCTGGAGGTCCCTTCCCCAGGATGCATGGCAGAGCCTAGCTGTGTGCCCATACCGCATGGATGGTACAGGGCACTGTGATCGGAGCTGGGATCTGGCTGCTCCCCAGTGTGTCACTGAGCAGTCTGTGGGGACCCGTGGGGCTGGGTGCACTGGGTACAGCCCCCGTGGGTCCCACCATGCCCTCGAGGCTCTGCCGCCAGGGGGTTGGTGCCAGCAGCAACAGCTGCAAGGGCACTGGAGCTGCCCTGCACATGCCCCATCCAGTTGGGCACATGGGAAAGAATCCACCAGGGTGACTCTGGCTGTGCTCAGTGCCGAGAGCCATGTGCCGCAGGAGCTGCGCTCCTCTCCTGGGACTCCTGGGACAGGGGGCCACTGACGCTGCCCCACTGCTCAGACACGCTGGTGGGGACAACAGCCCCTGTGCTTGCAGACCCCCCGTGCCTGTGTCCCTCAGGGCTGGTGTCCCAGCCACACCATCATACTGTGCCCCATCCCCGTGGGGATGGTGCCATGTCCCTTGGGTTTTGTCCCCAGCCTCAGGTGGTGAGCAGCACATACCAGGTGGGGCCCACAGGGTGGTGGGGCAACAATGCCATCCCAAATACCACCTCCACCCCTTAGCCCAGGGTGCGAGCGCCTGGAGCTGCGCAAACAGCGGTGAGCAAAGACACTCCGGTGAAGCCGCGAGAAGGGCAGCCTGTGCCCAGGCCACGCTCTGCTCCTCACCCCATTCCCCCCATGGGGGCCAGCACCCCCACTCTGCCCTCCCTGGCCCAAAGCTGAGACCTTCTGCGGCCCCCACCCTGGACCCCCCAGTGCCCCCCCAGCTGGGAGACGTGTGGTCACCCCCACAGCGGTGCCGTGCCCACCAGGCTCTCACCTCAGCACCGGGACAGGCAAAGCTCTGGGGGAACGCGGCAGCCTCAGCCTCTAGTGCAGCACCCTGGACTTTATACTGCTCTCCAGCGTGTCACCCACCCCCTCCCAAACAGCCTCACTCCTTCCAGGACTTGCTCTGTGCCAAGTAAACACCACAGGTGTGTCCAGCCTGCACTCACACTGCCAAAGCACCCACCAGCACCTGCCACTGTGGCCAAGCATCCCCCAGGGACAGCCCAGGGGCCACTGCAGCACCAAGGCAGGGCCAGCCCCCCAGGATGGTCCCCGTGGGAGCTCTGTGGTCCCCCTGGCCGCAGTCCCCTGCTGTGAGCATCCTCCTTGCCACATCCCCTGCAAGTCAGGCACATGCACCATGATGGGGCCCTGCTCTCCATCCTGGGGGACAGCTCTGGGCACCCCTAGCACCTGGAGCACCTTGATCGGCTGCTGCAGGCTGACGGCTGGTCCCTGGGGAGCCACTAACACCCAGATTTAATGTGTAAATGTGTAGCCTGCAAAGGCAAACAGACTGTCAACTATTAACCGAGCTAAAGGCCCACTCAAGGTCCTGCTGCCCTGCACCCTGCATGGCTCCGCAGCGCGCTGGGGCATGGCAACCCTGCCCCGCATTTTGGGGCCCCGGGCTGGGCTGCAGGACCCCGCACACCATCCCCTGCATGAGGATGGCAGTGGTGCCACTGTCCCCCCCCCGCATGAGGATGGCAGGGTGGCACCGGGGGGCGGCGGGGGGCGCGGGGGGCAGTGAGGGGCCGGGGATCGCCGTGGGTGCGGTGCGGGTGGGGCCCGCCGGGGCTGCAATCGCGGCCCACGATAAGCCGCCGGCTGAGTCAGCAGCGCCCGGCGGGGCTCGGCAGGGGCCGCAGCCGCCGGCACCGCCCTGGCCGCGCACCCGGGGCCCGGGACGCGCCGCGGGACCGGGAGGGCCCTGCCGCGGGGGTACGGGGGGCAGGCGGAGAGGGGGTCCGGGGGTGCCGGGGGACAGGCTGGGGGGCAGCATGGGCAAGGGGCTAGTGGGGTCAGGCGGCGGGGGGGCGGCACTGGGTGTCCCGGGGGTCAGACTGGGGGCACTGGGGGATTTGTGGGCCGGGCTAAGTGGGGGGAAGCATTGGGGGGCGGCTGCAGGAGCCAGGCTGGGGGGCACGGGGAGCCAGGCTGGGGGTTGCCGGGAGCTGCAGGAGGCAGGCCGGGGCGGCGGTGGCGGTCGCCGCCCGCCGTGACGGCTGCGCGCGGCCGAGCCAGCAGGTGGCGCTGCGGGGCCGGGCCGGGCCGGGGGGCGGCGGGGCCGCACCCGCCCGCGGCAGCGCCCGGGGGGCTCAACGCGTGGGAATCACCTAAAATATAGTAAAAATTGAGAAAATAATAAAAAAAAAAAACAACCAAAAAAACCAGGAAAGAGGGAGGAGGAAGCCGGGGCGTTGCCGTCCAGCCCGGTGCCCGCCCGGTGTCCTCACCAGGAGGTGACGGGAGGACCGGGAGCCCCGGGGTTGGGCGGGAGCGCGGGCGGCAGCCTCGCCTGCCCCGGGCTGCGCTGAGCTCCGGGCCCGGCCTCCGGGCACCGCCGCCTGTTTGCAGGAGGGAAAACTGTTCTGCAAAAGCCAGCGGTCAAGGACAGGCTGTACGAAGCAGCCGTGGCCGGCGCTGCTCCCGGTGCTCAGCAAGCGGCCCCGTCTGTGACCACGTGCACCAGAAACAGGCTCTTTGTTAATGACGTTAATCGTGAGGTTAATCTGGTGTCTGAAGTTGCAGCGAAAAGCTGGAGGGCGTGGGCACGTCGAACGCAGACAAGCTGATGAGATGAGCATGGCTGAGGCAACATCCGGCTGGTGGGACGGGGTGACACAGCTGCTGGCACCTTGCTGGGGTCAGAGATCTCACAGCCCGGCAGTCTGCATCGGTACAATGGAGGAAATCCAACCATCACTGAAACACCTCCGCTGCCAAGAGGAAAAGGGTGCTGCAGAGAATGCTCTCAGAACGCCCTTTCCCCTGCCATCCTGCCCCGGGCAGGGCTGGCCCCATGCATGGCTCAGCCTCACCGCCGGTCTGGATGGCCGCTGCAGCACGGGGGCTGCTGGGCTTCCAGGCTCATGCTGAGGGCAGCACAGGTGTCCCTGGATCCGGACTGCTGCCCTTGGAGAGACAAAACCCTCTGGTTTGAGTCAGCTCTGCTGGGAAGGGCATTGGCAGCGGGTGAGCACAGAAATCCTTTGTGCTGCTGCAGCATGGGGCAGAGGGAATTGCAGCACACAGCGTAATGGCTTGTCCTGCCCGCCAGCTGGTCTGCTGTCCCGTGTCCTGGGTGCATCAGGGGCGTGGGGACCCGGACACTGTCCCAGTGATGCTGCTGTGTGTAGCAGCATCCCTGCCCTCCTGCTGGCTGTGGCTCCTGGAGCAGGTAGGGGCCAGGCACGGGTCACTAATCCCTTCTCCATGCCAGGGACACCTTTGCGGTTCAGTTCCCTTACACTTCTCGTTGCCAGCAGCCCTAAACATGTCCCCTGAAGCTGAGGATGTCCCACATTGTCACACAGATGCTAACTGCACATACCCTCTGGGACACGGTGTCCCCTGGGCTTTGCCACATCTCCAAATGCTGCTGATGGTCAAGGACACTCTGGACAGATGGCGGGCTTGGGAGTTTTGCAAAGGCAATAGCGTAATAGCAACGTCTTGTCTGTCACTAGCTTGCCCTTGGGGCCCTAGCTGGGGTCGCCACGCTGGCACATGGGGACAGCAGGCAGCTGGGGCCGTGCAGGGATGAGGAGGGGGACAGAAGGGCAGGGCAAGCCCCTATCGGAAAGGTATTTCCCCTTCAAAAGGGCACTAAGCACGGCAGCATGGGCAGCTGGCGGCGATGCCAGTGTCACCAGGATGGGCCACCGGCCACCAGGCAGGGCTGGCCCTGCTGCTCGCACCACGGTGAGGCAACTGCTGTTGGAGCTGTGCTGCAGAGCACTGGCATTTCCATGGAAACCCGGCCCCGTGGCCTGATGTGGGTTTTTCATCTTTGTTCTTGCAGACAGTCACTAAACAGGGGCACCTGGCAGTTGCGAGGGAGGGCCCTGGGACCGTGGTCCTGGGGCTGCTGGGTGGGTCAGACCAGAGGGGCCAGTGGTTGGGGCAGCGCTGGATAGGGCTGTGGGTGGGCAGCCATCCCTCCACACAGAGAGCTGTCTGCAGGAAGCAACTCTGCCCATCAGCATGGAAAAGCCCGGGGAAGGCAGCCGCGTGCCCTGGGCGGGAGTCCCATTGGGCCACTGGAGTCCTGTCGTGGCTTGGCTCTGTTGCTACCTGTCTCAGGTGCTCTGCAGCATCCCTGCCCTTGGTGGCATGGCACAGCCTGCCACAGTACACTGCCTGCCTCCAGCGCCTTCCTCACCCTCTCCATCTGCCCCATGGTGAGGGCCCTGCCGCCATCCCAGGCTGGTGCCCCCAGGCCATGCCCACAGTGCCTGCCATGTGCTGCAGCTCCAGGACACAGGGCACAGGCTGGCAGGGGCTGCAGGACCCCCACATTGGGCAGCACTGGGGGCCATGGGAGTCCAGTGCAAGGGCTGGAGCACAGTGCCGAGCAGGGTGACATGTGCCAGTGGCACTGCAGCTGCAGGGCCCCCCCAGGAGAGGAGGGCAGAGCCCCGGCGCAGCCCCCTGCCTGTCCCCCCCGGCCCCTCTGGCTGGGGGCCTCAGCCCTGGCTCCGCTGCCTGCACGCTGCCTGGAGGCGATTCAGGCCCCATGCCTGGTTTCCATGGCAACTCCAGTTGAAATTACATTAAAAAGAAATGAAACCAGCAGCTTTTCTGGTTGGCAAGCAGGGGGAGGGGAGCTGGCCTGGGAAAGGTGGGGGGGAGCTCGGTGGGAGGGGGCTGTGGGGCAGAGGAGGTCCCGCATGGGGTCCCAGTGCTGGGGAGGGGCCCAGCAGGGCTGGGGGCATGCAGGGACCGCCCCACTGTGGCACTCAGTGTTGGCAATCCTGGGTCTCACGGTGCTGGCTTGCATGCGTGCTGCACTGGGGGTCCAGCACCCTGACCTGGTGGGGTAATACCGGGGTCCTCCCGCTGCCTCTCCGTGGTGGGTGCCAGGGACATGGGAACTGTCCGGACCCTCTGCCAGCAGGGACGGCCATGGTTGGGGTGGCTCTGAGCCAGCACAGGGCACCCCACCCAGCCTGGGAGCCGCCGGCCCCTGAACGCTCCAAGAAGAGACGAGACACACCGCTATTAAAAATATCACTTCTGTTTTATTTGGAGTTTGTTACTCTGTGCGGGTGACAGGGTATAAATACATTCTCCAACGAGCATCCTCACCCTCAGCCCTGCCTGGGGGCAGGGGCCTGGGCAGGGTGCAGGGCCAGAGGTGCGCTGGCCCCAGGCAGTAGGGCCAGCCGGCACCGGTGCGTCACGGCCGCCAGCGCGGGCAGCGTCTGCCAGCCGGACCGTCTTGCACAGGGACGAGGTATGGTGTCCCCGCAAGGACCCGTCCCTTCCTCCTGCCTCCCCAGGCGCCAGCGCCCACCGTGAGGAGCTGAAACTGGGGTGCCCTGTGTGGGCTCCTGGGCAGCTCCTTCTCCATGCCCGGCTGCACCGAAGCTCCTCGCCTTGAGCCCTGCTACCCACAGCCACATGAGGTTTGGTGGCCGCCACCAGCCCAGCAGGTGCCCCAGCCCCAGGGTGGGTGCTCCCAGCCCCATGCAGGTTGCATCACCCCAGGCAGCCCCACTCGAGCAGCCCCTGCCCAGACGTCTATCCCGGCCGCACATCCCAGATGCTGGAGCTGGGGTCACCCTGCAACAGGGGAAAGGTCCCAGCGGGAGCAAGGTGGGAGGCAGGGTCACTGTTCATGCATAGCTCACCCTGCTCCTGCCAGCCCCACAGTGCTGCCCACCCCTGCTGCAGGCTGCAAACTGCTGGCTCTGCTTTTGGGCAGCGGCGTGGGCAGGGAGGGCACAGCACGGCCCTGGGGCAGTGGTAAAGGGGTGTGGGATGCTTCCGGGGGAGTAGGGCTTGGTGGGGAGCACTGGGACACAGTGCTGGGGGGCTGCCCTGGGTTGATGGGGTGGGCAGAGGGTGTGGTGCTCACAGCGGGGGATGCCCATGCAGGGCGGTGGGTGGCACTGGCCAGTGGTGACAGCGGGGTGGGCCAGGGCGGGGGTGCTCGCAGGCAGGCCATCGGGTAGGCTATTTGGCTGAGATACGTGGGCACGGGCGACAGAGGAGGGAGAATATCAAAAATACAAAAGAGTGCGGCCCCGCAGCGCAGGAGGCAGTGCCCTGCCTGGTGCCCGCCCGCGGCAGGCGGGGGCCACGGGGGGCCGGCACCGCGCGCACACGCTGGCTTCTAACTGGCTTTTTATTTTATATCAAGAACACTTGGTTTTAAAATCTTTACAAAGGACAAAACGCGGCGACTCCGTTAGTGTGTAAAGAACTAAAGATCTGCTTAAAAAACGTCTCTGCAAAGAGAAACGACTGACACAAAAGAGATTCTCTGCAGCGCAAAGAGGGGCAGAGGTGCCAAGTCTCCAGCCTGGGGCCCCGCTCCCAGGGTCCCCAGGGTGCCCAAGCCCCGGCACTGACCCCAGCGCCCGCACCCAGCACGAGGCCGGGTCCCTGGACCCTGCCCGCTCCCTCTGCCTATAGCACCATGGCCCGAGGCCACTTCTTGACACAGTGAAGGAGCCTTTTCCAGGGCACTCGAGATGCCAAGCCACCTGGGGATGCCCGGACACTGGCTGAGAGGGATGCCCGGCCCTGCTCCTCATCAGTCCCAGGGTGCTCAGCGGGCAGAGCACTGGGGATGTGATCACCCTGCGGGGAAGCAGAGCCCCAGTGCAGGGAGTCCCGTGGCTGCTGCCAGTGGGGTCCCCCCGCCTGCCCACGCCGGTGCATGGGCACAGGGACTACACCATGTCCCCCCTGCACCCCACCAGTGCCCCGGGGTGACCCGCAGGGCACTCCGGCCGGGAGCTGGGAGAGTCAAAGCACTTCTCAAAAGTTAGACAGGAACGAAAGAAAGCGCCAGGGGGAGAGCAGGGCATCCGGCCATGCCGGGACCCCGCAGGTCTCCAGGCTCGGTGCCGCACAGTCTGTGGGCACTGCCTCTCTGTCCGGGGGCTCCATTGGCCCCGCCAGTCCCTCTGCCAGTGTCTGCTGCGTGCGTGTGCGTGCGTGCATGCGTGTGCGCCGGCGGCGGGCAGCTATACCCTGGTGGTGGAGTGTGAGTGCGGGAGCCCCGTGCTGTTGAAGCCGGCGGTGAAGGTGTTGTAGGGGTGCAGGGTCTGCAGCCCCACCAGCGAGTTGGGGATCATGGTGATGGTGTTGGGGGTCATGAGAGGGATGTCATCCGGAGAGCGGCGCAAGGTGAGGGTGTAGTCGGGCAGAGCGGCCAGGCGCAGGGCGTCGTGGGGCGGCACAGCCTCACACTCATGGTGCCCCTGGCTCACCTGCAAGGAGGGCATCTCCTCATCGGGCGCGTGGGCGATGTCGTTGGCAGCGCCACGCTGGGGGCTGGGCTGCCGGTGCGTGTCCTGCCGGCGCTTGTCCTTGCGGTAATAGAGGGCGGCGAAGGCCAGCACATTGAGGAAGAGGAGGGAGGCGCCCACGGCGATGGTGACGCTCAGCTCAGTGGAGTAGTCACGGGGGCTCTCGAGCAGGGTGCCCGCTTCCTGCTCTGGGCTCCACTTGTCCTTCCCATTCTCGCTGTTGTAGGCAGGCGAGATGGCAGGGCGCTTGGTGGTCCAGATCTTGCCATTGGGCCGGCGGGTAATGTGGGAATTCTGCGTGGTGTCGGGCGGCGGCACTTTGGTGGTGGTGGAGGTGTAATGGAACATATCATGCAGGTTGTACAGGTGGGGGACCAGGTGCTTCCAGAAAGCCACCTTGGTGGCCCGGTAGTGGTCGCGTACCCGTGGCTTCAATCCGATGTGCAGGTACAGCTGGTCGCGGGGGTTGTACTTGGACCAGGCTACCTCCTCAAACCGGTTGGCCTTGGTGTGGATGAACTTGGTGTCCTGGGGGACAGGCTTGTTGGGGTCCCTGTGAAACACAGGCGAAACAGAGCTAGCACCGGGAAAAGCCAGAAAGGCGAAGAGGGAGAGCCGGATGCAGAAGTGGAGGCTGGGGAGACCTTTGCCAGTGGTGGCACAGGGTGGATTGGCAAAAGGTCCTGCATGGCTGGGCAGCACCCCAACCCTGGGTCAAGTCTCACCCACGATAACCATGGCCAACCAACATCCCCACCCTTGCGCTTGGCTGGGTCCTGTGCTGGGGGCTGGCCACGCTCTCAGCTTCTCGCTATGTGGTTGATGCCCTGACCCCAGTGAAGGTGCAGCACACAGACCTCTGGGTACAGGGGGCTCAGTGTCCCACACCAGGCATGACACCCTCCCACCCCAGCACGGTCCAAAGGGGTGCAGCTGCAGTGAGCGCAGACCCCCCCCAGGCACAGCACCCATCCCCACTCACCCTGTCTTGGCAAAGTTGGTCCAGTAGGTCATCACCACAGCACTGAGCATGACGTCGTTCTTGGAGAAGTTGCAGGGAAAGAGGTCTGTGGGACCAATCATGGGGATCCCGAACACATAAGGCACCTCATCCCCGTGGGCCGCGTCGGACCACGCAGGCTTCATCAGGCTCTGGCAGTGGTGGTAGAAGGCGTAGAAGTAGGTGGGGGAGCCGTAGCGGGCGTGCAGGTCAGCTGTCACCACCGACGGCTCTACCCACTGGTGGTCAGTGAAGAGGGCCACCAGAGTTTTGCGACGTGTCTCGGGGTTGTCCCTGTCAGCCCAGTCCGTGTACATGAACTTGATGGTCTCCCGCAAGGTGTCCTTGCCCTCAGGGTAGCCGTACAGGTTGTCTACAAAGTTGGAGACTGAGTAGTCAAAGTCACTGCCCGAGACGCCATCCTCAGGGTCCACCACGCCCTCCACAAACTTCAACCCCTCGCCCTGGTTGACCCCCAGCATGATATCATAGTTGAGGAACTCGCCCTGCTCCATCAGGATCTCTGGGTCATCCGGGATCACATCGCCATCAATGACCGGCCCGAAGGCCACGTGGTAGCGAGCAGGCTGGATGTCTTGCTCCACCAGCTCCTTGGCACTCTTCTGCCGCAGGCAGTCCACCATGTCCACCGTGTCCAGCACATTGCAGCCCACCTTGTCGGCCAGCATGCTGGTGTACTTCACGGGCTGGTAGTTCACTGCCCAGCTGGAGAGCGCAGAGCCACTCTGGATGATGGCTCTCTGGAAGAGACCTGCAAAACAGCCAAGGAGCGGAGGAAGCTCACAGGAGGGTGAGCTCCATTCCAGCACCCCAGTGCTGCAGTGCAGGATGCAGCATGAAGAAGGCATCAATGCCCTTGGACCCCTGCAAGGACCCAGTGCTCCAGCCTGCGCCTGGCCTTGACCCAGGCTGTGCTGCCCACTGAGCCCCTCAGGGCTCGCACAGGGAGCTCAGCTCAGGGCTACCACGAGAGTGGCAGGGGGAGAGCTGGGCATGCAGTAGGTGCTCCTGGCAGTAACTGAGGGCTGCTGTGCTCCCCGAGGATCCCATTGCAGGGGATGGCCTGGCATCCCTCTGTCCCGGTGCAGGAAGGAGAGGGGCCATGGTTGCATCACAGCCTGTCCTTGCTGAGCAGTCCACAATGTCCCAGCGACCCCAAGGACATGTTGCCTGAGCCCCTGAGGGGCACACACTGCCCCTGTCTCAGTGGCACCGGCTTCACTGAGCAGCCAGGCTGCAGGCTGGCAGCAGCAGGAGGGTTAACGCCTGCTCGGGGACACTTAACCCTGCATGTCCCACCCCACCGCTTTGTCAGGGTCCCCCTCGCCCCCCTCCCTGCCGCTTCCTGCCCAGCTGGGGCTGCTCGGTGCCAATCCGGCCCCACAGGAGCAGGCTGCCAGATGCACAAAGAAGGCCTTTCTGCCACTGGGAACACAGAAGGAGTGGACTTTCGCCCTGGAAAACCGGGCCACAAAGGCCCTGGCCCAGGCGGAGGAATGCGTGGCTGCGCTCCAGCCCCATGTCAATGGCGCTTGTGCTCAGAATACAAAGGGCAGTGAGGAAGCAGAGCCTCCAGGGTGGTGAAAGGCAGGCGGGCTCGGGGTGCACCCTGGGGTCCCTGCTCTCTGGCCAGCCCTCTCCTGCACCCCGAGTGCTGCCTGCGCCCTCACTGGACCCCAGCACTCAATGTGAGGGACTCTCTCAGGAGGTCCCTGAATGGTGCTGGCGCAGCAGCGTGGTGGCCACGCTGCCCCTGGCCCCCTGAAATGCAGAGCACCTGCATGAGACCCCCTGTGCAGCCAAGGCCGTGCCGCTCTGCAGGGGAGCATGCACCTTCCCACAGCAGAAGTGTTCAGAGGCACCTGGCTCCCAGCCACCACGTCCATAGCTCTTGTCTGCATGCACAGTCCTTGCTCTGCCAAGTACCTGACGTACAGTCCCATGCGCTGGGACAAAGAGAAGTCACAAGCTCTTTTTGTCACCTCCCGGTGCCCTAGAAAGCTGTACCCAGCCTATGGGCTGGAGACTGACCATGGGTTTGCTTGTTCTGTGCCATCATCCACGTGCCGAAGACCAGGATGGGGGTTCCCTGGCTCCCAGGAGATGCTGACCCAGCAGCAGCTACTGCTCCCCACCAACAGCATCACTTCCCAGACAGACCTACCAGGCTGGGCTCTGCCCTGCCTGCCCCTGCCTGGGGAAGCACAGGCAGCTGGTGTCACCAGCAGCTGGCCACGTCTGTGATGGAGCCCCTTTGCTGTGTCTCTGCATGGCCACGTCCTGACCCAGGAGGACCCAGGAGTCTGCGAGAGCCCAGACCTGCCACGTCCTCCACCTCCATTCCAGCTCCCAGTCGAAGCCTGACAAGCACCCCGGGGAGGCATCGCCACCCTGCAGCTCACACCTCAGCTCTGCCTTCCCTGCCTGTTCCCCTCTGATGTGAGGGTCCCAACACACCCTGTGTCCTGCAGAGCTGGCTGCCATGGCACAGTGGAGGCCAGCGCTGGGACCAGGGCTCTGCCAGAGGGTGCCCAGTGCTGCAGGCTGCTGCCAGCTCTTGATTTCCCCTTCGCATTGCACACTAGCTGAGACTGGAAACACCTCTGGGGTTGTCTGGGCCAAGGCCTGCTCAAAGCAGTGTGCTGGGTGCCTTGTCCAGCTGAGGTCTGAGCATCCCTGGAGCTGGCAGCAAAGGGCAGCAGCCCCCATGGAGCCGGAGGTGGGGCAAAGGAAGCACAAGAGGTTTGCCTGGCAGTGACTGCTCCTGCCCCGGCATGGCTGGCTGGGGTGAGAAGCAGGACTTGGGTCCTTGGCGAGGAGTCCACCCACCCACAAGGGCTGAGGCTGGCAGGGGAGCCGCGGGTCTCCCCGGCAGCCAGACACAGCGTGCGCTGCACCAGCCTCCAGCGTCTGCCTCTTGCAGCGCCTGGCAGAGCAGGCACAAATTAGCAGCTTCATTAATAGCTCTTGATCACTATGAGTTTTATTTTGACGTGATAAAAACAAACCCGCCTGGTCTGCAGGCTGCATCTTAGCGCAGCTCCCCCACTATGCTCCAGAGCGGGCTGCCCTGTCCCTGGAGAGATGGGTGCTCCTGCACCCATCCTGCACTCCTGCAGGGTTTTTTTTCAGGTCATTTTATGGCCATTTGCTTTGATGTGACACTGGCTGCAGCACTGAGCGCTCCCCTCTCGCCTCACAGCATTTACAGCTGGCAGCAGATCCCCTGCCACAGCAGCGAGGGTGCTGGGCACCCAGCACCGCTGTGATGCAGGGGGCACCACACCACAGGCATGGGGGGCTGGATGGGGCAGCAAAGGACATGGCACACGGGTGCGGGGTTTAGTGGCAGAAAGCCTAGTGTCACCTAAAAAGTGCTATACTGGAACAACAGCATTTTTTGTGGCTGGAAAATCGGGGAGCAGCCCCTCCAACCCACTCCCAGCCTCTCTCCATGCTGCTCCCTCCATCCCAGGCCCACACAAGCAGTTGGGGCTACCTGGGCACATGGTCCTGCTTCCAAAGAGATGTCACCATCTGGCCGCGAAAACCAGTCTGCAGCCTTGGGGCTGCCCTGCCAGAAGCACCCAATCCCAGAGAGGAGACTCCTGGACCAAGAGCACCTCCCCGTGATCCCCACCTGCATTCCAGGCACTCCTGTGATGGAGAGGAGCACCCTAAGAATCATCACAAACGCATTACACCCAGCGTCCCCTCTTTGGCCTTTCATTCAGTATGGGCAGAGAAAATCCTTTTTCTTTCTGCAGGAGCTTTCAACCTGTAAAAGACTCCCCACCCTGTGCCCAGGGTGCCTGCACAAGGGCAGGAGGGCACGCAGAGCCCCAGGTATCCACACAGGGATGGCATGGCCCCGCACAGGCCCCCACAGCCACAGAGCATCCCCTGCCCTGCCCACTGCTCAGAAATGAGTCTGCAAAGATCTACCCATGCTCCTTTCCACTGCTCAATTTACCATCTAACACAAGCGAAACATCCTCTGGCTTTAGCCATCAAAAATGTCTCCTCCTGTGGGCTAGAGAGCTGATGCCTGCCCCGCACAGCTCTGGGTAGCTGGGAATCCTACCTCAAGAGCCCCAAAAGCGGTGAGGGCAGCCCTGGTCCTGCCCTGCTCTGGCATTGCAACATCAGCAGCGGCTCTGTAGGTATAACTCACATTTTGCATGTTCTAGAGCTTATTGTAGTCTAATACCTGTTAATATTTGTCCAAGTCACTTGATGAGGATGGGGCAACAGCCCCAGGAGCATCCTGCTCAGGAGCTGGCACAGGAGGAGCAGGACGACGGGGGTCTGACTTCAGGCACTGGACAGTCACGCAGGAGCATGGACTGAGCACAAGTGTCCTGAGTGCCCTGGGGCAGCAGGGAAAGGGGCTTGCCCAGAACAGACATGTCCTCAGCAAGCAACAGCAGCTCCATACATGCTGCCAGGGCTGGATCGCTTCAGCTTTACCTGCCTTTTTGTTTCTCTCTGCTTTAACCAAACATGGCAGGGCTCTGGCGATGGTGACAGCAGAGCCACCAGGCTGTGGGGCAGTCATGGAAGACCAGGGACTTAATGTGGGAGTGTCCAAGCTGCCAGCTTTTGGGATGCAGCTGCCCACCAGGTTCACACATGCCTCTCTTGTCAGATCTGTGGGGTAGAGCATCTCCCAGACCTCTGGTCCTTGGGGTACCAAGGGGAGCCCAGCAGTGGGAGCAGCCACCCTGACAGCAGGAGCACTCTGCACAGGGTGGGATGGTGCTGGCTGTGCCATGGGCTCCAGCACAGAGTGAGCATGGGGCACTGGTGGGCTCCAGAGACTGCTTGGGATATCCCACCACCCAGGACGCTCTGGAGCTTCTCTACATACTCTGATACCATGGACCATGGCAGCATGTCTCAGCTTCTCCGCTTCAGTTCACTGGCCCATCCAAGGAGAGGCTGGCAGCCAGCTGCGACTGCTGGGCACCCTGAGGGGCAGCAGGGACATGTGCAGAGGCGCGGGCAGCCTGTCAGCCCCACTCTTGTCACTGGTGAAAGGTCATCAGTGGGAAGCAGAGCCCAGCATGGCGATGGGTCTCTGCGTGGGCATGCACTTACCGCAGGGCAAGTGGTTTGCTGGAATCAGGCAAGTTTAACCAAAAGGGCAGCTGGAGAAATCTGGGAGAAGAGAGCTGTTTTGGGCTTGCCTTTCACTCCATGATGAACTGCCAGCATCCTACAAGCCCTGTGCCAGGTCTGGGCTCAGCAGGGTGCTGCCCTTCACTCCCCACCATGAGCACAGGCTCTGCCACCTCTCACTGCAGCTAATGCCAGCCTTGTGCAGTCCGCAGCACCTGCAAACCTCCACATCGAATACTACCAAGCAGGCTGTGATGCTGGTGCAGCCATCTTCACAGCAGCCTGGGCTGAGATCATTCCTGCTTTCAGTATCAGGGCAATCAGTCCATCAACAACTCTCAGGGTTGGAGGAAGGCTGCCCAACTTTGCCAGCAGCCTGGCCAGCGCCAGCCTCCTCCCATACACCTTCCACAATGCCATCAGCCCTGCTGAGGTTCTGAAGGTCTCCTTCATTCCTGTGCAGTTCCCACGCTGTTGAGCAGGGCTGCAGCTCTTCACAACAGCTTCAAGTGCAATTTTGTGTGTGCCTCTGAGGTGCAGACTCACGCCCATGTCCACTGTGCATACGTGTCCCTTTCTCCCCTACACCGTGGTTGGGGACACAGCACTGGAAGAGGGCTGCACCCTCATATAAAGCCCCTGTGACCAAGTCCTTGGCAGGCTGGTCCCCTGTGGACCACGTTCAGTTCAGGCTTTGCTCCTGTGATTTCCTTTAGGAAGTTTATCAAGAACTCCTCTACTCCCATGGTTCCATGTTTTTTTCCCCAATGCAAATGTCTTTGCAGGTACTTTACATGCATTTGCTCTTATGCTAACACAATCTTTTAGTGTAAATAATTCCTTTCTTTATCTAGAGTAAACACTCTGCTATATTTACAGATACCAATCATAATACTTCCACTTGTGTTTTGCTAGTCGCAGCACTTCCAGCTCTCCCAGTCTTACAAGGTGGGGCCCTCTATCCCTCCCCAGGCTCAGGTCTGGCTTCCCCTCTATTCCAGTATGAATGCCTTTCCAAGCACTGACATCTGTGCTCCTGGTGCCCTGCATGATGCTCTGCACCCTCTCCACACCTGCACGTGGGCAAGCCCAGGCACCTGGGCAGGGCACCGCAGGAGGGGTCCCCACCTCTCCCCATGCCCAGGTGCTGGCCCCAGGCTGCAGCCCTGCGCGCTGGGAGCCCCAGCTCCATCCCTGGTTCCCACATGCTCTGCTGCTGGCCTCTCCCTGCCCACGATGAGAGGGTTTTGCTTCCCAGCCCTGGATCAAGCTCTCACCAGTGACTAATTAAAAAGCAGCCCTGACTTTGCTAGGGTGGCTGGCGGTACCTGGGCAGGCTCTTTTCCCCAGGTTAGCATCAGCAAGGCACTCACTCGCAGCTGCAGCATCCTTGGACACAGCTGGCACCTACCTTCAGAGTGGTGGGAGAGGGTGAGCAGGCTGACGCAGGAGGCACCGATGCCAGAGCCGAAGACGGTGATCCGCAAGGGATCTCCCCCAAAGAAGGCGATGTTCTCGCTGACCCAGCGCAGCGCCTGTATCTGGTCCAGCAGCCCGTAATTGCCCTTGGCAGCCTGGTCCCCCGTGCTCAGGAACCCTGCGGGCAAAGGGGAGCCTGCTTAGAGACGAGGAAGCAGAGAGTGTCCTGACCTCCCACCCCCCTTTCCCAGGCCTAGGGGAGCTTCTATGGGACCCTGTCCCACCACAACATGACACCCCACTACCAAGAGAGGCCCATGAGCTCTAAGCTGAAGCAGGGACACCACTGAGCTCCAGCCACCCTCTGCATGGCACAGAGGGGTGAAAGGCTGCAAGTGCAGCTGCAAGTCGCGGGGTGCCTCTCCAGCCAACTGCAAGCAGTGACAAGGTGATGGGCACAAAGCTCTGTCCTACCCGGACCACCACCTGTGCTAATAATGGGTCAAGACATCTCAACGCATGCTCCAAGGAAAGCTGAGAAAGCATCGGCGGCTGCAGGCAGGCTGAGTGCGTGCACAGCCAATGCTTTCCATGGACTAGCGTGGTCCGGAGGAGGCTCTATAAATGTAAGGAGGTGGGCTGGGCAGAGAGGAACTGACTGCAGCTTAAAATACAAAGTCTCTCAGTGAGGAAGATGCTGAGAAATGCAAAGGGAACACCCAAGATAAGCTATCACTGGTGTTTTGTTTGCAAAGCAGGAAGCCAAAACCATGGTCCTAAGGCAAAAATTCAGGTGGGTAACCCCAGCAGGCAGGGAGCGGTGCCAGCGCTGCTCAGGCACTAGAGGTGGTCTCGCTGAGCGCGCTGCAGCACTTCAATGGAGATGACAATGGCATCACTTATTTCATATTGTGACTTATGTCGCTTACATTTTCACCTATCCATCTTAAAGGCCTGACTTTTAATATTGAAAAATCTTTAATAAGCTTGTTTTTACTGAAGAGCCTATTTTCTACCAAGTAACTGCCATCTTCCCCAAGAGACTATGGGGTCCGGAGGCCATCAGAGGGATGTGCTGCCCAGCTGCCCGGGGAGGGCGCTGTGCCAGGCTGGATAGCTAGGGAGAGAGCCAACCCTGCCAGCAGATTGGCTGGGAAGCTCTCCCCAAACCTCTGCACCCCTTGTTCTCCCTGCTGCTAAGGGAGGCAGCAGTGACACTCCAGGCAAATCTCCTGTGCCCCAGCCCCTGGGGGTTTCTGCTGCAGCAGGCAGGGGACCGCACTGCCTTTTGACCCTGTGTCCCCATTTCACCTCTCTAGGTCACCAGTGCTTGTGAAAATGGGACTGCCACCCTCCTCTATACGGCACCCAACAGCCTTCAGTGACCCCCTCTGCAGGCAGCCAGGCCACAGTGGGTGGTTGTGGGGGTCCCGGCAGCTCAATCGGCTTGGAGGCAGCCCATGCCTGGAGAGGGAGAGCTGCCAGGTCCCCAGGGGCAGCCAGGCAGTACCCACTGGCAGCTCACCGCTCCGAGCCCTCTCCAGAGGAGATGCTGGGTAAACACATTAATTATTTATTTAACCGCAGACCAATATTTGCTTTCAGCTGAGCCAGGTTGTGTAAATGAGCCTGGGGGGCTGGTGCCAGGAGCCAGACCACGTTGCGACTGCCCGCCTGGGGCACTGCCACGTGGCACCCCGCCTGGCGGCCAGGGCAGAGGCCAGGGGCAGCACCCGCAGCGCAGCCCCCATCCCGCCAGGCCCCCTGCCCCCCTCCCGGCTCATTCAAGCCCAGTCAGCCTTGGGGGACTGTGCTGCTGGCACAGCCCACGCTGGCCAGCCCATACCAAGCACTCCAACGCGGTAGTTCAGGGTGATGACAATCACGTTCCCGTAGCTGGCCAGGACGCTGCCGTCTATCATGTTCCCTGTGCCCTCCATGTACGAGCCGCCGTGGATATACACCATCACCGGCTTGGCCCCGCTGTCCCGGATGTCTGGAAGGAGAGGCAGTTAAACACAGGACCCCGCTGACGGCCGCAGCACCCTGCCCGACAGGCAGACCAAAGACAAGGGCAATGCCAGCTGCTAGGACTGGGGAGGGGGCTTAGGAGCCAAACCCAGAGCTCTCCTGGGGGCCACAGCGTGGACCTCCAAAGCTGACCACCACTGAACCAACCTCGCCAGCCCCTCTCCGGGTGGCAGCAGCTACTGCACTGTCCCCACACTGCTGTCACCTTGGGCATCTCAGCACATGCAGGAGAGATGCTGGCTGAACCCAGCTGCTCCTCCCCGGAGCCGGGCTCTGGCCGCATGCGGGAGCCAGACCAGTGGCACCTCCGTTGCGGGTGGGAGTTGCGGAGTCCAGCCCCAGGATGCAGCCCCATGTCCCATCTTTGGCTGGATCCAAGCCCTCAGCTCCGTGAGTCCTGGAAGCTGGCATTGTGGGGGGGCAGGGACGGGGTGTGCAGGACCTGGAAGGCGGGGGGGCACTGGTGGGTGCTCCAACATCTGACTCTCCCACCCCCCCCTTCCCATTCCCCTGGGAAGGCAGAAACCTGCCGGCTGCCTGGATGTGAACCCATGGCACCCCAGTGCCCAGACACAGACATGGCGATGAGGCAGACAGTGTGTGCACGTGTGCATGTCAGGGAGCTGAGCACAGTGTCCAGATGAGGACAGGGCATGAGGCATGGAGTAAGGATAGGGAATGGGACCCTGAGGGCTGGGGAGGTAGGACTGCGGGAGCCTAAGGGACAGGGAGCCGCCATGCTCCCTCTCTCGACTGGCCCTATCTGGGGGATATCCTGCCCCTTCTGCCCCACTGGCCTAGGATCCTTCATGGAGCTGAGCCCGGGTGCAAGGAAAGGCACCTGTGCTTGGCTCCTGGTACATCTCGCCCACATTACACAGAGGAGGTGGTTGCGCCCGTCGTGGTGATGGTGCCAGGTCCCACATGCCTGCGGTGCCCAGCCCTCTCTTGGGCTGGCAAGACAGCACTGATGGACTTTGCCCTCCCTCGTGCTCACCCGCACCCAGCGCCTTGCTCAGGCGGGCTGGAATTGCCTGCTGGGGCTGCTTGGCCTTGGCTGCCCCAGCCAGCCGCTGCTCCCTGTCTGCCTCCCTCACCGGTGCACCACGCCATCCCGGCAGCCAGCCCCTGCCATGGTCCCCACAGGGCTGGGACTCCTCGGGCACAGCCACACCAACTGAGCAAGGATGCCCGGCCGGGGTGGACATGCTCCCTTGCACCCACCTAACCCCTGCCCACGTCCACTCCTCCCTGCGACTTGTCCATTGCAGGAGGCTGCAGGGCAGGCTGATAGGTACCTCTGGCCATCCCCACCTCCAGCTGTGGCCAGCAGCACGGCTAAGGGTGGCCTCCCTCCCGTATAGAAAACCTCTTCCCTCCAGGAGAATGAGGATATGGCAAAACCTGTGCCAGCTCTTTTCCTATCACCAGGATGCAGCCAGGCAAATGCACAGACCTGGGGAGCAAAAAGTGCTCATGGCTCCTCCAGGGTAGACATCGCCCATGTGGCAGAGCTACGGCAGGACAACTCTTCCCAGGGCCACCTGCTTGAAATGCAAAGGGCAGGAACATCGGTGCCTGTGCCCACGTCCTCTCCTCCCTGCCACACACTCCCACCGACACACAAAGGGACATGCTCGTAGACGTACCAGGGAATAAACGGCTCCTAATCGCTGCAGCACATTTTAGCGTGTGGGGATTTAGCACAGTCAAGTCACTTAGGCTGAATGCCAGTTTACGCCCTGGTACAAGAGATCCTGGACCACAGGTTAGTGGGAGAAAACAATGGGGTTTTGGTACTGCCAAGGAAAAAGCTTTTCGTCTCTTTCCCAGATCCTAAATGCCATCTGCCAGGCCATGCTCGAGCTGCCCTGGAACTCCTGCACACCGTGAAGTTTTACTGTCCTCGGCACATTAGAGCTGCACCCTGGTCAACCCTTCCTCCTGCCAAACACATTAACTCCATACCCTGCAGATGAACAACCCCGTTTTACTAAAAATAGATTATTCTGCAGCTTGCTTAGCCCTGGTGTACATTTAGAATCACATCTGCTTGAAAGCCCACTTGCTCTGCCTCGGCTGGTGCTGATGCTCTGGTTGCAAGCAAGACCTCGCTCGCGTTGGGTGGAGAAGGAGAGAAGTTAACAGAAACTACGTCCGAGTGGACCTCGGGTCTCCTGGGCATGGCCAGGTATCCTGTGGGTGCCAAGGGTACCAAGCTGCTGGCACGGCCACCTTGCGGCAGTGCCCACGGTGGGGCCAGGCAAGGGTGGAGGGGGAGGTCGCTGGCTCCCAGCTGCATGTCACTGACTCCGGAGGGATGAGGCTGAAGGTGGGATGTGACCGGGCTCAGGGTGAAATGGGCCCAGGTGCCCAAGGGCACCTCTCCTCCCAAGCTGCCATGCTTCCTCCCTGCCCTCGCTCAAGTGGAGCGGGAGCAAACTTCTCCTAAAGCAAAAAAACCCCCCACGCTTCCCCTGCCCCTGTCCCAAGGAGGGGAAGGGCCTAGGTGCCCTGCACAGCCGGCCAGCCTGCCCCCCGCCCCGCGCAGCTGCCCGGCACGGCAGACAGACACACACAGGGCTCCCTGGGGATGGCAGCGGATGGCGGGCAAACGGAGTTGCTTTGCATGTCATGCAGTGGCAGCCTCGAGCACAGAAATACCTTCGTCTTCATCCCCGTCATTATCCGCTAAGTCCTCGCCCTGTTTCTTAGCGCTGGCTCCTAGGGACCAAACACGAGGAGACAGAACAAAAAGGAAAACAAAAGGAAACAAAAACAAAACAAAATAAAAAAAAACAAAAACAAAAAACAAAAAACAAAAGAGAATTCAAAAATAGCATGATAGCAGAGACGGTGGGGCCAGGCCTGCGCCCCACAGCACTGCTGGCTACTCACACTGCACCTCTCCCAGAGCCAGGGCGGCGCAGGGCGCAGGCAGGACTGCCCCAGGAGCTGCGCCAGGATGCCGCTTCGCCTGGACCCCTTCCCAGATCCTCCCTGGAGAGCGCCGGGGTGGTGGGGAGGAGGAGAGCAGGCCTGGGGCAGCATCAGCACTGGCAGCGGAACAGCCTCTCAAAGCAGTCGCCGATCCTCCTGCATCCCAGCCTGGCCCCCGCCTGCTCGCACACCCTTGGCTCCCTGTGCCAGGGCAAGGCTCCCTCTCCTACTGCCCAGGTGTGAGCAGGAGCCCTGCTCCCAGCTCTGCTGCCACTGGGGACAACCATCCCCTGCAACCAGCAGAGCCCATGTGAAGGGTTGCCCTGGGTGGCCACTAACCACCGGCTGGGGTCCTGCCTGTCACCCCCACGTGGTGCATGGCACCTTGTTGTGCTTGGCACAGCTATGCCGCAAACCACTGGTGCTGCAGCACGAGACCACTGTGGCACCTGCCATCGTGATGGGTGCTTCCCTGCGCTGCTTGGCTCCATCCTGTACCAACTCCCTTCTTAAAAGACTAGTTGCATGGTTCACCAAGGATTGCAAAGGCACCGACCAGCTTGCCCTGACCAAGACAGAACCCTAAAAATATCAGTTTCTGTAACGTCCTGAACACCTTCCAGTAGTTGCATGGCCCTTAACAAATCCGTGGTGCCAGGGCATGGGCCAGGCCAGTGGCCCCAGCCCAGTACTGTGGGATGCTGTTGTGGATGGCGTGCACTGAGCACAGTGCTTCCCGAGCTGCATGCAGCCGGCGTGAGCCAGGAGAGGTGGCCTGTGGGCTGGCGGGGAGCAGACACGATGCAGACCTGTACCGAGGGCCCATTGCTGCAAAGGGCTGCGTGCCCTTGTGGGCACAAAGCCGAGTGGTGCCATTCCTGCACCCTGCAGCCCCAAATTTCAGTAAGAGGCTGTGCTCTCCTTATCCCCTTAGAGCTGCAGACCAGTGTCTGTGGTCCTCTGCTCCCTAAGGTCTGCACCAAAAAAGTTCCCTGGGTGACGGTAACCTCAGGGGTGACAGCAGGGTTTTCCCTGGGCAGGACTGCCTCCACTGTGCCCACACTGCCCAGCAACCTCCCTGAGATGCTCAGGGCTCCGAGGTCCCGCCAGGCACCCGGCTGATCCCAGGGCCCCTCTGCTATCACCAACTGGCCCCATCATTACTACAGCAAGGGTTTTGCATGGCATCCAGCGAGCGGAGGCTGCTGGATGTTTCATCCCCACGGCTGGATGAAACTACGATGAGGCGAGCACAAAACTGGCCAGGAAGATGAAATCGGGGAGTTGTCCTCACTGCCACTCTGGGAGTGGGATCCCGCAGGTGACACAGGTGGTGGATAATAGAGATGGCAGCATGGAGAGGGGCAGGATTTGAATTTAAAAGGAATTTGTGATGGGGGAGTGAGAGGTCTGAAACAGCCATAGAGCAGCTCTACTGGTGCAAGAGGCTTGCACAATGCTTTAAGCAGCCACGACCTGCTGGAGAAAGTCCGAAGGAGCAATGACCAGAAGTCTGGAAAAATCCAGCAGACAAGAAAAGTTTGCAGGAGGCCGGGTCACGCGAATCCCAGGAGCAGAGGAGTGATGGGAGCTACAGCAGCATCCAGACATATGAAAGGCCACTGTGAGGTGGTGAGATGGAAAAGCAACTCCCTCTCCACTGCACAGAGCACAGGCTCACGGAGCTACCTGAGGCAGGTTGAAGCTGGACAAGAAGCAAACCTTCCTGGCAGAAAGGGCAGGAAAGCACTGAAGGAGGTGGCCTGGGGAGGTGTTTAAGACCAGGCAAGACACACTGCCAGGAAGAGGTGAGGTTGAGCTGCTCCTCCCTGGGGCAGGGATGGATTGGCTGTCTCCAGAGCTGTCCTGATTGACTCGGAGTTCACCTCCCAACCTACCCACTCTATGACCCAGCCCTGCCTCCTCACCTCCTGCTTCGCCACCCAGCGATCCCCTGAGCTCCTCACATCATTCTCCTGTTTTCACCCAATGCTACCCCCATCCCTGCCACCTCTCACCCCAGCCCCAGCATCCCCCTTCCTGCTGCATCCTTCCCGCGAGCTCCCTCCCCAGCCCACCCGCCAGCTGCACACTTGGCCGGGCACATGCGGCTGCCCAGCCTGTTTGCAGGAGGCTGCAAGCTTGACCTACTACATCTTCATTAGGAAGAGCTGCAAGCCCAGAAAGCGCTTAAATGACGAAGTACTCATGCAATATTTGCTAACTGGTGCTATGTGCCAACCTCCTTGGTACTTCTCAGGGATAGGGATTTTACTCTAATGAAGACCATGGGCAGCAAGCCTTCATCTGCACTGTGCTTCAGTGAGCTGGGAAGTCGATCACAGGCAGCTGGAGATCCCTTTACACTGCCGAGGACCCTGGTGTTGTTAAAGCCCTGGGACCAGCCGGGCTGCAGCCCTCCAGCTTGGTCTCCTTCAGGGGACAAAGGTCTCCACGCAGACAGCGATGGAGGAACCAGCTATGAGAAGCTGTCAGGCTGTAAGAGAGGGCAGTGGACATCATCTCTGTGATCTGAGCAACTGTCCTGGCTGAGCAGGGGGGGATCTGGTTGGAGCCTGCTGCCCCGGAGCTTATGGATGACTGGGACAAGCCTAGAGCAACCTGAGCTTCACGCACCACAGAAGGGACAGTAGAAAGCAGTGCTGGGAAGCTAAGCAAAGCAGGAGTGCAGTACTGCAGGCCAGGGGGAAGGGGAACAGCAGTGAGACGTGTGCGTGGCAGATGCAAAGCACGAGCCCTGCCCATCGGCAGGAGGGTGTCAGGGTGGCTGGTGTTATGGCGAACACAGGCTGCTGTGACCAAGCAGGCTTTTCACCTCTTGCTATGTTGTTCACCTCCACAATGACCCACTGATGCCCCACACCGTGTGAGAGCAATTACAGCTTCACTTCCCTCACCCATCCCTTGCACTTTGTTCGCCAACCTCCCTCCACTGGTTATTGCCATGTTCAAGGACACCCATCCCAGGGGATCTTCCTCCGCACTGGCAAAGGCCACCAAGCAGAGCCCCGCAGCACCTACGCTCACGGGGATGGGTTTAAGTTTGTGGATTCACAGCTGGAAAAAACAAAAGGACTCGTGGCTCTTACTCTCCTTATCCATCAAAAACTCCCTCCACTAACCCAGTGTGAATGCATGTTGTGCTGCTTCACTTTAAGCTGACTGCAAAGTGACAGTGTTGAGGCCGATAGGAAGGATGCATACGTTCTTATCTGAAGGCTCTAGGAAGATTTAAGCTCAAGTTCAGTAAAAAATAAAATCACTTTCCCTGAAACAGGGGCATCCACACCGGATTTATGCTATCTTAAGTAAACCATGCCAACAGCACTGACACCAGCACAAACAGAGATAAAGGAGGGCGAGGAGCCTTGGTCCTTGGAGCCTTCGCGCTCAGCATGGTGTGCGTAAGAGAAGAGCAGGAGCCTAAGCTGACACCTTTCCAGATCCAAATGTCTGCTCAGGGTGGCCGCAGGCAGCCCCAGCACCCCCTCCTCAGTGCAAGCTCCCCAGGGCACCCACTCCCATGCAGCAGCCACGATGCCACAGGCAGCAGGAGCCTGCAGCAGCGCTGCCACCACGTCCAACAGCCACATGCACCCAGAGGCACACATGCTGGCGGCCACACCAGCTCTGGTGCTTCTCCGGGAGCGACAAGGAATGGGACCAGGACTGATGACAGCTGTTGAACCTGCTGCTGCACAACCCCCTGGGCAGGGGCAGCTCCCTTGGGACCTGTGTCAAGTGGCCCCTCCAGCCATCACCCCTTGCTCCAGGACTGCAATGCACCTTGGTGCTGCCCTGCCCCTCCCCATCCCTGGGCAATGCAGAGGAGTTATCTCCATCCTTGAGCGGACCCCATAAAAGCACTGCATCTTCTCACGCCCTGCTGCCTCCGCCAGCACAAACACCCTACCCTCACCTTTGCAAATCGCTCCCTGGAGCAGAAGTGGAGCACTGGGGTGGTGGTCTGCTCCCAGCCAGCTCTACAAAGCAGCAGGCTTTGCAGGAGGCTGGTGAGAAGCCTTGCCGCAAGGGAGCACTGCAGAAGTTACGCAGCTGTAGGGAAGCCTCAGCTGATACAAGTTAGCTTCTTGGAGAGCAGCAGAGAAGCCATAGTGCTTTTCCTGCAGAGCAGCCAAAGCACGTCCCGAGCCCAGGAGCTGCTGAGAGCTCCAGCCCCCTTCACACAGCAGAGCAAGATGCTGGACTGGCATACTTGTCTCTGCAGCATCACGGACTCTGCACAGCCCCAGCCAGAGAGATTAGGGCAGTCACTAGTAAAAACTGGGGAGGGCTGCTATGTGCAGGGCAGCCATGCTTTTCCCCTCCAAAAAATGACATCCACCTCCTCATGCCCTGCAGCAAGGCCTGCCCAGGTTGGCGGTGAAGGGAAGGGGAAAGCATCCTGGCATCCACCAGAGCCAAGCACAGGCTGGAACTGTTTGCAGCACAAAGCAAAGGGCAGAGCTGCGTTTTGCACATAGGTACTGTACCGTATGTGTGCATACATGCTCTTCAGGTGGGCAGCATTATTTTCACAGCAAAACCTGAGCCTCAGTGCTGTCAGCTCCCGCAGCACCGTGCACGGCTAATTATTCTCAACACACTGCTGCCCTACCTTGCTCCCAGAGAAGGGACCAATGTGTACGGAGGAAACTAGCATGTAAGAAATTTCCATATAGGAAATTATTGTGGGCAACTAGGCAGGGAAACAAGGATGTTTTTCTGTCCCAGGGATAAACTCTAATAAATTCTCATTCCTTTGGATGCTATGAAATACACTGAGCTTAGGGGTGGCAGAAATCATGAAAACTCCAGTAAGGTGGAGCTGTGGCATTTTGAACCACCAAAATACTGCACAGTTGCCTGCTCTGCGAGAGGAGAACTTATTCACTGCTCATATGTGGCCTTAGAAATAATAATCAAGAATATTCCAGAAAGAGCCAACGTTCAAATGACAGGCAGCCTGAGGAAATCAGCACTGCAGGTGCATTAGCCTCACCCCAAGCATTACTAACCCAGGATATACAATGAGGGCCAGGGGAGCCTCTGTGTCTCATCACAAGTGACTCAATTAATTTGCACCAACGGCCACCAGAGCCGTGGCTGGAGCTGAAGGGCAGCACCAGTGTCTGGAGGCTTTAACTCCTGGCATGTCATGCCTGGATGCCCAAATGGCCAGCACTGGGGATCCGCTGGTCCATGAGTCAGCAGAGCCCGCCGGGGGCAGAGGGCACATCCCCCACCAGCTCCCCGGGAGGTGACCAGTGGCAACCGCAGATGGATTGCAAAGAAACCCTGCCTGTGAGCAGAGCCAGCAGGGAGGGAAAACCAGGAGACGAGCGCACCCAAGGTGTTTTGCCATGCCTTACGTTGTCCCCCTTCTCCAGCTGTAATCTGGACCCTGCTTCCCTGGCCCTGGCCATAGGGCTGAGGGTGGCGGGGGTCCGCCAGCCCCGGCAGCCGGTGGGAAGGCCGGGAGAGGAAGTGCTTTGAAGTGGCTGGCGATCACTGGCACAGCCAGCTCCGGAGGCAGCGTGTGGAGACTCCCTAATGCGCCAGCCCTTTCAGGGGCAGTCTTGGAACTCAGAGAGATGGCGTGTGAATAGCCAGGACAGCAACAGGAAAAGCAAAGCAAAGAAACCCAACAACAGAACTGGGGGAAACGGCTGGAAGGAAAGTGGTCCCCAAATCTCCAAGCCCAGCTGTGCCGGCTCCGCCAACCCCAGGGGCGCAAGGAGGCGGAGGCCGGGATGCAGGGATCCCACTGCTGCAGGATGCCCAGGATGGCAGCCCCTGTCCGCCAGACACCCCCTCCCTGCACTGAGCCTTTCAGAAGAGCTTGGCTGCCGACTGCCTGCACATCCAACTTTGGAATGCACAGAGCAGCCCGGGCTCTCCCTGCCTGCAAGGGGGCCGCGCGGCAGGACGGGCGAAGCATCGTGTCTGACAAGGGGCCAAGCCAGCTCCCATTTGCACGTCTCCACTCCCCTGCCCGTGGCACTGGGGCTGGCCAGGAACACAGGATCACTTTGGTGCAAGGGGGGCTGAGCTGCCTCCCTTGCCCCAAAAGTGCAGCAGGATGAGCCCCACACAGCCCTGGGGATGGAGGCAAGGCAAAGCGGAGATGTGTCTGAACTGGAGGTGCTCGGCCGCCCACAGGGTGGCTGGGGCTCAGGGAGGATGCTGTGCCAGGGGGTGGACAGCAGATCCTTGCTGGCAGGGCTGGCAGAGGTGTGCGGGTGTGAGCAGTGGGGAGCAGCCTTGGCAGGACCATGGGCTGGGGCAGAACATGGCAGCATTTACAAAGCCAGAAGAGATTTTATGCTTTTAAATGAGGAGCTTTGGATGCAAAATGACCAGGGATACAATGGGGAATAGCTCAGCCCAGGTGCTTCCCTCAGCAGGTCCATACACCCCCAACAGGGGATGCACCCCTAAGGGATAGGTGCATTTAAGTGCTACCCGCCATCAGAGGCTCCCCCTCACACCCAGGGGCTGGGAGGCTGCCGGTGCCAGTGGGATGAACGTGGGAGTGCAGGCTTAGCCCGGGAGAAGCTGTTCTGAAAGGCCTGGAGCAACGTGAGCATCCTCCTCTGACCTGACCCCAGATCTGCACTCCCAGCTGGCACCAGTCCTGCCTCCCCCAGCCGGGGAGTGGAGGTGGCCGGAGCATCCGCGGGGCTCCTCTGAGCGGGAAGTGGGGGGTGGCAGGGTGGGCTGCTCGGAGGGCCCGCGGTCTGGTTGGCAGCACAGAGAGGTGCTGGAGGAGCATGCCGTGGGCCATGGGCCGGCCAGGCACCCTCTCACTCTCTCACTCTCTCTCTCTTTCCTCTCTGTGCCTCTCTGCCGGTCGGCTTGCTACATACCTCCTTTCCTACATATTTTCTTGTTGGGCTTTCGGGTGCATTCCTTGGAAATCCGTTTTACTGTAAAATGAATAAAAGACTACAAAATAACAGGAGGCTCCACTGGCGGGAGTGGGCATGCAATCACAACCACGCTGCTGCCCTCCCGCCGCCCCCGGGACCGCGGGAGGTGGGGAGGGAGCGTCGCCGTGGGAGGAAAACTCTGGGCCAGCCGTGCTGGGCAGGAAGGAAGGCATGATGCATCCTGTGGCCAAGGGCCCCAGGGACAGAGGAGTGGAGCCAGCCGGCCTGGGAGAAGCCACCGGCCCACCAGGCTGCTCCGCCACGTGCAGCAGACCCACTGCGGGTCCCTTCCAGCCCGCTGAAAATCCCCAGGGGCTCCCATTGCGGTGAGGCTGGGGCGGGTGCACGGACAGGCACTGCCTCCTCTGCCCTCTACTTACAGTTCAGGTGGGATCCCCTACAAAGGAAAAGGTTAGACAAGGAGGCACCCAACGCCGCTCAGCCTCACCCCAACGGGACCATGCCCCACGGGTCCCCGGCACCCCAGGCTCATCGCTCTGCCGCTGTCCTGCCGGCGGGCGGGGGAGCAGCCAAGTGATGCGCCTGCTGGTGCCCCCAGCCTCCCGTCCGTACCAGGGCCCAGAAAAGGGCTCCGTGGTCCCTTCCTTGCCGGAGCATCTCCCCAGGGAGAGGCAGAGAGTGTTCCTCCCAGCCGCAGCCCACGCCCACAACTAGCGCATGGACCTGGGGAAGGTGCGAAGGGGGGAAGGAAGGACGAACCCAAACCAACTCAAGACAGAACCTGGCACTCGGCACCTGGGGAGCACAAACCAGCTTGTCACTCTGTGGATCTGCGGTCAGAGAGTCGGATTCAGATTTAGCAACACAAGAGAGGAACCCATGACGATGCCATGGAGGTGGAGGGGGGGGACCGGGAGGCGTGGAGGAGCAGGAGCACGCGAGACAGAGATGGCAGCTGAGGGCAAGAGGGCGAGCTGCGTGGCCAGAGAAAGCTTTCCACAAACAGACAGCATGCTGCAGGGTCCACAACCACATGCTTCAAACACAACACCCAGGTGAGACCAACCACTGCTGGGGAAGGGCGGAGCAGCCCCTCCCCACCCTCCTGTGGGCACCCCGGCGGGGACTCACCATCCTCTGTGGGGATGTAGATGTTGAGGTACAGACAGTCCTCGTTGGGGTCCTGGATGTATGTGGCCACGATATCCAAATTGGAGGTAAACCAGATGGGCAGCATGATCTCAGGAACGGCGTTGTGGATGTTCTGGGGGCAGACCGGCGAGAAGTGGGTAGCGTTCCTGATGCCCGACCAGGATGGCGGCGGCTCAGGGGGCATGAACCTCTTCTCCCCGATGGGGGGGGCAGCGTAAGGCACCCCCAGGTACTGGTCCACAGGCCCCAGGATCTCGCTGGGCAGTGGCACGCGAACGCCCCGTAATTTCCCATAGTGCGTGTTGACAGTCGGCGAGTAGACCTGGCCCTCCATCTGCACAACCGCTGAGGCGAAGCTTAGGACCCAGAGAGCAAGACGCAGGTCCCAGCCAGCCACCAGCTCAGGCACTTGGAGAATGGGGGGCAAGAGAGGGCTTCTCCAGAGTATCAGCCACATCGTCCGGGAGGAGCAGCACCAACATCCAGGCCTGAAGCTCCTGGGGCAAGGGCTCAGGGCATCCCCATCACGGCAAGCCTCCAATTTGCCCACCAGGAACAGATGGAGCAGGAGAGCCGGGAGTCAGGAGCACGCAGCCTAGCCACACCTTCTGCTGGGTGAGTCAGGAGCACGGACGCAGGGAGATGTGCCACCACTCCTCACAGCCTGCCAGCTGCCTGCTGCTGCCCACCTGCCAACGGCCCGGCCCAGAGGGGACTGCTGATACTGTGGAGAGATGGAGGGAATTAACAGCAGACTTGCTCTGGGAAGAGTCAAAGAGCTGCAGCGCAGAAGGAGCCAGGATCCCTGGCTGGACCCTCCCACCCATGGGTGCTCATTGGCTCTGCCACCACCCAGGCAAGTGGCTCTGGGAGTAGGCAAGCGCAGGCAGCACAAGTTGAGCACGTGCAGACACACAGACCGCGTCTGTCCACGGCTGGAGAGCCTGTCCCCAGCACTCGGGGGCCAGCCCTGTCCCTGCCCTGCCTGGGTGAGCCCTGCAGCTGCCCTGCGCAGCAGCGTGGTGCCCTCACCTCATGCTGCAGGAGGGTGTAAGCAGCAGATTATGGGTGCCAAGATAAGCAGGACAGTGCCACTTCTCTGGCACCATCCCTCCCCACAAGGAACCCGTCGGGCACCACCACTGCCCAGCACAGGCCCTGCACAAGAGCCCACTGGCACCTCTCCCCTCCTGGCTGAGCCAGAGCTGCCTACACTCCCACGCCACACAGTCTGTGCTCCATGCCTCAGCTCCATCCCAGCATCGCTCCCCTGTCCAGGTGCCATGACCCCACCTCACACACCAGCAAATTAGACCCATGTGTCCTACCCCGACACCCATCTCACCCATCCGCACACTCTCCAGCCAGCTTTCTCCCTCCGTGTGCCGCTGGCTGAAGCAGCGAGACCCCATGCACAACCCAGGTGCCGGGCAGGCAGGACAGGAACAGCCAGAGTGCTTCTGGGCAGCGTCCCCCTGTGCCGGCACCGCAGCCTCCCTGCCACCCCCTCCCTGACCCGGCTGCCTCCCGGCCACCCGAGCAAGCCCCGGGGAGGCAGAGCTCTGATCCCATGTCCCCACACCAAGCTGTTGGTGGCGGGGAGAGCAGATGTGGCAGCCCCCCATGGGGTCCGTGGGGAAGGGAGGGAGCTGCAGGCAGGCAGGGCAGGCAGCGGCTGCAGATGGGGACCTGCGGATGTATGTCAGCGAGAAGAGCTCCTGCGCCAGGGAGCTCTTGCTGGAGGCTGTGTGGAGTTTCAGTGCTCTGCCCTTCACCTCCCCGCACCGCCTGCCGCATTCAGGGCTTATGTAAGTGCCCCCCCCCCCGCCTCCCCCCGCCAGCACCGCTGCTCCCGGGGGACCTGGGCAAGGGGAGCCACGGAGGCTGCGCTCGCCCGCTGCTCGCCCTCACCCCGGCCGCGTGAGAGCAGCGTCAGCCGGAGGCCAGCTCCGCACCTCAGCAGGCCCCTTTGCAGCCTGGTCCCTGCTAAAGGCATTGCTTGGTGGTCAGAGGATGCTCGTCCTGTCTCAGCCGCATGTCCTTACCCTGGGAGAGATGACAGCGGTGGCAGGGCACCTCCATTTTGCCCCAGAGCATCCTTACATGCCCACCTAGTAAATCTCTCCCAAGCTAAGAGGGGAGCAGAGTTGCCTTGGAATTATTGGAGCACAAAATAAGGGCTGTATGCAGATGGAGGGACGTGGCTCTGGTGGAGGCTCAGCTGGGCAGGGAATCCACGAATGGAGAACACCTTGTCCAACGAGGAAAATCCGCAGAAAAAAAAAAAAAACAAAAAAACCCCAAAACCCCCAAAAAACCACAGAGGGCATCTCAAACCTGCACTGCACATGTGCAGGCAATTAATTGCTGGTCATTAAGGAAATGGGCCCATGCTGTGCCTGCCCTCCTGATATGCCCGGGGAACACAGCAGGCTCAGAAATCAGGGTATGACAGGCATAATAAGAAACACTCATCCCAGAAAATCATGTTACTGCATCCAGCCCGCCCAAGCAGCAAGGCCTCGCAGGGCTGGGCATGCAGACAGCTTTCCAGAGCCTGCGGAGGGACCCCAGGTAATGCCAGACAAGAAGAGTGGTACAAATGATGGGGAGAAGCAATCGCACCTACTGCCTCATCCATGACACAGGGATGACCTGAGGGCTGAGCCATCACGACTGGGGCTGATCCTGCTCTACCCCTGGCCCCCATCACCTCTGCGCATCATTCCCCTCCACCTCCTCCTGCCCCACCAGGCAGTGACAAACACACCCGGCAAAAGCATGACACTGCTGCATTATCCCCCAAACAGCTGCCAAAGCCTAAGAAACAAAAGGTGTATCGAGGGACAGAAATACAGCTGAGGCACCCAGAGCCCCCAAGCTCTGCTCTGCCCCCCCACCCCTGGAGCTGCCTCTGCAGCGCAGTGCCTCGGCCAGCCTGCTCTGCCTCCAGCTCCGGAAGAAAACCATCATTCATCTAATATTGCTTGCAGTAATGCTCCTCCTTCAGCAGAGAACTGACTTTTGCCTAGCAGTGACATCCCAGGGGTGCAATGATGGCCCGGGACCCCCCAAAACTGCATTCCCAAGTGGGATCTCAAAGGTGCTTCAGACCCACCACTCTGCCTGACATTGCTGGAAGGCAAACCGCCCAGTGCAAATCTGCTCAAGTTGCTTCGGGTACCACGGGTTAGGATAAAGCCAAAGTATTAATGACTGTCATATCTGATTTGTATGACTGGAAGCTACAGGCAGCTTCCAGTCTTTATGATAGTGCCCACAACTCCCCACAGAGCCATTTCAACTGACCCGTCATTGTTTTCTCTCTGCAGGAACACCACAGCCGTACCAGCAGTGGCTTACCAGCTGATTTCCTGACTCAAGAGCTTCTTTGGGGCTGTGGCCGCACGCTGCCGTGGGCATTGCTGCTCCATCAACTCCTCCAGCCAAGCAATTTCACTGCACCAGGCAGCGCCGCTCCGCAGCCCGCAGCTGCCCGGCTGGGCTGTGCACACCAGTCACTGTAAAATTAGGGCTGAATTCACCACCCACTTTGCGGTCCTTGGAGCAGCCGCACACCCAGCGTAACCACCCTATCCTGGCACAATGAGGAATCTCTTTTTACAAAACACAGCCAAAAATCAGCTTCTTGCCACAGCTCCTCAGAATTATGTTATGATGATATTCCTTTGGGTTTTTGTTTAATCCTCATCCATGGCTCTTTTAATAGCTTTTAAAAACCATGGAAATCTGAAGACAAAAACCGTAAGCTAAGATAGAATTAAAGTTCCAAGTACACATCCTGAACTTAAATAAAATGATGCTACAGGACTTGCAACTGTCTCCACTTATGAGTTTTATGAAGCATCAGGCACAGAGGTGAGTAACGTTAGCAATAGCCAAATATGTCCAGATATGGAGATGCACAGTTAAGACCCAGCAGCCCTAACGTTACCCTGGAGAGCCACGATGCCTTAACACTCAAATCCAGATCACAGTATTTTAACATTTTAACATTCGTAATTCCACATTTGGTTCTATCATTTTTAAAGACTTTTTCCTCCATCTGCCCCTGCAGCACAGAATAAAGGCACCCAAACAATCTCAGCAACATGCTCCTAAGCCTTCCTATGTTTGGATTGTTTTTCAATTACAAGCCCAAAAAATGATGCAAACCCTAAATCTGGAATTCCCTGGGTTTCAAATGCCTCATTTGGGATGATTAGAATACCCCCGTAACACATCTTATACCCTCATATTGCTGTTCTGTGCCCTGTGCTTTCTGCTGTAACTTCATGTTAACATAACGTTTAGGATAGGAATTTAGCCTTAATTTAACATTGACAGACTGCCATGAAAACCCGAGCTCAGGCCCCTTCGCTGGAGGCTGTTGCATGTACCTTGCATCGCTGCCTGCTGCCTCAAGAGCTCTTAAGCTTCCCTTTGGTCTTTCAAAGCATGCAAAATAACCAGGAGATCCGAGAAAGGACATTTTGTTCAGGGAAGCAATTCCCCTCACATCCCACAGGAGGTGGGAGCAAAACTTCCCCAGTTTTGCCGCCTACAGCGCTCCCATTCTTCCCTCCAGCAGCGAAGCCAAACACATCCCCCAGCAAAGATGGCTGCTGCCTCCCCGCAGCCCTGCGCCAGGAGGAGCCGTGCCTGCCAACTGGAAGGGAAACCGGGCCGGGCTGGGCAGATACAGCCAAACTGGGGATGCTCAGACAAGCACACAGCGAGGAGCTGGGAGGATAAAGACACCGCAGGCATCCCAGGTCGCTCTGCCAGACCGCTGGTGGGGTGAGCAGAGGAAGTGAGGCTGCTAGCTGTTAGGGATGTTATTCATGTGCTTTGGAAAACAAATGCTCTATCGGTATTTCCACGGCTGTACTGTCTGCCAGACGGCTCCCTCCTCAACAAGGAGATGCTCTCCATGGAAACCTGGGCAGGCGGGATCCTCTGGAAGCCTCCCTCGCAGATGCACAGTCAGACGTCTCAACACCAGCCAGACGAGCCGGATCTACACCTTCCCTGGCAGGTGGCCGAGGAGATGCGAGCAGGCAGCCTGCCCTCATATTGGACCCTTCATCAGGGTCCAGCCTCCTGCCCCCTTGAGCACTCAGGCTGACCCAGCCCCAAGCTCATCACATTGATGCTGTGGCTCTATATCCCATGTGGTCCAGAGCCAGGACAGACTGGGACCTCAAACCGCCCGACTGGCACGGGCGGATGATCTCCTCCCAACAGCAAGCAGACAGGATGTCCCGTTGCACCCTCTAGCCACTCTGCGTTGTGCAGCTCTGCTCACCATCTGACCCCATTGTATCACATTGAGAGGTAGCTGGGGGCCACGCACCCTAGCACGGACACACACCCAGTACACAGCATGAGAAACCTTGACCTCCTCTTCCCCAGGGCAACCAAGCTCCAGCCCTTTCCACCACCCTGTGCTCCGCAACCTCAGGCTGATGCTCAGCTCTCAGGCAGCAGCACCTGCCAGCTGCACTCCCCACCCTGCCAGCTGCTCTCCTCCGCTGGGCAGCGACCCCAGCTCTCACCAACTCCTGGTCCCATCCCACCTGGCCTGCAACGCTGCAGAAACCCCGTAGGAAACCTTGGGGAGCACAGAAGCTGCACCACAACTGGACTGACATGCTTGCGTCCACATGTTCTAGCAGCTCCAGAAGAGCATCCCTCTGCCAGCAGGTCTCGGCTCGCACCCTCTGATGCTTGTGATCTGGGTCAATGCTTGAGGATAATACTACAGAGCAACGTTGGTGGTTTCATGCTATGGATTGTGCCCAGAGGGTCTTTCTGACCCACCCCAGGTTACCCATCCATGCCACAGGCAGACGTTTCCCAGTCCCACAGCACTGTGGGAGCGATTCCTAGGACTTCAGGTCCATCAAAGAGCTGGTGCACAGTAATAGATGGTTACCACTGGCTTGCAGTTACACTGAAAGGGGACAAGTAGGGTTTCAGAAAGGTCTGCCCTGCTGCTGCTACTGCTCTGCTTTTCCATGACTGACCTAAATGACAGAACAGAGTGTGTTTTAAAATCTGCTGATGACATCCAGCGCTTTGGAGGCCAGGACAGGAATTTGACACACTCCCGACAGACTGGGGAAAGGGCTAAGAGATGATGGGCAGGGCTGTAAGTCATTGGGAGGTAAAAAAACTGCACAAACAGACCATGGAAGAAAAGACAGCAGCATTTCTGCCAGAAGGGTCATAAGGGCTACAGGGGAGTACAAACTGAACGTGAGCCAGCATGTCATTGCCACAAAAAAAGGCAAATACAGTAGGATGTGTGAAGGGTCAGCTTATAAAGACGTGAAGTAATTACTCTGCTCTCCTTTCAGCTCATAAAGGCACATCAAGTAATTATACTGTTCTCCTCCAGAGAACCAGTTCATTCCCCAAAAGCTTTGGGCCAACTGAGAGAGGCCATGGGAGACCAGCAAGACCACCAAAAAACCTGGGACAAAAGCCTGGAAGAGTGGAGCTAGTCTAGACAAGACAAGTCAGAGGATGCAGTTTTATAACATGTAAACGCCACTGCAAAAAAGGTCAGAAGAGTCTGACATTGAACTTCGTGTTAGGTAGGAGACACATTCCTATTACAAAAGGAGAGTCAAGTGTACACCAGGAAAAGTTAAAGCGCCCCATGCATATCTGCAAAGGGTGCTACATGGCAGATGGCTGGACCAAGTAACCCCTCGGCATCCCCTCCAACCCAGTCTCCTACACTTCTCATCACTCTGCCTGGCAGCTCTGTCCCTCATTCGTTCAGTGTTTGTTACCATTTGAGCAAACTACAGCCACCTTGGCCACGAAGCCTTCAGCATTTGGGATGCTCTGACAGAGCGGAATACTTAGGAGGCTTCCCAGCACTGTGGAGTCCATCACATCTGTTCTCCACTCTGCAGAGGTCTCCCCCAGAGTCTGGTGTCTCATCTCACTCTCCTCCTAGAGGCACATCTGCAGCACCTCCAATATCTAGGCACTACAGCCACTCTGATGGGACAGAAGGAAAAACAGTCACAACCTCACTCTCATTTGCTTCAAGTGCAAGATACATCCCTGTGACTTGCCTTTCCTAACTTCTACCCACAGCACCACCAATATTTAAAGCAAGCTGCACGTCAGAAACCTACAAGACACTCCACTGCACATCCTTTGCCCTAGGGAGAGGATGAGAGACTGTGTGAGAAGTGTCAGTGAGGTTCCTCAATGCTGCAAGAACATATGTGGGACAGAAGCTCTTTGACAACTCCCAGACACGTGCCAAGATCCTCGAGAGCTCCCATTCAAAACAGAAGAATGTTACCCAAAACCCCTAGAAACAATTTCAAGTGCCACTTCTGCTGTGGTGCCAATGACCTGCTGCAATATGACCTGTCCCCATTTGCTCCATGGCCTTTAATGAGTCCTTCATGAAGAAGCCAAGCCTGCCTTGGGAAGGACACCAGGGGCAAAGCAGACCTTTCTCTTGCCCACACTTCAGCCTTTCCAGGCACTTTTGGTGTTGAATGCCAGCACACTGTTCAATGCCCATCTCCAGAAGGCACACTACGCAGCAGGTGAGACAGCCTGGCTCATGTCCAACTCCTGTTTAGCATCAAAAGCTCCAAAAATGCAGGAGGTTTCTCAGTGTCACTGAGCTGAGACTGGTGATGCTGCTGAAGGACAGCCAGTGAACACTGCAGCAAGGGCGGTGTTGGGGTCAGCACCTGATACTGCCAACGCAAGCAGAGGGTGGCCTCTATAGAGGACCCAATGACAGCCATGCTTGAAAGCCTGGGCTCTTTTGGAGTGGGCTACATGCTCACCTTGAGCTGGTCTAGGTTTTGACTTCCCACTCACTACTTCCCAGGAGCCTGGTGGAAAGCTGAGGCAGAGCCACGTGGCACAGCCAGCAGCTGCTGTGTGAGCAAGAGGCTCTGCTGGGACAGATCCCTGGCTGTGAAGAGGGCAGTGGCAGCAGCCTCTTGGTGGGCTGCCGGGTTTCCATGTGGCTCAGGGATAGCTGCTGGAAGTAGGCCGTTTAGTGCCACAATCTGTATAGGAATAATCTGGATTATCTCACGTTACGGCTTCCCTGACCCCAGCATGAAGAAATGGCGGCAGCTTTTCTCTCCCTCACCTTGCTGCTTGCAGTTTCAATTTACAAATGCTTCCCTGCAGGGGCAGAGGTTAAGGAGAACCGCTGTCTAAAGAGCAAACACAGTGCCCTGGCCTTGGCACGGATATACATGCACTTGCTCCCCAGCCAGAACAACTGGCAGCAAAGAAAGAGAGCCTGACCCAGCCTGGAAGATCAAAGAGCCCCGGAGGAGACTCCAGAAGCCCCTGCGATGGGGTCACGGCACACGCTGCAACGGCTGGATGTGCCATCGCTCTATCCCAGCCCCAACGTGCCTGGTCCAGCCTGGCAGGACCGACCACCACGGGACGGTGCTTTGTGCTGTTCCCTCAAGATCGTGAGAGGGGGTGCAGGCTGCTCAGTGCCCCCCAGCCCTGCCAGCACCTTGTCACCCCCGGGCAGGGGCGGCGGGACCGGCGCCCCCCCGCCGCCACCCCGGGGCCGGGCGGGAGCTGTCCCTTCAGCACCGCGCCGCTCCCGCCGCCCGCCGGCCTCTCCCGCCCCGGGAGCACGAGCGGTTCTCCTCCTCCGAGCAGGCCCACAGCACAGCCCTGCAGCCCGGATCGCCTAAAAGGCACGGAGTCCTTGCAGGAAAAGCGCTCGGTCTCTCTCCAGCTCCAGCGGGCCGTGTGTCTGGCAGCCGGGGGACGGGCGGGACGTGCAAGGATGTCTGCCGAGCAAACTCTGCATCACCTGGACTAGAGGAGGGGCGACCTCATTGCTCTCCACAGCTTCCTGAGAGGAGAGGGAGGTGTTGAGCTCTTCTCCCTGGTATCCAGTGATAGGATGGGCGGGAATGGTTCAAAGCTGCGCCAGGGGATGTTTAGACTGGGCATTAGGAAGCATTTCTGTACCGAGAGGGTGGTCAAACACTGGAACAGGCTTCCTAGAGAGGTGGTTGATGCCCCAAGCCTGTCAGTGTTTGAGAGGCATTTGGACAATGCCCTTAGTAATTTGCTTTAACTTTTGGTCAGCCCTGAATTGGTCAGGCAGTTGGACTAGATGATCATTGTAGGTCCCTTCCAACTGAAATATTCTGCTCTATTCTAGAGGAAACAGCACTTCTTAAATAAATGGCAGAATTTCTCCAGCACTCACTTTGTGTGGGCAGGTGACTTACAATGCAAAAGTGCATCCACAGAACCCTGGCATTTCCAGACATCTATTCAGGAGCGAACTGACAGACAATCTGCTTTCAGCAAGCCCTTGGCACCAGCACAAAGTTCATGCCAAGACAACTCGCTCACTCTCCAACACATCACAAACAAGCACCAGGCACCTACTTTAAGGCAATATAAGCTCACTTACAAATCTGAGATCAACACTCTGCAGCTAGTGACTGGAGTGCAAATCTCACCCAGCAAAGAGCGAGCTGTCGGCACAAGCAGCATTCCCCTCGCTTCCTTCTCCAGCTTCGGTGAGTTGCGCATTGACATTATCCCAGCTGCTCATCACCATCCCCCTCACATCTGCCAGAGTAATGGCTCCTATGTCCTCTCCCAAACAACCGTCTCTGAAACTACCGCGGCTAGCAGGGTCCCTCGTTTTTAAGTTAACATGGATCATTATGACTGAACCGTGTTAGGGAGCAATTACACAAGCACAAAGATCTTTTCAGAGCAACAAGCTTCTGAAACTCTAAGTCCAAACACGTTCGTATATCTTATGTTAGCAGAAGCTGGTTTGAAATTTAATAAAGAAAGGAGACTTCAGTGACCCAAAGAGGCTGGCTCGATGCAATGACATTTCTGAAATGCCCCAAACTAAGCAGCAAGTATGAAACCCAGCTGCTGATGGAATGTCCTTCCCCAAAACTCTCTCATACCCCAATTCCTCCAGCTCCTTTCTGGGCACCCAGCCATGCAAAGGACATGGACCCCCCTCCAACCAATTGGGCCATGGGCAATTTGCACAAAGCCCTGTCCTACCTGGACCACCACCTGTGCTAATGACGGGTCAAGACATCTCAACGCATGCTCCAAGGAAAGCTGAGAAAGCACCGGCAGCCGCAGGCAGGCTGAGTGCGTGCACAGCCAATGCTTTCCATGGACTAGCGTGGTCCGGAGGAGGCTCTATAAATGTAAGGAGGTGGGCTGGGCAGAGAGGAACTGACTGCAGCTTAAAATACAAAGACTTCCTGCAAATGCGCCTAGAGAGGGTGGGCAACAAAACCCAAGAGTGCTTTGAATGGGAACAGCTACACCCAAAATAAATTATCAATGTTTCATTTTTACTGACTCAGGAAGCAGGAAGTCGAAACCACTTAATCACAGGTTGTAATCCAGACCGTGGCTGTAAGAACCTCTGTTTTCAGTAGCAGAGCTGATAAAGGATTGTTTCCTTTGCTGACATCTGCCCCAAATACCTGTTTCTGCCTGACATCACTGCCCACTGCTCTTTGTCAGCTGAGCAAAGTTTTGTGGGGTAAAATTGCAAACCAGATCATGGAGGTGATCAGGGCTAAAGGTAATGAAATCCAGGGCAAAGAACAAAGATAAGTAAAATAGTTGGAGACAAGCAGGGACTAACTTTTCCATGGCAGCTGAAACATCACACAATTAGTCAGTTTTCCTGTGCAGAGATAAGGTTAGAAGTTATCTGGCAGTGTACAGGCACCACCTTCCTGCACCACCTGTTACCACCCTGTCTTGTACCATGGGATACCAACCCAGCCACCAAGTTCGTGGAGCAGGGTGGCTCTACGGAAACAGCAAAACCCTGTGCAACAGGGGGTGTGGCCCATCCTGACAGAGCCACGCCATCAGGGTCACAACGCAGGCAGCAGGGCCATGCGTGCTCCCTCACGGTGCTAGAAAGCCCAAGCATTGCAGTCCAGCACCAAATCGTTTCCTCACTGCAGGGTCCTTGGTGGCAACGCTCAGGAAAGCTGTCCCAGGAGATGTTTGAGCTAGCATCACCTTCACTGTCCACAGCACCTCCATCTTGTTACAATAGTCCCTACTTCCAGGTGAAACACCAGACAGGCTCCACGCAGACCCACACCCCCAGAGCCCAGGCTGTGGGGCTGTGCCACCCCATGCTCCCTGGCTTCCCACAGCTAGGAGAGCTGCAGGTCCTGTCCTGCACCAGAGGGACGCCCTGGCTGAACCCCAGCCCATCACCCTACTTGGAGAGGCGAGTGCCCCAGCACATCCCACCTGACACAAGCTGCTGAGTTGTGTGTTAGTCCCAGTGGCCCTGACCAGAGACCAGACATGATTTTCTGACCATATTGCAAGAGTCAAGCCAGGGTCAGGGGAGCAGCGTTTCCTCTGGCCAGCAAGGAACACCCAGACAGACTCATCATCCTGGCATCACCATGCTCGTTCCCCTTCCAGGCCTGATGGCATCAGTAGTGACCCACCGCTCCATGACACTGTGGCTTGCCTGGGGACACAGCCGACCCCAGCAGCAGCCACCACCGAGGACCAGGGCACTGCTCAGTCCCAGCTCTCCCGTGGCTGGCCTGGGTGGCTGTGCTCCCCTCCTCACAGCACCGGTCTATTCATCTGCAACAGAGGGCAGCTCTCTGCAAAGCACTCAGAGGTGGGAAACCCAGAAAGCTCTGGACTGGGGCAGGAGAAGGGGAGCTGTGACCACTGGTAGCAACATACACAGAGGACAGAGCACAGGCCAGTGCAAGCTGCATTTGCTAATGCTGTAACACCCATTCCCTCTGCTCCTGCCAGCAAGTGGGACTCACTGGAAATATCAGGAAGGGAAGATTCGAACGTGGAGGTGGGAAAACGCCATTGCTGCTGGAAGCACCACCGACTCCTCCGTCTGCAACACCCATCCTCCCCGCCGCCCAGCTTGCAAGCTCCTGGTGGCAGAGAGCACCAGCTCCCTCTTGCTTCCAGCTGCGCCGTGCCCTCCCACACAGGGCAGGGGAGACCAGCCCCAGGGCAGCACCTCTCAGCAGGGCTCCTGCCAGCAGCAGGGGCTGCACACCCAGAGCCAACATGACACAGCGTCAAGCAGCCACGTCCTGCAGCAGCCACTGCTCCTCCAAGGTGACGTCAGCCTCCGCAAGAGCTGGCAGGCAGGACATGCTGTGCATGCCGGCCGCACTGCTCCCAGACACCGCCTGGCTCCAGCAGACGCCGTGGCCTGTGTTCCTCACCAGCTACAGCTTATCTACAAATTGAATTTCACACTTGCACGCTCCAGAATAAGGCACAGGTGCTGGAGAAGCCACCCTCCCTCTCCACATCTGTCTTCTGGAAATGCACAGATTTGCTATGTGCTCCAGTGAGCAACTTAAAGAGTTCATATAGGTGTCATGGCCAGAGATCACCATCGTCACAGGTCATACATATAGCTGGCAGCCCGGACAGATGTGGTGTCAGTCACCTTGGAAGGACCTCAAGCAGTTAGATGGTCCAGCCCAAGCCCACAACAGCCTCTACTCAACTAAGACAAGCAGCTTCCTCAAGCAGGGGAGCCTGCCCTCAGCAAGAACCATCAGTCACTCACATTCCCAAACCGAAACCAAAGCTGGCGTGACCAAGTAGAAGACCATGGAAACCCCCCAGGCTGGAGGGACAGCCTGCAGCCAGGGCAGCTCCGCAAAGCCTGACTCCTGCTCATACAACCAGGGCTTGCTAAGGATTGGAGGCCAGGCAAGCCAGCAGCTAGGAAGGAAGCCTGTTCAAATTTAATCCAAAACGTATTTTCTATTTTCCCTTGTAGCTTTCTCCTCCCATATTTTCTATCTTCAAGCACAAAAACGCAGAAAGCCTAAAACCTCTGGCAAAAAAATCCTTTAATGTGTTTTACTGTAAAGGCTGCCTAATGTTAAGAAATACGCTGGACCGGAGCAAATCAAGCAGCCTGGGGATGCCCTGTCTGTCCAGAGGGTGCAGACCAGGATGAAGCAGGATGTACAGGCAGGCTGCAAGGACCAGCAATGCCAAGGAAATGCAACCCCCAGTGCCAAGAAGGCTCCCGTGCTCCCTACTGCTTCTCAGAGGTTCCCAAGCACAGCTCTGCCTTGGCAGATGCCCACTTTGAAGTATCGCTCCCAGCAGACACAGGAGGAGGTTTTTTGTTACAAAGAGCAGGTAACCACTTGGCTCCTCTTAAGGTCCTGAGCATCAAAGTACAGCAGCTCCCTGCCCAAGTCTGCAACCTCAGATCCTCATCAAGAGAGCCCAGCAGCAACAGAGACCAAAATGGCAATGAGACAGAAACAGAGATCGTTTCTGTCTTGAGGCACAGGATCTGTCCCCTTACGGCTGCTAGCCAAGGGCAGATTTCAGTTTTGTGGTTGCAAGGATGCCATTGTGCTGGCTGGATACTTCGCTCAGCCCTCACGGACGAGGTCCTCCTGGAAGTCATGAGGATGGGAAACAGCATCCTCTTCATGAGCTTCAACCTTGCTTGGCCTCATCCTGCTGCCCCCCCACCCAAAGCCCACTGGGGACTGCTAGATCCCCAGCTCATCCCTGCATCCTCCTCTCCAAGTCCACTTCTCCCACAAGAAGCAAACCTCTCCCAAGCTGAGCCTCACGTCTCCCTGCTGTCCTTGCATGTCCCTGGACTGCTCAAGGAGCTGGGGGACAGCCTTCTGGCACCCCATGTACACCAAGGTAAGGCTGAGCTGGACCCTCACTGGTAGCAGGACATGAGTCTTTTCTCATCTGCGCATAAAACCAGGAACAAAACTGAGACTGATGTTTCCTGACATGTGTGAGAACAGGCAGAGCCAGGGGACAGGAGGAGGGGGAGATGAAGATCAGATCCCCGGTGATCCAAAAGTGCCCACCACGTGCAGTGAGTACCAGGGAACTGGGACAATGCCGGGACAAGGCTCCAGCTCTGCTGCCAGCGTGTCGGGTGGGTGCCTTGTGCCCAGAGAACCAGAGGGAGCAGAACTGCCAGGTAACACAGGAGGGAAGGGATATTGCCATCCATCTTCAAACCAACTGAATTAGCAACTGTTCAGCGGACAAAAGTCCGTCAGAAGTCTCCAGCAAAGGATCCCGTGATGCCAAGGCAGAGGATTGGTGCTTAGCACAGATCCCACCTCTCCCACCAGCTGCATCTCCATCACGTGAGGAGAGCATCTCATGCTCTCAGCGAGGAAGCGCAACTGAGCAGGCATCTGTCACTCTGTGCCAAGCAAAGTAACACAGAGCTGGATGGGGACAAACCCATCCTTCTTTACCAAAGCCCAGTGCTCCCTCCTGGCTCCACCCTCTCTGGTAGGCACAACATTATGAATATAACAGCTCAGACCAAGGGTCCACCTTGCCTTATGTACTTTCTTGCCAGTAGTCAGAATCACGAGCAATTTGTACTTCAGCAGCTCTCCAAGTTGGAGGTGGATCTCGGTGTATTTATTGGTTCTGGGGGAACCTCTTGTCCTTCTTGAATTCACCCTGTTTCTCCTGGAACCAATGTAAGGTTTTGCTGTTCACAACACCTTATTCTGAGGACTTCTGCAGTTTAATAGCACGTCTGCAAGAGGCAATGCCCCTCCTCCTGTTTGGCACCTCCTGCTAGCTTCATTTGATGTGACCTTGTACTTGCATGGAAAGAAAAAGTGAACAGTTAACCTCTATCCCTTCTCTCCTGGCCTCCTGTAGACATATCCATCTTCTGTTGTTTCTTTTCCAGTCTGAAGAACCCTGCCTTATTTAGCCATTTTTTGCACAGAGGCCATCAGACCTCTGACTATTCCTGCTGCAACATCCAGGCATTTGAGTCCACAATGATCTCAACACCCACACATCTCTCTCAGCTCCCTTGGGCAGCTCTAGAGACAGAGACACAGAGCAACCCCTGCCCCCTGCTCCTGCATCACTGTCCCACGAGTCCTCAAGTTGCTCAGCAGTGTCTGAAGTCATGTAAGGGTAGAGGAAAGACATGCAGACAGCCGGACTCACAGACTCACCTCCACAACTCCTTTAGCACTGGATGCCAGCACCAGAAGATGGACACAGCCACCTCCATGGTGAGTGGCATGTGGACACTTTGGCCACGCTGCAGACTTGGGCTCCTTCTCCCACTCCTTGAGAGTAGCAGCTAATGAATGCCTGATGAAGGCAAAGTCCCTGCAGCCCCTGATCACCACGCCAAAGAGCATTCTGAGCAGCTCCCTCCCCAAGCCCATCTCAAAAGCCTTCCTGACCAGCCTCTGCCAACCATCCTTGCCCTCAGAGAGCCCCAGCACCCCAGGCCCAGACCCAAACAAGGCTTGTGCACAGTACGAGCCCTGTAACATGCTCTCTCTGCAACCTTTCCCAAACTTTGCCACCTGCTCTGCTGGCATGGCCAGAGCATCTGGCCACCAGGCAAAGCTTTGGCTCTGCTTGCCAGGCACCTCGCAGGATATTCTCACGCTGAGATGCAGTTTGAAAATAACAGATGTTACTCCACTGTTCTGTATTTTGCAGTGTCAGGAACAAGGCTTCTTTACCAACAATCCCCTGAGCTCCTTGCCAAGGCTGTTTCAGCCCAAACAGTGCTCCCCGGCACAAAAAAGTCTTGCTCACAGACACCACCCCCCACCGCCAGACAGACAACACGGCAAAAGGAGTATATTGCAAGGGCAGAGTTTCCCCACAAAACTGCAAGACTAAGCAGGAACACAGGTGTCATCATGGACTGCAATACCACATTGCTACTGAGCCCAGACAAGCCTCCAAACAAACAGCATGTATCCTCCTAACCAGGGAAAACTTCCAGGAGCCACATGCACCAGACAGGACCTGGCAGCTGCAGCCAGAAGCCCCCGCGTCTTTCCACTGCTCCCGCTTCATCCCCGTTTCCCCTCAGTCAAGACTCGCTCCAGGGTCTGAATGATGTGGGTTCAAACTGCCAGCTCTGGCAACTGCAGGAGTTCTTATTCATTCCCCTCACACCCGTTGCAGAATCCTGCTGAGGCCAACAGCACACAGCACTGGTCACAGCCTGCTCCCTGCCCCCAGCTCTGGGGAGCATCACGTTAGGAGACCACCGGAGCATTTAGTCCACCATGCAGCACCACTCAGTGCCACAGTGCTCAAACCCAGCTTTCCTCAAGCACCCCAGTACCGGGATCCACCCTGCCTCCTTCTGCTGATGTGCCCCTGCCAGCCGGCTGCGACCACCTCCCCTCCGTGCTGACCCAAGACGTGCGCATGCCCCGGCTGTGGCTGTGGATGCAGGTACAAATGTCAGACCCTGATTAAGAAGCATCTTCTGAAATGCTCTGTCAGTGGCAGCTGATAACCACAGACCATCAGGAGAGGAATCTCTGCCTGGGACCCCACAGGGAGCAAATAACTGTCCCATCCCAATGGCACCAAAAGCCCTAAGGACAGAGCCAAGCTGTCCCTGCCCCATCCCTCTGCACTTGGTGCACAGCCCCAGGACAGCAGATATTCAGCCCCTCCATGCTCTGCTGTGAGATTTCACAGGTTCCTCCATGGCTCCTCCTCAGCTCGTGCCCAGACACATGCTACATGTCCCCATCCCCACCGCTTTCCACCATCCTTCCACCCTCCTCCTGTTACTGGATTCCTCCAGCTGCCACCGGCACAGCATGGACACCCCACACCAGTCTGTCTGAGGCCACAGCTGCTCCTGGACAGCCAAGAGCGCTTCCCTTCTCCCCCACCTGCTGCATAGAAGTAGCTCCTAGCAGGAAGGATAAGGGAAGATGGCAGCAAACTGCTTGGGAGGCAGCAGAACCGCTGTGGTTGGGGAGGTTTAGGAGCTGGATGAGCTGCTGCTGTTCAGGAATGGCTCAGAAGGAGCTTAGAGAC